>NC_142517.1:43282500-43591666 GCF_057876585.1 Rhinolophus sinicus | reverse complement strand
TGCCAAATGCTTTTTCTGCATCAATTGATATAATCATATGATTTTTATCCTTTATTTTGTTTATGTGATGTATTGCATTGATGGATTTGCGGATGTTGAACCATCCTTGTGCCCTGGGGATGAACCCCTCTTGGTTGTGGTGAATAATCTTTGTAATGCATTGTTGTATTTGATTTACTAGAATTTTGTTTAGGATTTTTGCATCTGTATTCACCAGAGATATTTGTCTGTAGTTTTCTTTTTGTGTGTTGTCCTTACCAGGTTTTGGTATCAGGGTGATGTTGGCCTCATAAAATGAGTTAGGGAGTACTGTCTCTTCTTTAATTTTTTGAAAGAGTTTGAGCAGGATTGGTATTAGATCTTCTTTGAATATTTGGTAGAATTCACTAGTGAAGCCATCTGGTCCTGGACTTTTGCTTTTGGGAAGGTTTTGGATGACTGATTCAGTTTTGTTACTGGTGATCGGTCTGTTTAGATTTTACAGTTCTTCATGGTTCAGCCTAGGAAGGCTATATGTTTCTAAGAACTTGTCCATTTCTTCTAGGTTATTGAATTTGGCGGCATATAGTCTTTCATAGTATTCTTGGATGATCCTTCTTTATTTCTGTGGTGTCCATGATAACTTCCCCTTTTTCATTTCTGATTTTGTTAATTAGTGTCTTCTCTTTTTCTATCTTAGTGAGTCTAGCCAAGGGTTTGTCAATTTTGTTAATCTTTTCAAAGAACCAGCTCTTTGTCACATTAATTTTTCTATTGTCTTTTTGTTCCCTATTTTATTTAGTTATGCTCTGATTTTTGTTATTTCCTTTCTTCTGCTGACCTTGGGTTTCACTTGTTCTTCTTTTTCTAGTGCTTTAAGGTGTAACATGAGATTATTTATTTGGGATTTTTCTTGTTTCTTAAGATAGGCCTGTAATGAGATAAATTTCCCTCTTAAAACCACTTTCGCTGCATCTCCAAAATTTTGGTAGGATGTATTTTCATTGTCATTTGTTTCTATGTATTTTTTTATCTCTCCTCTAATTTCTTCTTTGACACAATCGTTCTTTAAAAGTATGTTGTTTAATCTCCATGTATTTGTGTTTTTTCCTGCTTTTCTTTTGCAGTTGATATCCAATTTCAAAGCCTTGTGATCAGAGAATATGCTTGGTATGATTTCAATCTTCTTAAATTTGCTGAGGCTGATTTTATGTCCCAATATATGGTCTATTCTTGAGAATATTCCATGTGCACTAGAAAAGAATGTATAGTCTGATGTTTTAGGATGAATTGCTCTATATATGTCAATTATGTCCATTTCATTTAATGTGTCATTTAGGGCTGCTATTTCGTTATTTATTTTCTGTTTGGATGATCTATCCATAGCTGTCAATTATGTATTTAAGTCCCCTAGTATAATTGTGTTTTGGTCAATTTCTCCCTTTAGTTCTGTTAGTAGTTGCTTGGTATATTTTGGTGCTACCTGATTGGGGACATAAATACTGATGACTGTTATGTCTTCTTGTTGTATAGTCCCCTTTACCATTCTGAAATGTCCGTCTTTGTCTCTTGTTATCTTTTTCACCCTGAAGTCTGTTTTATCTGATATCATTATGGCTACACCTGATTTTCTCTGGGTACCATTTGCTTGGAGTGTCAATTTCCACCCTTTCACTTTGAGTCTATGCTTGTCCTTGTAGCTGAGATGTGTCTCTTGGAGATAGCATATGGTTGGTTGGGTTTAGTTTTTTGATCCGATCTGCTACTATGTACTACTTTGTATTGTTATAAGTTCCCTCCATATTAAATATATCACTAATATTTTGTCAATATGTGTGCAACTTACCTTTAAATTTGAGTATAGTATATGGGACATAAAAAGGTTAACATTTTTCAGAAGTTATATTTACCAATCTTTTTCTTTATGAGTAATTTTTTGTTTTGAAAACCTTGCCCATCCGAAGATCAGATAAGATGCTAAGATTTACTTTTGTTTCATTATAAAAATATAGTCCTCATTATAGAAAAAATGGATCAGTTAAGAAAGGTACAACATGGGAAATAAAATCATGTGATATTTCTCCTCTCAGAGATAGTCAATGTGTTTTATGTAGCTATATTTAGCAGTTTTATGAAAAAAATATCACTTCTAACTAATATACAAGTTTATGTTCTTTATTTAATATAACACACACATTTCTTCTCAACGTAGTCTGTGAAAGCTTGACAATAGATTTATTTTTATAGAATATATGCTATTTCAGTTTTATTAACTCTCCTTCCCCATGTTTCTCAGCAATATTTAAACTCTCTTTAAATAAAATTATTTCTGCTACCCAGCATTTGGCTGCTGCATTCACCTGTCCATGTGGGCATTGCTCTATCAATAGTTGACACCTGTAATTTGAAGCATTAGCTCTTGAGATTTATGATTTGGTGCTGGCACTGGCAACCCTTGTTATTTGAACCCAATCTTTTCTTTAACATGTGTTGGACAGCCAATATTGGGATGCTAAAAGTTTATAGTCCACATTTTAAATGGAATAAATAAAAAGGCATTTTAAACCCATCCAAAATCCCCAAACATGGCAATCCCACTCCCAGGTATTTACAAACAAGAAACGAAAACTCCCACTCAAATGTTCATAGAAACTTTATTTGCCATGGCTTCTAACTAGAAACAACACAACTACTCATCAACTGGTGAATGGATAAACACAGTGTGGTGCGTCCATAGTATTATTCAGCAACATGAAAGAATTATTGATCACATGGAAAAAAAAGTATGAATTTCAAAGCATTGTTCAAGTAAAAGGAACCAGACAAAAAAGACTAGTACTGTTTAATGTTTATATCAGTATTATTCCACTGATATAAACATTTAGAAAAAAGGCTAAATTTTAATGACAGAAAACAGATCTTAGGCTTGAAAAGAGTGATTGATTGTAAAGTAGATCATGGTAACTTCATCGGGTTCATAAAAATATTACCACAATTATGGTTACATGATTTTATTTTAAAGAGTTATATATCAGCAACAATATTGACATTATCAACATTGGATTCCCTCCAAACACTTTTTTGTATTAGGCTAAATAAGGTGTCTATAAATGACAGAATAGCACTACAATTAATATGAAATTGATAAGGGCTACAAAATATATTTGGTTTACTTCCCACATCCTAGGAAAGTGAATAACTCTACTGATCGGGTAAAAAATAAAGTCTTCACAAGTCAGGTGGTTTCCATATTTTATTTCTAACAAAATTGAAGCAGGATATAATTTATGTATTCATTTACAGTTCATTAAATATAATTTTGATGATAAAGCACCTTGTGTTTCTTTGACATATAATGCAGAATAAGTTCAAATAATTGAAAACATTGTATAATAAAATTTATTTCCATCCTATCTACTTATTTATTTATTGAGATGGACAGGTTTTTTAGTATTTGCATTTATAAAAAATGCAACATAGGATTAGAATTGATCCTCAAAACAGTCTTATTTCAACAATACACCCATCCATTAATAACAGTAAATAATATTCATCTATAATATACAAGGTATATATTTTATTAAAATATGCATTTCTAATCATTGTTTATAAGTTTGTTATTCATCAAGTTTTGTACTATATAGATCTTTTTGATCAATTGTGTACTAATAATTATAATTATAAGTGAATCTAGAAGTAAAAACAATTTTAATATTTAGACCCTAGGTTCAGAGGCAAATTAAAACATTTCAACATCAAAATTATATTCATTTCTAGTTTTTAGTTATAGACTTATGAAAGAGAGATTGGTAAAATTTTCAGAGAATGAAAAAATTAGAATAAAATTACATGGGGAAAGTGCTATGGAAATATAAATTCAAGGAGAAAAAAATTATGTAAATTTTCTGTCTCTGCAAAAAGAGATTCTTCAATTTTTAAACAGATATTGTTACTAAGACATTTAAATTCTATTTATTCCATTCTATTTAGATTCTATTTGATACAATTTGAAATAGGATGTAGCAGTTTTATTTTAAAATGTCAATGTTTCCAAAACACTGGAAATCACATTTCTTGCAACTACTTACAATAAACATTTCAATTAATTTAAAAGTATGAGTGGGTAACTACTTTTCCATAATTATTTTAGGGGTTATTTTAGCAAAATTTTTTAATGATGATGATGTGAACTACATAACATATATTTAACATGTTTAATGTATTATGTTAACGCCAACATTATGCTCCAA
Organism: Rhinolophus sinicus; assembly: GCF_057876585.1. Taxonomy (NCBI): domain Eukaryota; kingdom Metazoa; phylum Chordata; class Mammalia; order Chiroptera; family Rhinolophidae; genus Rhinolophus; species Rhinolophus sinicus. The sequence continues at coordinate 43,587,437 of NC_142517.1, read as the reverse complement.
AATTAAAGAATGATCAACTTAACTCTTTGTCAATTTAATAATTAATTTTTGTGATTATAGTAAAAATACATAGTCATTGAAATCAATTTGAAAATATTCAAAAGATGAATATAATAAAAAATAATCTCCAATCTCATAATCAACAACCATTTTTTAGGTTTTTAGGAATGCCTGTGTGTGTGTGTGTGTGTGTGTGTGTGTGTGTGTGTAAGCACATTCTTATAGGCTGTGATCTATACAGCCTCTTGTTTTCTAGTTTTGTCCTTAACATCATATCATGATTTTTGTAATATCATTAAATATTTTACAAAATTAAACTTTGTGTTCAATTTTTATAATTAATTATAATGATGTTATAATTGTAAGACTTCCATGGCACAGGTTCATTTTAGCATGAGTTATAATAGAAAAAATATATCATCAAAGTGGCCTATAGTAGAATGTTTAAATTTATGATGACCTAATATTCTGTTATTAATCCATTTGTAGTTACCTCTAAGTTTTATAAAAGCCTTATTTAAAAATAAAAAAAACAACTTACTTATTTTAGAGTTCAGAATGAAACAATATCCTTTTACCCCCTGCAGTTAAGGAATTCCATATATATTAATTTACCTCCTCTAAGTCTTTAAAGAGAGTCAGATGTATTATGTTTTTCATGAGTCCTTATATATTTTTTAATGATTTTTTTCTGTTTGACTAGTGACCTTTACCTTTCAAATTTGGATTTTTCTAAATAGTTTCTCAACAGTAGTATTTAGATATTAGCAGCAAAGAAAAAAACACTATTCTCTGTAAATTTTCTTATTGTAGTGGTGGTGGTGGTTATTTCTGTGTTTGTTCTATCTAGATATTTGTAGTTTAACTTTATGCATAAAGTGTCTAGATGTGGCAACCAGATTCTTCCTTCCTCTCTCTCTCTCTCTCTCTTCTGTCTCTAAACTATTAATTTTAGTTACTGAATTTTTTTAAATTTATGTTGTCATTCTTGGTTTTTATCTGGCTTATACCTGGAGAACATCTACAATGTTTACACGTTAAATCTTCCCTCTTTAATATTGTTATTATTTTTATTCCTTTCTTCTTTTCTTCATTATTTTTGGAGAACATGCAAGTTAGGGTTTCACATCACCTATTTTTCTTTTTCTTTTTCTTTTTCTGTACAGTACAGGGGGGATGACAAACACATGACCCAACCCATAGACATGTATCATATCTTTCCTACACTCACTTTTACAGCTTCTGAACTGAAGAAGTGTCTTCTCCAACTCTACTGCTGGCTTCCTCTATTCTCTGAAATTGGAATATAGCTTTTAAAAAGCTACTATTATGTATACCTCAGTATTTACTCATTACTGCCTCATATACAATATGTTAGCATTTAATAGGGTTAAGCATACCATCGAGAGTTCTCTCTGTGTTTCTCTCTCTCTCTCTCTCTCTCTCTCTCTCTCTCTCTCTCTCTCTCTCTCTCTCTCTCTCACACACACACACACACACACACTGCTGGCCATATTTTCTTAGCATCATGATATCCACAAAGCAGTACCTGCCCCACAGAAGGATGATTAACCAGTTTGATTGTTGATGTAGAAGCCTGTTTAAGTAAAATTAGCTTTTTAAATAAATAATATTTTATATAGTAGAGGTGCCATAATTCTCAGTCTAAGAACTAAGCATTATCAAACATTTTATTATTTAGGTTATTACCAAAGTTTCTTTGATCTAGTTTTCATTCCTGCTGATCCTGTAGTAAATACCCTCACATGTACAGCTGTGAGTCCTGTTTGGATATTTCTTGGAGAAAGCTTCACTAGAGTGAAAGGTAAGAAACACTTGGGGAGTAAGCTCATATGGCCCTGTTGCCCTCAGAAGGACTCTCCTGGGTTTTAAAGCATCAGCTAAAAATGAGCTGCCTTGTTTTATTGCAAAATTACCAGACTTAAGAAAAGCAATTTCAGACATCTTTTCTTCTTCCCCCATGAGAGATTAAGGATCTATCATTTTCCTTTCCAGCACTCTGTTAGGAGAAATATTGCTTAGGCAAACAAACGTGAATGCCTCTCCCAATTCTGATAAAAATCCTTTTTTACTATTGGTTTTCCTATAATTCAGAAAAATTTCACAGAAATTTCCATAAGCCATTGAGAACTACTACTTTGGTGAGAATAGCATCATGCGGCAAGGTTTTAAAACAGTACAATATTTGGAGAAACGTCATTGTTACTTTGAATCTGAGAAAACTAAAAGCAAACACACAAGTCTTAAAGTCTAAAGATGAGTATAGGTTTAGTTCCTATTCAGTCACTAACCTCATCAAAACCACTCTGTTTTCTGGTCTCCTGCCTTCCCAGCCTTTTTCTTTATTACATTTATCTGGTTGTCAGTAAGTCTTGATTAAGGTGTTAACTGGTAATTCGTTGATCAAAAAAATTGCAAGGAAAGGCATTAAAGCTGTTTTTGAACATGAAGCTTCTCTGCTCTTAGCACCATCCAGGTTACGTGCTATGTTTATACTACGTTGCTTGGAATTTGAAGGAGTTTATAATTATCGAAGTTATATATTTCAGCTGACTGCACACTCAGAAATCCAGGGGAATCTGTTGTACTTTTTAGTACACATTATTTAGGAAATTGCTTTCCCTGGTCATACTTTGGCTGATCAGTTTCAATGATTAAGTTAAATCTTTGAAAAAACCAAGGAGATTCTTGAATGGAGGAGAGAGATGATTAGATAGATAGATGATAGAAAGAGAGATGATAGATCGATAGATCGATAGATAGATCGATAGATAGAGGATAGAATTATTCCATTTCATAGATAAAACCCAGAGAACCAAACAATTTTTCTGTTCCTGAGTTAACACAGTTGTACCGTAAAATGGCAGATCAGAAATTTGTTGAATTGAGCTGATTTTTATTTTCAGCATAATATTTTTCCAGGTAACTGTCACAGCCTCCAGAGAATTGTGTATCTTCTTGAACTACAGAGTTAAACAAAATAAACTTAAAAAATGTTTGTATACTCTGTTCTTAAATTAAAATTCAGGTAACAATAACGTGTTTAACTTTTCTCTTGGGAAAGAGACCTAAAATGATTAGAGCCCTGATTCGATCCTTTTTATGGATTTTGGCTTGGTGTAAGGATCTGGGTCTTTGCTTCATTTTTGGGAAAGGCAATGTGTCTTTGTCGTGTCAACGCCTGCTGGTTGGGGTGTTATAAACAAAGGCAGTAATTTTGTTCCCAGTAGAGGCTGTAGTTTATCTGGTGTCTGGAACAGAAAGTAACAAATTCCTTAATATGAGGAGTGTGCCCCAGATCCCACTCGGTTATAGAGTGCGTTGTGTAAGTTAAGTTGCTGGTAGAACTGAGGTCTTTTTCATACTTGATTTTTTTCCCAACTTGTCCTCGAATTCTGGATCAAACTGAATTACTTTACTCTGGATATTAATGAGCGTCACCTGTGATTCTTTCTTTAAATAGAGGGAAAAAAGAGTAGTTTAAATTCAGATAAGGGTATAAAGAAAAATTACTCTGATATAACATAAGAATAACCAATTTATAAATTGTGACTTCCTATGAAAACTAATGTGGTAACTTTAAAAATAAGTTCATTTTGTATTTTTTTACTTTGAGTTCAAATGTGAACTCAGCTAGTACATGGATGTAAAAAAAAAAAATGTGGGTGCTTTCAACTCCCCCCCCCCCCTTCAGGAATCCGTTTGGCTCTTCATGGATTCTGCTGCTTAAAATCCCTTACAAGTTATTTCTTTCTCAAACACTTGTGCTTCCTATCTACCTTTTGCCCTCTTCCTCCTTCAAGACTGATGTGCTTAGGGCCAAGTTATAAGGGTTTACAGGCATTGTGCAAACCATCAATAACAAAATATACCTTTTGTAACTTTGAAAAAATTAAGTAGGGACTAGATCTACTCAACTCAGGCAATGTCAACCCCCAGTCCCCAGAACTGATTAAAAGCCACACACTAACCTTGATCTTTCAATGAAAAAAAAAAAAGAAAGAAAGAAAGAAAGAAAGAAAGAAAGAAAGAAAGAAAGAAAGAAAGAAAATACACACACACACACACACACACAGTTCAAAAAAAATGTATACACATTTTAAGAGATGGTCAGCATTGCTCAAGCAGAAGTTCGCCGTAATCAGAAGTGTCTGGACACTTCTGGACACTTTGAGCATCTCTTGTAATTGCAGAAGTCGAAACGTGACTTGTATTCATCTTTTGTTATTCATATATATTGAGTATTACAATTTTAATAGTTTTTTCCTTTCTTAAAATGTGTTTGTTTTTTTTTTGACATCGTGTGTGTGTGTGTGTGTGTGTGTGTGTGTGTGTGTGTAAATGGATATAGTTGATCAAGGGAAAGGTAAGGCAAATATCACTAGTTGCCTCCTTGATTTTATTATATTCTTCTTGCTAATTAACAGTGTTTCAATTCTATTTATGGCAGTCACAGGTTTAACACTTCAGTTTTTCTTATTTTTTTCTACTTGGAGTACAGACACAAAGGTTCTGAATTTACAGCAGCCATTTTGCAACCAAGAGGTAACCATCATGAATCAAAGGCCTATATTCTAAGTATAGCTGAGGGAAAAGAAAGGCAGGTCTTGCACCCCAGATAGCATCACTGAACTGTCACCAGCCCTGGTTTGTCCATACTGACATATTTGTTTATAGGGACAAATCAACTCCTGTTTGAAAGCTTTGGTTGTCGCAACTGAATACATTACTAACTGATAGAAAGGGCTCAACAGAAATTTGGATTTTATAATTTTATTAAATTGTCAACAACTTCCCCACTGATTTTTCTGTAGACCACCCATTTACTTGATCCACTACCTCATTCTCAGATTTTCTCATTACCTCATTTGCATTTCCCTCTCACTCAGTCGTCAATATTCAATCCCCACCTAGGCTCTAGTCTTTCACTTAATTCTAGTTTTGACTTATTCTCCTTCCTTTGATTACTCCCAACTCCAGGGAACAACTTTCTGTCCTGCCATCAGTTCCTCACCTCGTACCTCTACCTCATGTAAGAATCACCTACCCTTGTCTTCCTCTGACACCTGGGTCCTTGGATCACTTCACCTCAGTTGATCTTACTCTGGCCAGAGAAGGGATCAGGCAGATAAGGACAAAAAACATTTCCCAATAATGCCTAAAGCTGGCAGCCACCCAACGAACATTTAATGGCCAAAATAACTTGTATTTAGAATAGACTGATTTATCTTCCTTTTCAAAGTTGTGAAATCCTATGTTGGAGGTCAGTTGTCCTCTAGCCTGTGGAAGAATAATGATTCTTTACAGCCTGCTGGATGACTCTATTTTCATTTTAAGATGAGGGGCTATTTCAGGAACTGGTTCAGTGACAAAAGTTATCTTTTGCCAATTTTAAAGATAAACAGCCTCAAGCAGTCAAAATGATTTCACAAGTTTTCATGAAAAGCTATAACTCTGACTTGAACCTTTCATTAGTAATGGCTTAAATGAGTGAATTAACACATCTGGAACAAAATGCAAAAGTACTTCAGAAAATATTTTTGAAGAACTAGCAGCCATGCAGAACTATAGAATAGTGGCTTATAAATTTTTATAATTTGCAGGCTGCTTTAGATATCTAGCCTCTACTGACATGACCATCTACTGGGTTGCCTGTGCCACCCACACAATCTTCTGAAGGAGCTACCCAAAGATGCAAATGATTATAGAGCTGCCTGGGTACACCAGGAAGCCTTGGTGCAGAAGGGCAGTTCCTCCAGAAAATTCTGACAATGTCACTCTAATGAAAGATGATAGGATTAAAGATGGGCATTTGCTCCATGCCTGGTACATTAGAATCCTACCCTGGGAATGTGGAATTATAACTAAGATATTTGAGTTGCAGTATAGATATGTTTTAATAAGAGAAGTAAAAATTTGAAAGCTATTGCAGCCAAGATCTTTATGTGGCTTGTAAAGAAAAAAAAAAAAAAAAAAGTCAGGTTTCAGAGAGAGAGAAAAATATATTAGACATTCAGAAAGAATCATAAATGAGAGATGGAGAGAAATGATTTCTCGGGCTTCCCGAGGTATCCCAGCCTTTGGTGGCAGCCCATCCCCAAGTCCTAATTCACAGCTCTTACAATACTTGAAATGTCCTAATACCTTCATAATAAATTTGCTCTTTTTGCCAAATTTAGTTCCACTGGGTTCTTTTATAGACATAGTAAATTTCTATTTTCTGTAGCAAATGGCCTTTAAGCAAAGTTTGTGGAAAAATGTTTTGTTTCAGTAAGGTAGAACTATTTTTATTTCATTCATTCATTGAAAATGCTGTTTTCTATAAACCCTTGTGCTCTGTTTTAGGCATTTACAGCCTGATCACATATGGGTTCTGCAATCAAGGAACACATGGGGAGATACACATATATCTCAACTGATAGGCACATGTGGGAAGTTGTGAGGGCCATGAAAAAGGCAGAACCAACATGCTGTGGAAAGGGATTATTTCCTGCAGTGATCCAAGGAAACTTCAGGAATGGGTGGAACTTGAGTGACCAGTGAGCATAATTTGGGTATGTGGGTTTAGGAGGAAAGGATTCTTGGTAGAGAGAGTGTGAACACAACTGAAGGTAAAAAGAAGAAAGGCATATAGGCAATGGTTCAGTTTGACAGAAACAAAAGGTTTTCAAATAGACATCAAGATTAAGATTAGAAAGATAGATTAAGGCTAGAGTAATGGAGGCCTTTAAAACTCATGCAATAAATTTAGACTTTATCATGTTAGCCATAAGACGTCAATAAAGATCTCTGAGCCAGGGAATGACATCAGGAGTGACTCAGGGATGAATCAAGTGATAGCGCAAATGATGGACTAGAGGAAACTGGAGGATGCCAAGCAGAAAGCTAGTCTAGTGCTCCATTTAAGTGGTGATAGAGACTAGAAAAGGACGAATTTTCTTTAGCAACATTTTGAGGGTTTCATGGTCATTAAGGACGAGTGACTTCTTGAAGGTGTCAATCAAGGTAGGCTGTATGTAAGTTTTAGAAAGCAGCTGAGGAGGTAGGATGGTTTGCCCCCAATGGTGGGAGGTAATGGACCCACTCTTAAAGATCTGCGAGCCTAGTTGATAGAGTGTGGATGTGTATGAATAATCTGGATAGGGTATTAATAAGAACATGGAGGGAGGCAATCGAAGGAGAGTTTGTCATTATAATAGAGCAATTGTAAAGTAAAGGGATTAAGAAAACAGAAGGTAGTAGTTAAACTGAAGACAGGATGCAAATCCAAATGTCATTAATATTTTTTATTTAGTTTTGATACAGTTCTATGTATATTCGCAAATGGAATCACATTTGAATATTATCTACATATTAAAGATCTAGAGAGATTGAGAAACTTGACTAAAATAAGCCTATTTTAAGTGGTACAACTGAAATTTCATCCCATTTCCTGGTATCTTGATTATTTGGTGTCATTACTTTGCATCATATCACATGACTTCACCTCTCCAAAATTAAGGGAGGTGAAGGAACATAAACATGGAGCTAGACTAAGTGTTAATAGGAATGTTGGTTCCACAGAATACCCAGCCCTCTTAAGCCAGCCTCTTCAAGTGCTGCAACCAGATCAAAGTAAATCCCAGTTAGGCCATTGCTGTTAATAAATAATTCATTACATGAAATTAATGAATAAATGCCAGAGGTAAGAAATTATATATTTTGATATTGTGACAAAATCAATAAAATGCAACTACCAGATTGTTTTTTCCTGGTTTCATAGTTTGTTAGTTTTGTGGCTATTCATTTGAGTAACTACATCTGAAATATGAGAGTAAAAGGCTAGTGGCCATTTATTCATGTATTATAAATGCTAAATTCCAGAAGTGTGTGACATCTACATGAATATAAAACAAATTTATTGTAATTAATGTTATTACCATGAATAAGAAATAAATTCATAACATCCAATATGTAAATACTAAGCAAAGCGTGTAATTTGTCTCTTTTTGAAATTAATCTCACATTCACATTAATATGATTTATGTTATTGTAATATACACTGTGCCTCTGGAATCCGAGTGGGGATGATTAGTTCTTTATGTGACCTTAATAACAAATAATGTGCTAACAGGATCATAAATATCAACTAAAATTAATTTATATTTCTGATATTCTTAACATAGCTTCCTGAATTTGAACTTTGAATAGTAGTATAATGAATGAAAACAAGCACAAGTACCATGACATTAAAATGTCAAAACACGGGATACCTATGGTCATAGTTCAAGGAATGGATCATAGATCACAGAATGTTAGAGGAAGAAGGACCTTGGAGCTCATTCAGTTTAATCACTTCATTTTGTAAATGAGGGAAGTGAAGGCCAGAGATGCTGGGGACTTGTCCAGGGTTCAGTGCAGTTAGTTACAAAGTGGCAGTGCCAAGAATACAGCTCAGACTTGACTTCAGTGAATTGTTCTTTTCGCTACATCATGCTGCCTGAAGAATCATTTTTCATCATCTTAAAATGCTACCATATTATTTGCATTAGCAAGTGAAAAAATAATAGGTACGTGTATTTTTTTCTCTTTAAATGAGAAGAAAGCACTTCCATTAATCACAGCAAAACAGTATTTACCATAACCTGGGCTCAGATGACATTTTTGTTTCTCATCCTACAACAAACAGGCTTTCTAGATTTAAGTGCATTTTGTCACATGGATGATCTTTCTAAATGAGCTGCATTTTTAGTAAAATAAATGATTTGACATGATTATCAATTTTTATGATACAAAAGAGTCCATTGTTACAGAATTGGTATTATAACAAATTTGGAAATTAAAGTAGCACTTTTTTTTTTATGATTCAGGTATAATTTACAAAAAAAAAGCGGCATAGAGCTTAGGTGTACCCTTTGATGAGTCCTGACAATGGCATACAGTCATGTACTCCACATCTAGATCAAGATATAAACTATTTTAACACCCCTGAAAAATCCCAGTGCCCCTCCTAGTCAACAAATTCACCATCCTCCCATGGAGGAAAACCAAAATATTTTGTTCATGTCTTGATCCAACCAGTTGTTTTCATTTTTATTGAATTGTAGGAGTTTTTGGTCTACTCTGGATATAAGTTCTTTGTCGTATATATGCATTGCAAATATTTTCTGGGAGTCTGTGGCTTATCTATACACTTACTGAACAGGGTTTTTTGATAAGCAGAAGTATTTAATTTTGATGAGATACATTTTAACAATTTTTACCTGATTATTGCTTTTTATGTCCTAAGAAATATTTGTGTATTTCAAGGTATTAAAATATTCAATGTTTTCTTCCCGAAGCTTTATAGTTTTAGTTTTTATGTTTAATTCTGAGATCCATCTCAAGTTAAATTTTATATCTGAAGTGAGGTAAGAGGCAAGGTTGCTCCCCTATATCTTGATCCTGTTCCAGCACCATTTATTGAAAAGATACTTCTTTCTCCATTGAATTGATTTGGAATCTTAATTGGAACTTCAATGATGTATGTATGAGTTTAGTTCTGGACTCTCTAACCTCCTCCATCGATCTGTCAATTCTTATGTCAAAAGCTTACTATCTTTTTAGCTTTTTTATAAGTCTTCAAATCATTTGTAATTACTCAAACTTTGTTATTTTCTTTTTCAAGATGTTTTTTAAAAATTCCAATTCCTTGCATTTCCATGTAAATTTTAGAAGTAACTTGTTTTTCCATTTGAAAAAGAATGATTGGGATTTTGATTAGGATTATATTAAAACTATAGATTCATTTGAGGAAAATTGATATCTTAATAGTTCTGAATTTTCCAAAACATATAAGCATAGTATATATCTCTACTTATTTAAGTCTTTTTAAAAAATTTCTCACAGTAGAGGTTTGCAGTTTTCAGCATACAAGCGTTGTACTTAAATGTTAAGTTTATTTTAAATACTTCATGTTTTCTAATACAAATGTAAATAGTATATATTGTTAATCAGTTTCCATTTATTTGGGGCTATCATATAAAAATAAACTGACTTGGTATCCTATAATTTTGCTAAATACACTTAGTAGTTGAAGTAGCTGCTTTGTGAATTGCTTCGAATTTCTATATACACTATCATATTTCGATAAAGACAGTTTTTCTTCTTCCTTCCAATCTACATTACTTTTTTTTTTTTTCTCCTCAGCTTATTTCACTGGCTGCAACTTAAATTTCAAAGTAGAATAGAAGTGCAGAAAGCAGATACCCTGGCCTATTTCTTGATCTTAGGGCAAAAGTGTTTGGTTATTCATCATTAGGTATGATGCTAGATATAGGTTTTTCTTAGATGCTCTTTATCAAAATTAAGTCTTTTACTCTTCCTAGTTTAGAGAGTTTTGATCCAAGTAAGTTGTGACTTTTTTCAAAAGTTTCTATGCATTTATTGTGGTGTTTATATATTTTTTAGATTGCTGTGAATAGTTCTGTTAAAGTTGTGAATTACATTGACTTTTGAATGTCAAACTGCATAAATGGGATAAACCTCATAGGTGTGTGCAAACATGTGTATATTGCTATTGTTTTGTTAAAGAATTTTGCTTATGAGGGATTTCAGTCTATAGATTTACTTTATTGTAACGTCTTTATCTGTGTTAGAAATTGGGGTAATGCTGACTTTACTAAATGAGTTGTAAAGTGTCCCAGTCTATTCTGTGCATGAGTTTACATAGGATGTATATTATTTCTTGCTTAAAATTTTGATAGAATTCACAAGTGAAACAATGTGGGTCTGGAATTTTCTTTTGGGGAATGTTTTTAATTACTAATTATATTTCATTAATAGACATTGGAAAATTCAAATTTTCTTTTTTCTAAGATTTTTAATTAAAATACAGCAAATATACAGTATTATATTAGTTTCAGAAAATTAAATTTTTCTGTTCGTTCTTTAATCAGCTTGTTTTCCCCTTCCCCCAAGGAATTTTTCCATTTCATCAAAATTATTGAGTTTATTGGCTCAAATTGTTTTTAATATTTTTAGCCTTTTAATACTTGTATCTATACTAGCATCCTCATTTTCATTCCTGACTTTGGTAATTTGTGTATTCTCTTTTTCCTTGGTAAATATAGATAAGGAATTTATCAATTTTAATCATCATTTCAAAAAACCACATTTGATTTCATTGATTTTTCTCCATTGCTTATCTGTTATTTATTTCATTAATTTCTACTCTTTTCTTTATTATTTTCATATCCTACTTTGGTTTTTTGTCTTTTTTTACCTTCTTATGTTAGAGGTTAGATCATTGATTTTTCACCCTTGATTTTTTTCCAAACCAAACATGTAGAGCTATAAATTTCCCTCTAAGCACTCTTTTAACTACATTCCTCAAATTATATACATATAATTGTGTATATAATTTATCATTAACATTCATCTTAGAATATTTTGCCTTTTTTTTTTTCCTTTTGGATGTTTTCTTCTTTAATCCATAGGTTTCTTAGACCTGGGTTGTTTAATTCCCAGATATTTGAGGCTTTTCTAGATGTCAGATTTCATTGATTCCATAGTGGTAAGAAAACATACTCAGTATAAATTCAATCTTTGGAATTGAGACTTTATAAATGGCCCCGAATATGTCCAATCTTGGTGAATGTTCTGTGGGCATTCAAAAGGAGTTAATATTCTGTAGGTTGTTATATGCAACACTCTATAAATGACAATTCTACCTAGTTGATTGATAAATTTTTCAAGTTGTTTATGTTCTTCCTGACTTTGAAATCTCTTACTATAATAGTAGATTCATCTGTTTTTTCCTTTACTTTTTGTCAATATTTGCTTCAATTATTTTGAAACTCTATTACTTAGATACACATTTATTTTTGCAATGATTTCTTGGTGAATTATTCATTTTATCGTTATAAAATTGTCCTCTTTATTTCTGGTAAGAAGATTCCTTTCTCTGAAATCTATTTTCTCTGACATATTAATATAGCTATTTTATCTTTCTTTAAATTAGTATTTGCATGGTACTTTTAAAAATTATATTACTCTTTATATTTAATGTATGGCTCCTATATGCGGAAAATTTTTTAGTTCAGTTTCTTTATTCTATCCAATAATCTCTGTCTTATGATTGGAGTATTTATGTTACTCATATTTTTGTAAAGTAGTTTTAATATATCTATTAACTTTGTATTTAAATCTATAACATTTGCATTAATTTTAGTGAGTATTCTAAGAGTTGCAATATATGTCCTTGACATTTCACAGTCTAAGTAAGAGTAAATAGTATAATAGTTCTTAAAAAATATAGAAAGCTTGCAATGTTATAGATCCATTTTATTCTTCCCTTTACCTTATATTATAGTTGTCATATGCAATATATCTAAATCATTATATACTCCACAGTGTTATAAATTTTTATTTAATCAGTCTTAAATATTTTTTGAAATTGTCTTTTTAAATGTATCCAGATATTTATAATTTTTGACTATCTCAATTCTTTCTTAAAGATCTGTGTTTTCATTTGGTTTTATTTTGTTTCATATGAAAAACTTCCTGTACCATTTTTTTGTAGAGCAGGTCCACTGAGAATATTTTTTTTTCCCCATAAAAACGTTTTTGTTTGTTTGTTTGTTTGTTTCTTACTAGGTATTTTGTTGGGTATGGAATTTTGGGTGAATAGTTTTATTTTGTTTTTTTTCCTCTGTAGCATTTTAAAGATGTTTCCCCACTGCCTTCTGATCTTCACTTATCCAGTTATTGTTCCTTCTATAATGTGTAATGTTTCTTTGGCTGCTCTTTATCTTGGGTTTTTAGAAGTTTGCTTGTGAAACTTCTAATCACGATTTTCTCTGTATTTGTCCAGCTGTGGGGTTTGATAGTTCTCCTGAATTTGTAAATTATCTGTTTTACAAAATTTGGGATATTTTCAGCCATTATCTCACCAAATATTTTCTCTGTCTTCTTCTCACTGTTTGCTGCTTCTGGGATTTCACTGCTACATGTCAGTCCTTTGGTATTCTTCTAGAGGTCAGTGATAGTCTGTTCGTTACATGTTTTTTTCTCTAGTCTTCAAAATATATCATTTCTATTTTTATTTATATTCAAGTTTAGTGTCTCTTTACTCTGTATCTCCTTTTAACTGATCATCCTATTTAGTGAACTTTAAAAAAAAAGATGTATTTTTTTGTTTCTACAGCTTTTATTTGGTTGTTTTACATACTATTTCTCTGCTGGGATGTCATCTTTTCATTCACTTGAGCATTTTTTTTCATCCTTCAGGTTACTTATAATAATGCTTTGAAATCCATGTATGCTAATTTCAAGAGCTGCATCATCTTTGTGTTGGTCTCCTTTGATTGCTATTTGTCTTGTTAATGGGTTCATTTTCCTGCATTCTCATAAGTTAAATAAATTTGGATTGTGTCTTGGAAACTTTGAATGTCGTATTGTGGGAAATCTGGATTTTGGAAATTTCAAGAGGTCTCAAACTGCAAACTCTTTTTTGGTAGCACCACAAATCTTAGTTCAGAAGTAAGAGGTTTGGGCAGAGTTTACGCAAAGAGCTCCTACTCTTTGTGTCTATCAGAATACACACTTTCTGGGATTCTGCCAAAATTCTATCCTCTGGTTCTTCAGTTTAGAAAGATCTATGCCTTCTTAAATTAAAGATTTAGTTACCCATGTAATGTCAAATTTCACCGGTCCTTGAGATAGGGCAGGACGAGGCCTCTAAGGAAACTATTAACTACCAGCCAAAGACAAAGGAGCCGTAAATCAAGATGAGACAAGAAAACCAGCAAGGACTGGCCAAGACTAAGATGGCAATGAGATTCACCTCCAGATAACCTCCAGCGACATTATACAATTATTATAATACATCTTAATGCTAAATGTCGTTCCTACCAGCACCATGACACCTCCAGAGAGAACCATACAAGGACAAAAAAAAAGGTGAATCCCAATCTCTGGAAGAGCTCACCCTTTCCAAGAACTAATAAGACTATTCCTCCCCTTTATTCCCATATTAAAAAGCTTCACTAATAAAAATCACAGCCACAAAGAGGATCGGGGTTGTCTCTCACTCAGAAGGAATCTCTGCTCTGCCTATGGAGTAGGTTTTTATTCCATAAAATACTTTCATTCTATTTCCTGGCTCACGCTTGAATTATTTCCTGTGCAAAGCCAAGGAACCTCTTTCCTGGAACATCCTCAAGATAAAATATGTAAACCCCAGTAATTTAACCTGTGCTATTGCCTTTTTCAAGTGTCTGCTTATCTCCAGAATCTGTCTGCTTTTGTTATTATCTCTTCATAGTCTTTAAGCACTGTATTTTGTTTGTTTGTTTTATATTTTGTCTAGAATTTATGATTATCTGTGATAGATTATCACCCTTTAGGAGCTATTCAGGGATTTCAGAAGAGCCCCTAGTTTGTTTACATGTAATATAATAGTTGCAGTGATTTATTTAAACCCACAATTTTGATATTTGTTTTCTACTTGGGCATCTGTTCTTTGCTACTTCCTTTCTTTTACAACTTTATTTTGCATAAATTAATTATTTTTCAATATTCCATTTCACTCCTCAGTTGGTATATAGTTATACCTCTGTATTTTACTTTGCCTATTGTGTGTGTGTGTGTGTGTGTGTGTGTGTGTGTGTGTGTTCTGTCTGGGATTTATAACATGTACCTTCATTACATTTTTATCTTCAAATAATACTGTAGCACTTCATATACGAGATTGGACAGTTTAGTTCTTGAACTCATCCTAGAAAAAATGCTACATACCTCTTTGCTGAATATCACTATGGTCACCTTCAAAGTACTCCCCTTAGGAAGCTATGCACTGATGTCAGTGCCTAGTCCACCTTTCAAAGGAATTTTTGGAACTCGTTTTCTGGAATGGCCATCAGAGCTGTCATCGTAATACACTTGATGTCCTCAATGTCATCAAGATGTCTTCCTTTCAATATTTCCTTTATCTTCGGGTAAAGAAAGAAGTCATTGGGGGCCAGGTCAGGTGAGTAGGGAGGGTGTTCCAAGACAGTTAGTTGTTTACTGGCTAAAAACTCCCTCAGAGACAGTGCCATGTGAGCTGGTGCACTGTCATGATACAAGAGCCATGAATTGTTGGCAAACAGTTTAGGTCATCTAACTTTTCCACATAGCCTTTTCAGCACTTCCAAATGGTAAACTTAGTTAACTGTTTGTCTAGTAGGTACAAATCATAATGAATAATCCCTCTGATATCAAAAAGTTTAGCAAAATCATTGCAACAAGTTCGCAAACTTAATTGTCAGATCTCATATTTAGCAAGGCTTACCTCAAGAAATAATGCTTTGCTTAGGTCTACTTATCACATGGGAGAAGTAAGTACAAAAGAGAATACCTCTCATAAATGCTAACCTTTAGGATAAAATAACCACATTTATAATAACTGGGGCTTCAAAAATGCTCTAAGCTCTGACCACATCAGCAATTTCTCCCTCAAATAATAAGCAAAATATCTAGAAGAGATGGGAAGAGAAGTGAATGCTTAGTCAGAAAGAACAGAAGACTTCATCCTAAATAACATAGACTGAGTGACTTTGTCAGTACCTTGAGTTATAAAAGGAATACCACCAACAGAATTCACAGGATCATATCATATTAAATAGAAAAAGACTTAAGGGCAATGTATCTGGATGTGTGGGAGGGAATGGGGTTTAGATCTAATCTTGGTGGAGAAACAAACTAATTCCAAAATTTCCTTGACAATCTGAGATAATAATGGTGCCACTTGTATAAATGAAATTATTATGAAGGGAAGTCTGTATTGGAGGGATGGTAAGAAGGAAGGGCATTGGTTTCATTTGTTCAGGCATATATTCATTCAGAAGAAACTAGAGTTAATTACATGAACTGAGTTGAGGAGATCCTCAAAATAATAAACACAGTGGTAGAAATCCATATTAGAGAAAAGTAAATGAGGTTAGCTCTAGACATAATTATTTTAAGACCATGTGAAGCAACCTTGTAGAAATACCTGAAAAGATCTCAGATATTAGGGTGCAGCATGCTTTGAGATAATGGTTTGAGATACAGTGTTAGTTGAGGCTCTGTGAGTAAATGAAACTCCTAAATGGATGCCTCATTTGAGTGATGGACGTAAATTTTTATGTAGTTAGGTAAATTGAAGTTGTTTGCATATATTCACTAAACATTTCTTTAGGATTCTTCTTGTAACTCAAAACTAATGATGAAAAAAGAAATTATTCTTTAAAAAAATAATCAGTTACCACTCCTTCTGGCTTCATCCTTTGAAAATAGCATACCTGAGAAGGAAGATTAATACTTAAAAAGGTGAGTTTTTCTATACAGCTTCATCTCCATTGGGAACATAGAGTAAGAAATTATAATAGCTGTTTTTCTGATGAGGAACAGGATCACACCTAGGTTTTCAGTGTTTTCTGTTGAGTATTGACTGGTGTGTGATTATATATCTGATGCCCCTGTGTATATATTCTAGGAACACGCAGATTCTCAGAGACTAAGGTTTTACAAATGTATATGCACCTGGAAATATACCCACTCAGACGTTTGGAATAGTTGAAAGAGTTCTGGGCATGAAAAACAAATAATATTCTCTTTCCAGCTCTGCCCCTTTCTGGACTTGTGATTGGAAGCAAGTTATGCCTCTGAGTCTTAATTACCTTCATATGTGAACTGAGGGGTTTGGAGTTGCAGAGAACATGCCATTTTCTTTTAGCTTAACAGTGTAAGTCTCTCTTCCACACAAAATTGAATATCTGAGTAAACATTATACAGTAATGCACCCATGCTATTCAATTCACCATATATTTGTTATCTACTATGTTTAGGTATTAGAAATAGACAAACAAACAAGAAAACAATCTTTTCTTAACAATCTCACAGTCTGACGAAGAAACATGTCAATAATAGGATAAATGAAGTTACTATGGGCACTATGAAAACAGAAAGACAGACCTTAAATGTATTTGGGGGATCTAAATGGTTTCTCAGAAGAGGAGACATGTAAACTGAGTCAAAAAAGAAAGAAAAGGTGAAGAGTTCTCCAGATAGATATACCAGTAGAATTGTAGGATTAGAATTATGGGCAGCGTGAAACTACAGCAAATGCAGAAGGCATCCAAAAATTATTAGCGTTCAGATAACCACAAGCATCTCTGAATGATAAGTGTTCAGTATATGTGTGGTGACATGGTAGCACTAAGAAATCAGCAAGTGTCAGCAATGAAGGGCCTTCATACTAAGGAGTTTAGACTTCATCATATAGACCAGTAGTCTCCAAGATTTTTGGACATATTTCCCATAAGTAAAATTTCATAAGCATACAATTTAAAGTTTTGAAACACTTTTTACAAAGAATTTATTAAGGCACTAGATACAAATATATAGAAATCAATAATCTGTAGGTTTCAAAACAATAATTAGAAGATGGAAGAAAGAACTTTAAGTATCAAAACAGCTACAAAAATACATAAGAATAATCTGAACAAGAAATGTGCAAGATCTGTTTGAAGAAATTATTCTAAAATACTACTGGAGACACAAAATATTTGAACCAATAGAAAGGTATACTTTTCTTTGAATGAAAAGCGTCAACGTAGTCAATTCTCTTATGTTAACCATTAAATTTAACACTTCCTCAATGAAAATACCAATAAGAGTTTTTTCAATATTTCATTTTATTGTAGTAAGAACTCATGAGATTTACATTCTTAATAAACTTTTAGGTATACAATACATTATTGTTGTACAAAAAAATCTCTAAAAGTTTTTCATCTTGCCTAACTGAAACTTTACGCCCATTGATTTGATTAATACCTCCCCATTTCCCTCTCCATGCAGCCCCTGGAAACCACCATTCCATTCTTCAATTCTATGTATATGACCATTTTAGCTATCTCATGTAAGTGGAATCATGCAGTATTTATCTTTCTGTGACTGGCTTATTTTATTTAGCACATATCTTTAAGGTTCATCCATGTTGTTGCATATTGAGAATTTCCTTCTTTGTTAAGACTGAAAAAAGTATTTCTATGTATATGCCACATTTTATCCATTCATCCATTGATGGGCATTTTGGTTGCTCCCACATCTCAGCTATTGTGAATAGTGTTGTAATAAACATCTCTTTGAGATCCCAATTTTAATAATTTTGGGTAAATATCCACAAGTAGGTTTGCTGGAACATGTGGCAGTTCTACTTTTAATTTTTTGAGGAACCTTTGCACTGTTTTTTAATAGCAGCTTGTTCCAACCCACCATTTAGCATTCCCAGCAAAAGTACACAAGGGTTCCAATTTCTCCACATCATTGATGACACTTGTTGCCATTTTTTTTTTAAATAATAGCCATTCTAACAGGTGTGAGGTGCTATCTCAATGTGGTTTTAATTTGCATTTCTGATCATTATAATTATGACATTAAGCATTTTTTTCTATACTGTTGGATATGTATATGCGTTCTTTGGAGAAATGTCTATCCAAGTCCTGAGCTAAGCTAATTTTTTTAAATCAGGTTATTAGGGTTTTGTTTTGTTTCGCTATTGAGTTATAGGAGTTCCTTATATTTTTTTAGAGATTAACCCCTTATTAGATATATGGTTTGCAATATCCCATTCCACAGGTTGCCTTTTCACTCTGTTGATTGTTCTCATTGCTGTACAGAAACTTTTTAGTTTGCTAATGGTACCACGTGTCTATTTTTGCTTTTGTTGCCTATATTTTTGTGTTTATATCCATGAAATTATTGCTGGAATTCAAACCCGGATTCAGCCAAACTCCAAGCAACCATTTAAGGCGCGAATTAAAAGAGAAAGGGAAAGTGCTACACCAGTCACCAGGCACGAGGAGAGCTCAGGGAGAAAGAGATGGAGCGGCTCCGTCCTTTAGCAGGATATTTCTTTATATTCAAACATTGTAAGGTGGATTGATTAGAAGCTCAAGCTTGGAGCCAGGCAGACTTCCATCAAATCTTTCTTTGAGACTCAGTGACCTGTAAAATAAGGATAAAAAGCAATGTCATATACTCGTCATTAGAATTAAATTAAGTAATGTACATATAGTGCCTATTAAATAAAGTATAATAGTTTTTATATATGTCTTTATTTTGTCTGTGAGGAAAAAATAATGTTTTTTTAGGGTAAAGCAGAGGATAATCAAGACTAGAATGAACACTGCATTACCTCAAAGAGATTATCCCAAGCAGTTCTATTTATATATTGAAAATAATCTGTTTATTTAAAGGTGCTTCTTCCAACAAGCACTTTTATTTTGTGGTTTTAAACAACAAATGCATTGGCAGTTAACAGCTGAGTAGTCTTTTTAAGCTTGCATAAACTCCAGACCAGATTTTCACAATCCAGACTAATTGAAAACAAATTCTTAAAAATTACAAAGGCAAATAGGACTGAAAAGTCTGTAAGCATTTAAACAGGCTCTTAGGGCCCTTAAGTAACATTGAAAAGTACCCCAGAATAAATCAAAACAATATGATTGCTTGAGATGGTTGTGCATGTCAATATGGAATCAGTCCTGAAGGATTGGAGGGGTAACAAGTATATACATATATATATGTGTCTGCTGGCTCTGACCCTGGAAATGCTCAGCTGGAACTGGTGTGTCTACCATGATGTCTGAGTAGACTACAGCTGGGCAATGTCGCCGTGCCTGTGCATGAAAAAGAATGGTTCTGCCTCCTCTCTCTCACTCCATCTGACATCTACTAATGAGGTCCAGAGGATAGACTTTGCAGAGCCCTTCCCTCCTGTAGAGAAGGGACATTTGCTGCAATGATACATTATTTATACCCAAGCTAAATAGACAAAAGAGATTAAATGTAAGCAGTTGAACAAAAACGTATACGCAGGGTAACATACTATCTCTTTTCCAGGATTACTCTGATAGAATACTACCCCACCCATTAGGTGTTTGCTAAATAAACTTGTACTTGTGTTAATTAACAAAATATATACCTGCAAGAATTAGATAGTGGTCCAAGGTATAATTTTCTCTTAACTAGTGAATTGTCTTTTCTTAATATGGTAAAATTAATGTCCTTTTTAACATTTGCTAAATCTGTATGTTTTTTGTTTAAATACAATGGAGCAATTCAGCAAGGTATTATAAGATTTCATCTCGTGAGGATAAAAGCTATTGCTGTCTAAAAAGCATGGCTTAAAATTTCTGGAAACTGTGTTTACCATCCTGCCTAAATTATGCGGGCAGAGCTTACAAACTATTACGGCCTTTAGATCTTTAGATTGGAAACATTTTCAGACTTACAAAAGCTTCATTGTTTGATTTGAACTTTTCAGTTTAAAATAATTAGGGTGAAATGGGAACGTAATCCTCTCACTAACGTGTTTCTTCCTCAGTGAAGGCTGAGGAATTTAGCATAAAGATTTAATCTGGAAAAAAAACAAAAAACTTTCTCCCTTTTCACTTAATTCCTAATAACGAAATTGCAAAATATAAAACATAATGTTGAGTGTCATTTTTTATTAGAATATGTCTACTTCCCCAGAGACAATGCATCACTGCAAATAATTTTTTAAAAACAAATCTCTGTAATATTTGAAGACACTCCTTTGTGAGGCTTCTTTTCTGTCACCCACCCTTGCCTCTGATGAGGTAAATAAATAAAACAAACAAAATAACTGTTCTTCTTTGACTTGTATTTTGTTTGCCATCTGTTTTTGTTTTTGTTTTTTTTAATTAAAGTTTATTGGGGTGACAATTGTTAGTAAAGGTTTGTCATTGCAATTATGAAATAAAATAAGCTTAGAGAAAAAGTCCACCTTGGATTTTATATTAAATGTTGATTCCTGAGTGAACCTAGCTAGCTATTTTTTTGAAACAATAGAGCAGTCTTAATATCATTTCAAGTGTTACTAATTTAGCAGTTGTACAATGATGGATTTTTCAGATTGCTTATACATAGATCTCTTAAGACTGAAAATGTGCAGATGTCATAGCTTTGCTTCCTCAGCTATCACTGCCCTTATTTCCATGAAGCATATTCTATAGCAAAATTATTGGTAATCAAACGAACGGCCATTAGGTAGTCCATTATTGGGGCTTATGTAGACTTCAGGTGGTCACATTGCTTTATGAAAAGCTGATGTATTCCAAATAAAATTCTTTTCAGAATACAGGCTTCGGTCTCTGTAACTTAACCACTACAAACCAAGCGTAAGTTCATTACAACGTAAAAAGTCAGATTTAGTTAATATTTTCCCGTTAAATGAAAATGAATTTGAAAATTTGGGTACGACCATAATTATGCTTAATTCTGTTAATGCACTTCCAAAATAAAGCAACCTCAGATTGTTATGTATACCTCTACCCTTGGTTTCAACACAGTAGCTTACAGCAAAAAGAAAAGTCATTTCATTAGCTCACTGCATTGTGAATGCATTTCTTGTCATTATTTTTATGACTAGACAATGTAAAGGCCATTTTGCCTTGTAAGAACAATAAACAACAATTGCTATAAATTCAAAGCTGTGGGAATATCTGTGAATCTAAGTTTTGTTCCAGGAAGTTCTGGCTAGAAGAGAAAGAGGAGATAAAACAAATGGACCTTTCTCATTTAAATTCCCAACTGAGTAAATACTACATTACCAGCTCTGAATAATTAACTTTCATCCACTGTGCCAAAAATGATGCACCGTATTTGAAATGCATCTTTTTAATAAACACTCCTTGAATGAAACCACCACAGAAATCATGACAGCTGTCATTGCACTAAACTTTTACTTACTCAAATCATTTTCTGAAAACCATCATTAGAATCAAATTAAAATAAAGCTGAGGTTTTATGAATAAAACTGTCAAAGAAGATAAAAGTTTTTACATTGACAGTAAAGCAAATGATTTTTTCCACTCTGTTGAGGTTGCAAAATAGTGCAGTATATCTGAATGACTTATGGCCCCTTAATGACAGATTAACAGCTGGAAGAGGGGAGATCTTTCCAAGAATAGTTTTCAAATGAATGAAACTTCAGGCCCAGAGGCAATGGAAAATGCAAAGTGTGGGAAGCTGAGGGAAGATGTGGGTGCAGGAGTCTTATAAGATCAGACTTTCATAATTCATTAAAATCACAGAAAATGACAGAGTATGATCTGAAATGAATTTTTCATATTCAAAGGGAGAAGAGGTCACGGTTAATACTAAGCCCTTGAAAATGCCCGCAGGAGGTAGAGAACCAATGAGAGTATATATATATATATATATATATATATATATATATATATATACACACACACATACAGCATACCTGAAAGAAATAAGCCTTGCTAAGACAGAATTTGGTGAAAGATTCTACTTCGTGGTTTTGCTCACCAGGATTCTGTTGATATAATGAAATATCAAACACTCTCTGCAAGTAGACTGAGGTTGGGGAGGGGGTGGGGGTGTACTGGGGAATGTCGATGTTAATAAAGTATTTATTGTATAAAAATAATTTATTTAGAAAGACCAGTCCCACACTCTAAAATGAGAATCACACCATATATAAATATATATGATTTCTAAAACATAGGACCGATGGCTTTCTTTTCTTTTTTCAGTTGACCTTTTGTTTAGCCTAAGTTTAATTTTTTAACACAAAAGTATGTTTTGCTTTTATAGGTGTTACAGAAAACTGGTAAAATAAATGAAGAAAGTAAAAGTCACTTCCCAGTAATATTCATATTTAAATTTTAGTGCATTGCCTTCCATTATGTAATATATTTATTCATAATATAATTTGAAATTATGATGACTGTACGTCACATTTTATCATGAACAGAAGAGCCATTTTAGCCTTGCATTTGAAGTCAGGGATCCATTTTGAGGTGTAGCCAGTAGTCTTTGCAATTTATTATGACCAAGTCAAATTTACCTTTGTATCTGGCCAGAACATGATTTATGTGCTCAGCATTCATTAAAGATGCTATCAGTTATAGAAACAGTAGCATATATTTTAAGTGCTCAGGTATGTGACTCTACCTAAGAGGTTGAAGCAAACATAGAAATTGTATTATGACCTCAGTATCTAAAGGTCCAACAATTCTTTCAGTTTCTGATACCTTCTGGGGCTTCAGCTTGCATTAACAATAAGCTTTACTCTTCAATGAGAAGGGATTTTGACATAGGTCAAACACAACGCAGGATCATGTCGCCACCACCACCAACAAAAACTAATAACCTTGCTAAAAAAGAATTAGGCTACCTTGTAATGAAAAAAAAAAGTAATGTATTAAACTAATTACATTGATAGCAGAAATATTACAAAAATGATTAAAATAGTTTCCATCTGAATTAAATATTTTTCTTTAAAAGTGATTAATTTTATTATAATAAATGCTTATACATTTAGATTTTTCTAATTCAGAATAGATGATAATAGTAACAGAATATATCTCTGACAGGGAAAATGTTGGAAATAGTTTCTTATGAAATTTTAAGCATTATGATACTGCTTGAGTATTAAGGCACAAAATATCTTATTTAAATGAAGTATTCAAGAAATAAAGAGGCCCTTCTTTATGCTCTTGCATCTTGGTGCATAAGTCAATGCTTACTATAGTTTATTGTTATAATAAATCTTATGACAATAATTTCTAATTTCACAGTCCTGGCACAATGATATTTTTATTGCACCTGCCTCTCCATTCAAAACGCAAAATTTTCGTAAAGTTGTGTTTGTAGGTAAACATGAACCTATGGATTCCATTTTTAAATTGCTATATTATATGGTACATATTTTACCTTGTTTTTATCTATTCTTCAAAATTATAATTTTAAAGGATACAAATATTGCATAAAATGGAAGCACCATAATTTACTTAATCATTCCCCAGTTTTGAAACACTGAGATTGTTTAAAATGTTTTAATTTGTTTGTGTTTTACTGATAAACTTTTCCCAATCTCAGATTTTTAGCTTTTCTTTTTATTTGGTTTGTTAATGTGTGACTCTAGTAAGCTACATTTTTGCTTTTTATGTTTAATAATTTCTCTTAACATCTGAAAAGTTTTGTTTTTTCTAACGTCTTCGTTTTTTTATACCTGAAGAGGTTATTTCTGTTAAATCTCCTATTATCTTTTCCACATTTTCATCTTTACCAGTGGTTCTTATTTTTCAATATATGTTCCAGGTTCCATCTTCCATATGTCCTTTTGTCTTGCATTTGAGTGTGCTTTAATGTGTTTATTGGGTTTTTAAATATCATATTTCTAATTACTAAATTCAATGATTTCAGTTGTTCACTTGCTGTTTTCATTATTGTTTGATGTCATTTAATGTTTTTGTTTTATTAGTTAAGATAGACTAGTTTATGCTGCAGTAGCAAATACCAAAATCCCTGTTGCTTAAAATAAAATTTATTTCTTGCCACTATACGTGACCAGGTTGGATTGCCAGTGGGGTCGTTCTTGTTATAGCCAAACAGGGACTCAGAGTGATGTACCAGCCAGCACTGCAAATGTTGCCAGTCCTTACAGGAAAATATGAGCTTTGCAAGGTCTGTTATTGTCAGTAAAATGCTTTAGCTTCAAAATAAAGCATATCACTTTTGAGCAGAATTCATTGGCCCAAACTGGTCATATGGCTCCACCTAAGTACAAAGGAGAGGAAACACTGTCCTGCAATATGCACAGGAAGGTGTAGAACTGAAAATACTTGGTAAATAGCACTAGTGATTGCCACGTCTCTCATCACACTTTCTTTGTTGTCACAAGATAAAACATCCTCTATTTTCTAAAAATGTCCATTTCATATAAAAAGGGTATTTTAAGGTATAGAGTTTTGCCTACTGTTACCTTCATTCTTCTTGCTTTTTGTTCTGTGTTGAAAGTGTCCTGTATGGTTGGTTGTTTTTGTTGTGGATAGCTTTTATACTTTCTGTTTACTGATACTTCCACGTGATTAATTTGCTAATCTTTCAAAAGCAGACCAGATGGAGCATTGCTTTAAAGCATTGTCTTAGCAATCTGATTGTTTTCTGGCCGAGTGAGCTTCTTTGATTTTGAGTTGAAAATTAGGCTTCCACCCACCCCAGGCTGTTCATATCCCAATAGTTTATTTAATAATTCAGTGTCAGAGTAAGTTTTGATGAAGAGTGAAGGTGTAGAGGAGATTTTTCTCCAACTTGTATAGTTTATTGTACAGTCTCATGTCCATCATGGTCCTAGAGTTAAAAAGCAGCTCATGTGGAGGGTTATTTATATCTTAGCCAGCACAGGGGCCGAGATATTGACATACAGAAGTACTTAACTCAGGGACTGGAAGTCAATTCAACTGAGAGTCTCAGATGGTGGCAGAGAGAATCATTTGAATTCTGATTTGGAGACTGGTGCAAATTATAATCACTTTCTATCACTGAGGCAGGCTACAGGAATTCCTTTTAATTTCTAAAAAGTGTCTGTATTATATATATATATATATTTTTTTTTAACTTAAAATAGCTTGAATGTTAATCACATGTTGTCATTAGAAAGGCACTAAGGTGCAGTGTTAAAAATTGGGCTCCTGATCCATACAGACCTGGCTCTCTTATTAACTATCTATATGACCTTGGGTAAGTAACTTAGAGAGTCTCAAAACTTGTTTTGCTTTCTTTTTTTTTTCACCTGAAAGAAATGGATGATAATAGCATCTAACTCATGGGATTGTTTGGAGTATTAATGTTAAAATATTTACCATAATGTTAGCCATTAGTAGGCCTTGAGAAAATGGCTAGTTTTGAGCTCAGAAGAAGGAAAATACTCCATGAACAGAGAGAAGAAGATGGGAAAACATCGCATGTGTTCCAAGTTGATTGACACTTTGGGTATATGACATAGGGCTGCTTCACAGTTAGGCAGGTAGTTCACTGCACAAGGATGGCAAACCAAAGGGGAAAGGGGGCTGAAATCCAGCCATATTCTGCTTGCACAGCCATGCTCTCTGCCCAGAGGAAGAAGTTCAGTTTTCTTTACATATTATATGAGATCGAGGTGATTCTGAGTAAATAGGGATCATATGAAATTTGACGAAAAGTGATTCTGAGCCTAATCCTAACTAGGAAGTTGTAGTGTTTCAGAGCACACTCCCCATTGTATGTACCTGGGTCAAATCCTTTCCTTAAGTAAAGGGCCTCTGAGCCATTTTCATTTGCTGGTTTTCAAAAACTCACAGCGAAAGTATTTATTTGTCCCCTTTCAAAAGGCCTTTATATTTCAACCATTTTCCTTCCTTCCACTAAAGTTCCAATCTTTCTTCTGAGCCATCACTACCACAGTGCTTCACTTTATTGTTAGTTGTGCTGTATTTGCTTTTATTGCCAGGACTGACTCAGGATTAAAAGGGATTTTAATCATGGTTCTACCTTGACCATTTAGCTGAGTCTCTGGTTGGATGACCAGTGGCCTCAAATCACAGCCTCTCTCCTTTCCTGCTGCGTTCCTCTCCAAGGGGGAGTGGATTAAGGATGAAAAAAGAGCCATGAGGAGGAGGGATCGACTTGTGCAACAATATGTCGAAATCTGCCTCTGGGAAGCATCCTAGATTATCTAAAGTCTATACACATCCTTTCAGGACTTCTTCCATCTGCTGCCCTACTAGGCTATGGATTGCTCAAGAGCAAAGACCCTTAAACTTTTCCATTTCCTCTATAATAAGCAATAGCTATAAATAGCTGCCAGAGCAAGGCTTTGTTGTTATAGGAAGAATGGGACATCATTCTGTCACTGTCTCTTCTAGTCCTCTTTGCTCCAGTTCTCTAATTTCTTTTTTAACTGGGGAGGTGGGAAGGAGAAGTGTTTGTATCAGGCAATAGAGGATTCTAATAAGAATTCATTCCATTGATCCATAAAATAAAACTGAAATTATCTCATCTGTCTTCTTCGTATAACAATTACAATTTATTAAATTTTGAATGTGGTCCAGGTGCTTTACATACATTATCTTTAATCCTTATAACAACACTGTAAGGTAGCTATTTTTATCTCTGTTCTATAGATAAGAAAACTTAATTAACTTATTCAAATATGCAGAGCTAATAAGGAATAGGGTTAGGATAAATCCCAGTGCTAACTTACGTTCATTTTTTTTCATTCTTTATTAGTGTCTCTGAAATTATTTTTTAAATGACACAATGTAACACATGCCTATATTCTCAGTGGGCACAATTTGTACAAAACAAAGTATATATAGTAAATGTGGAAATCACTTCCCTCATCCGTATTCAATCCTAATAGCCTCCCTAGTGAGGAACAGTTTCTAAAATTTTGTATGTACATATATATTTTTAAAAAACATGTCTGACTATTTATTGTCCTATATATTACTTTTAATATAAAAAAGTATTTTAAAAATCATCTTTCAATACCAATGCATTCAGTTCTTCTCCTTTTTATAGTTGAATAATATATAAATTTATATCTGACATATCATTCTGTTCTTTTCACCCAGATTCTTGTATTGTAGTTATTCTAATCCCTATTTCTCTTTTTGGATGAGTACACTTAGACTAAGAAGAGTATTTGGAGGAATATTTTTAATTTCAAAGAACTCTGATTTTTTTTCACACTAGTTGTTCTTATTTTACGGATAAACAAAATTATTGGCAAATTTTCTTCTATTTGCTACAATAATGTGATTACATGGGTGTCAGTTTTTCTGTTTGGTTAAATATGGTGTTTTTTCTCACAATGTGGATTTTCCTTAAACATCTGCTTTTTTTTTTGGCTACTTGATGTTTTGGCTCATCCCCCCTCTTACCTCTGCAGTACAACACTGCAGTCATTTTACAGCTGAGAAAACCAAGAACCAGAGAGAATAAATGACAGCCAAAGGCATGGAGCTATTTAGTGCTAGAACCTGTAATAAATCCCATTTATTTGCTGACTCCTGGCCCAGTACCCTTTCTGCAACAAAGCATGTTATTAACGGGAATTCTTATGTAAATGTTTTAGCTTATTTGTAAATCTGTCTTCCTATCCCTTTACTTTTCATATCCTATTTCCAATCACGTTTGTTTAGCTGAAAAAGTTTGACATGCTATGTGTCCTTGGCAAAGAACTCTGAGAAAAGCTCACTTATGCTTGTATTTTATTTGGAATAACTCCTTGTGGAAGAATCTAGTACTTGGATATGTTCAATAAATCTCAGTTAATAAAAAGTTAGAATATTATGGGACTTTAGGAAAAAAAAAAGTCTAACCCAACTTCTTATTTTATAAATTCCTATAACAACACACATTGTAAATGCACTTACCAAATCCTCATAAAGGCTGATATATGTTAAACTACATTTGCCTGTGACATCTGGGAAAACTGAAGCCAAAAACGATTAATTGATTTGAAAAACCTCGTGTTAATGGTAACGTCAGGACTGGAGTCCAAGGCTCCTCACTTAAAATCCATACTGAACACCCAACTGACTTGCTAGGGTGTGATTCTGTACAGCCAATATAAATATAGGCTGGCCTGGCCTCCTCACAGTACATGCTAACCTGCATTCATTATCTTTGTGGCTTACAGAAAAAAATGGTACTAATAGTGAAAGGCATAATGTAGTTATACCTTTTAAAGCTTAAGATTTTTATTCAGTTTGCGTTTTAAATTTCCAATCGCAGATAAATAGCAACATTTTGAGACAGCTCCCATGGCCTTGATTGATTTACAGCTCTCACACTCTGTTTTTCCCTCTCATACAAAAATAATTCTTAAGGTCACATTATGTGTTCCTGAATCTAGCATTTGTATTCAGGCTCAGTAAATCGTACTGTCAACATTCTGAAACCGTTCCTATGATTCCTGTTGAATGCTTAATGGTGTCTTATAATCCTTAACATATAAATGTGTTTGTACTCGACTGTTCAAGGCTATTATTGTTCTAGATTGAAAGGGTAGAATATTTTTAGTGCATTACCAGATACCTTGATCTCCTGATCAGGAGCAGCGTTTACTGATCATGAGTCTCATCTAGCATAGAGCACAAGTCCATGTCATGGAAAGGGCACTGGATGTGCCATCAGATGCCCTGGGTTTGAAGCCCTACTATGCTTGGCTTTCTCAGAGTCTTGGTTTATGTATCTTAAAAATGGGGCAATAATATCCATGTCCTCTGGGTTATTTTAAGATTAAGTTGAAATAACGCATGTACCTTGGCACATACAAGGACTTTAATAAAGCTAATTTCTTCTCCAGTTTACTTAATGTTTGCTCCTTTTAGAACCTTTCTTTCCCAATAATGTAATAACTGGCTTTGACAGCAGAAACAGAGCCATACACACACAGCATTCATGCTCTTTCCCTGAAGACCGGCTTTCTCTATTAGTATCTGAGCCTGGCAAATCAGAATCCTTCCTAAAATCTTCTAAGTGACTTTGAAATCCCTGTGTGCATTAGTCTGGATCATTTGAGTGTATCTTGCACATTTAATTAAACCTGTTGTTTCTGGAAACAAAAACAAAACATTTACGAAGGAATGGCTGTGAGAAACCATTGCTTTTGTAGCAGTGAGACATGTGAATCATTTGAGGAGTCTTTTAAAGCCGTGCTTTATTTTAATTGGTTTCTGAATCCGTTCATTTTTAGACTGTGCTTTTATTTTCTTCATCTACCATTGCCTTTTGCCACTTCTCTTTGAGGATATCTGTTATCCTTAAAAAAGGAAGTAGACAGGAATTAACTTGCTTCTGACCATATCCATTTATCCACTTGAAGATCTCTGTGGCAAACTATGAAAAATGTGCTAGTTTTGAAAAATGACAAAGCTCCCAGGATCTAAAAGGTGCTTATTCTCTCACAGGAATCTATTTGTTCTGTTATTCTTGGCAGCTAGGGCTGGATTCTTCAAAGAGAGATGCAGATTCTATTTTTCTTTATCTTCCCTACCCTGAAAATTACGTCTTGCTTCTGCATTCGAAAGGTTTTGGTTCAAAAGTCATTTCCCATTTGCACTGCAAATAAAAAACACAACCCCACTGTAAATTACGTTGACACCTTTTCAACAATCTAAACCTCATGAGGAAAGATATGCTGATTATTATGTGTTCATTATAAGCACTGCACACAGGTGTGTTTATAAAGATGCTATGCGTTTGATCTCCTCTTCCATTCCTTAGTCCTTTCCTAAGTGTTATCGGCATGTAGAAAATACAATCTATCTACTCTTTTCTAAGTTAAATACATCAAATGTATTACACTTTGAATTTCAACTGGAACAGAACCAGTAATAGAAAGTTAGTAATTTATCTTTTCCATCCTGTTGTGTTACTTCCTTCATAATCCAGGATGATGCTTTTGTTTCACTTTGGACAAATACGATGCCAACTGCTGCTGCTCTTCAAATTCATGGCTTCCCAAACTAGGAAACACAGGTCAGTTTCCCCCAAGAATTCTCTCATCATCGTCCGTTCCCATAGTGACGTATGTCTTACAGGACCCTCCTACATGGTTTCTGATAGAGAAGAATGAGGAAATGAAAGGGCAACACTAGAGTATTTCACTTTAGACAGTGAGCTCTGTTGCAAACATGGCCTCTTATTATCCGATCAGTCTCTCGTAGCTAGGCTAGAGGTAGATGATGGTGTAAAGGCCACCATATTGGGTTTTGACCACATCGTAACCAGTCCTGCATAAGACAGATGACCTATAATTACAATGTCAACATTGGGATATCAAATGAGACTTGGAAAAGTCTCCTTAACATTTTGTAATTCATGTATAACTTTGATCCAATAAAACTAAATATTAAAAGATAAAATCTATAGAGTAAAACACACATAATGAATACAGACTTTGGTAGAAATTTTCATTGCAGCACAACTTTGAAACAGGCCCTAGAGTATTTTTCCCTTTTGCTTTTATTAAAAGTGTAATTTCACATGAAATTGTGTGGTATTTCATCTCCAGTTTCCATGGAGGTTCTGTGGAGAGTGTCATTAACCAGTGTGGTCAGGTGAACCAGCCACTTCCCTGATTAGTTTCTCCAGCTGTGCCATATAGACAAAACCTCAATCACAGGACATTCCAGGGAGCTTGAGTGTCCATACTCCAACTGTGTTACCTAGAGGACTGTGGAGAGTCTGTAAATATTTTGCAGTTCCTTAGAAAACGTGTTAGTCGCCTGAAAACCAGCAGAATGAGATTGTCCTTGCTTCTAGCCCTTCTTCTTGGTGGATTTGGTTTGCTTGTTTGTTTTTAGTCATTTCATCTCTCTGATTAATTCCATATCTGCATCTCTTTCTTGTATCTTTGTGTGGTTTATGCTAAAGAATATTTTTTTTTCTGACATATTATCTTCTTCCTAGAATGTGCAGAAAATCATTGATTGCCCTTGATTGATTCATTCATGATTTAAAAAGCCAGGCCACTGGATAGGATAAATAAGCCTAAGTATGTGATAGGGAGAGGGACCCCATCTGTTACTCCTCACAATTTTCAGAGTTAATCATCCTCACTTTACATTCTCCCTCCCATCCCCATCTTCTGTTGGCTAAAGTGAATAACAAACTTGGTCAGCATTACATCAATTCCAAGTTCTTTCCGATCATCTCGCCATTTTAACATGCTTTGTCCCATTTTATCTCCCAGATGGTGGGTTTGCATCTTCTGAGAGAAATGACTAGCAACTTCAGAGCCTTAAAATGTGCATCCACAAAACAAAGCTATCTGTAAATATATTGTTTGTTTTGAACAAACCTTCTGTTCTGGCTCTATTTGATTAACAAGAACAATCAAACATCTAAGTAAAAATCATTGTCTGTTACCACTGGAGAATGTCCAACTAGTCGCAGACAGCTTGGAAGGCTGGCAAAAGGCAAGACGCATTGTGCTGGGGGACATCCAGACCAGCATGGCGGGGCCTGAATGCCATCTGCCCCCACCCTTTCCGCTTGGCTCCCAGTCTAATTATTTTAATCTCATTAAAGAAAGATTTTTCTAAAGCCAAGAGATGAGATTTAGATGTAGCTCTCCATTTCCCTAACTACAGAAAGCCTCACAGGGAGAAGGCCAGCTTCTAGAAACACCTTGAATGACCTCCTGCCAGGTACAAAGATGCCTCTCAATACTGCACTGTTCCCTCAAGAGTTAAGAATCTTTTCTCTCTACTATACTTTTCCACACAATGAGAGAAGTTGAAACCTTTCAAGTTAGAATGTGATTGTTCTCCACGCACAGTGCTGGGAGATATTATGTGCTAATTGTTTGTTGCTTTAGAGCAAAGCAGGCCCACTGAGAAGCTGGCCCTTTTATGATATTTGTAGAGCTGCATTTCCCAAGAAGCAAAGTTCAGCAGGAAAAAAAAAAAAGAAAAAGAAAGAAAGAAAGAAAGAAAGAAAGAAAGAAAGAAAGAAAGAAAGAAAGAAAGAAAGAAAGAAAGAAAGATTTGAAACCCTTTCTCCACAAAATAAGAAACATTTCTGACACCCTATTTAATGACAACATTCAACTGTTTCTTTTCCATCTTTATTTCCCCTCTAAGGTTCAGCTTATTGGCTCATTATGTGCCTGGAACATGAAGGATGACAAGGAGATGGAATTCTGGCTCAGCAGTTTCAGAACCCAACCCCCATTTGCTCAGATCTCCTTGCTGCCTCTGCTCCTGCTTTTCTTTCCTCCCCACCCCCCCCCAGCTCTCCCGCCTCCTGCTACAGATCTCTTTCTGCTGCCTGGCAACCGCTCCACAGGCAATGTCACACAGGATTGCTTATTACAGCTTCAGAGAAATAAACAGGAGGGGGAAAAAAATCCTTGCTGTTATATTAGAACTGTTATGTACAAATGTACCAAAGCCAGGTAATTCCAGGAGTGATATTATAGTAGAATTTTGCACCATGGTGCCTAGGTCTTCCCTTATACTTGGGGAGAGAGGAGGGGGAGGGGGAGGGGGAGATGAAAAGGGAATTTTTGGAAGGCTTTTAGCTGCAATGAATTAAATATATCTATTCTGTTGGCATAGACCTCAAATATAACTATTTCTGAGCTTTCAGGACTTTAGCAAGAAATTTGACAGTTGTCATTTAAAAAATGCAACGTGCATATGCAGAGCACAGTTCTGTTGTTTATCATTATAATCTTGACTCATATAATGACTGTGTAGATGGATTTAACAAGATTTAAGGGTATCTCATCTAGTATCTGGGAAGCCCGTTAGGACCTATCTTTCCTTTTACATAGTTTATTTGCTAATATGAGGCTCTCTTGTTCTTTCAAACATTCATTTATGCATAGTTTCCAGTATTGACAATGATCGAGCACATTCTGTGTTTCCAGGACCGCATACAATGGGGAGCAGAAGAGACCTGGTGGCCCCCCCAGAGATCGTACTATCTCACGGAAGACTGACCGTTAAACAAATCACTATAATAAACTCTGCTAAAGGATAAAGGGGAAAAGGAGATGAAAAATGGAAACGTTTGTTCCATTTTCCACTCAGGATCCTGTGCCTCTCTGGGACAGAAATAGTTCTACATCAGGATTTCCCTTTGTGTCCTATTTAGCCAGGCAATGGAAGGAAGCAGGTTTCTTCCTAACTCAGTTTCCTGACCATGATATCCAGATGGCATAAATTTGAAGTGTGTCTGATCCAGAAATCTGAACTCACCTTTAACTTGATTGTTAATCATTTCATGTTCCAAGTCCCTGTCCTGTTGGCCTGAGTCATAGAAAGGAGTGAGACTGGCCTATTTGCTAGAGCAAGTTAACTGTAAATTGTAACTAAGATCCCATCTTTCTCTAATTCCTCTTGCCCACAAATCAGCCTTAAAGGCATAGGTGTACAAATCACAGTATTTGAGAGTGTAGGAAACCCTAGGCATAGTGGGATGGTGTCATACCCCAATAGAGTAGGACAAGGGTGCTATTGGCTTTCTAGAAGCACTAATGAGTGACAACCCATTGGTGTCTACGGTATAAGTAAGGAAAGTCCATTCAGAATCACTGTTATGATATTGGAATCAGTGACCATCACCAAGAAATATTACTGTCAAGGACTAGGGAAAAGGGTCAGGTTATTAAAGTCCTACTGCTAAAGCTCTGGGCTAGGATCAATTTTCAGAGAATGGGAGAGGAGGAAGAAGCATTCAGGTGTTCAGGCAGGCAGGCTGGTCAAACACTGATGGGGGAGCCTGATGCCCCTATTACCAACCACACTAGAATATTTACCTCCAGAACCAAGAGATATAGTCTCAGTACCTCTGACTATGTATAACCCCTTATCACTCCTAGAATTCAAGTTTAGCGACTATATGGAACTCCTCCTGGAGGGTGGAGGTTCTGGAACCCCCATCTTGTGGTACAGGGCACAGTGGACAGACAATAGAGAAGCAAAGGAAGACTAGACAGCCAGCATTGAATCCAGGCTGCCAGGCCAAGACAGACTTTGATGAGACAGACCTAGCTTTGAATCCCAATTCTGATACTTAATGGTTACATGACATTGGGAAAGTCATTCAAGTTCCCTGAGCCTCAGTTTCCTCATCTATAAGCTTTTTAATAAATGTCAGTAATAATTATTTGATTAAAATTACTATTACAATTCAAGGGACAAACATAGGTACTCAGGAAACCATTTGCATTAATATGAAAGCAAAACTAAGAAGCAATTAAATGGTTCCATCTAAATGTATGGAATTGGAAAATGGTGTTATTAATAACATTAAGATGGTATACTTTTAAGAACTGAAATTGCAGAATATATGTTAAAGTCAAAATACATTTTTCCTCTATCCCCTGCCTAAATCCTAGTTTGCCTGTCACATCACAATATGTGCACACGCTGCAAATATCCATAACCCTTCTTTTTTGAGTGGGGGTGGGGGGCAGGTAAAATGCTTAGTCAATTCTCATTCTATGTGATCTGGGAATTAAAGGGTGTGGGGACAGCTCGCTGAACATAACACTGACCGTGACAGAGATCTGTGCTTTATAATGTAACAACATATTTCTCATGCACTATCCGAGGGGTGCAAAAATCAGTATGTTCCCATTGTTATCACCCGTGCAAATTTAACTGGCCCTGTACTTTTACATGAGGCTGACCCAGGCAGTATCTGATGAGCTCTAATTTCATTTAAGAAAATCTCTTCTCCTGTGCTAAGCTTTTCTTGTCATCCTCTTACTGTCTTCCTGGTCTTCTGGCTTATTTGGCTATGTCTCTGTTTTCTTGCCTGTGCTTTCCACTTGGTCTTGCAATAGAATGTCAAGAAGTTTTCACTTTCAATTAACTCACCCCCTTGGGCTTCCCCATGGTAAAGATATCTCACAGGACTGAGCTGTAGCTTTCAGGAACCCAACATTGGGCACCTACGTGACAAAATCTGGTTCTCCGTGAACGATAAATCAGACAGATATGTGTCTATTTTTCTCAGAGTTATAAAAGGAATTACAAAACCCATAGCCAGTATTTCTCAAAGTAGTTCAAGGAGCAGTGCATTGAGGTCACCTGGGGCTTATTAACAAACTGAGATGTAGAACTGAACACCAGATTTACCAGCTAGCTCCCTGAGGTGATTACTATAAACATTAAAGTTAAAGCCCAATGCCACACCTCTTAAAGATTTGGAAAAACAAACGAACAAACAAACAAACACAAAAAAACCCTGTGTCATGCAGGGACTCTGGTCCCGCTCCCCACACAAGAATACAGGATATGGTGAGGCCAAAAAGGAACAACAATGGAGTCACACAACTATATTCTCGCTGGCGGCTGGGTTGGAGATATAGGGAGCAGGAGCCACACTATGTGCAAGCCGCGATCTGCTTC
The DNA here is from genome assembly GCF_057876585.1 of Rhinolophus sinicus. Lineage (NCBI taxonomy): Eukaryota > Metazoa > Chordata > Mammalia > Chiroptera > Rhinolophidae > Rhinolophus > Rhinolophus sinicus. The sequence continues at coordinate 43,551,678 of NC_142517.1, read as the reverse complement.
TCTGCCAACCCACCCACCCCACTTGCCAGCTGCAATCCGTGCTTGCTAACTCAGCCATGGCAGTTATATCACTGACTAATGGCTAACCGGTAACTGCTGATGGCCAACCAGTCACAGCTGATGGCCATCTACTACTCAAGCCAGTACCTTTCCATGTGAGGTCAACAGCCTGGAAACTGCTCTCTGGGACTCTGTCCCCACACCCTGCCAGGTGGATAAGTGACAATACACATTCAATTGTTCAGCAGCAGTTTTGTTTTTTTAATCGCATATACCGAGATATTTGGGAAGGGTTTTTTGGTAAAAATATAAATATATCCCTTTTTGGGTTACTGGAGCACTGATATAAAAACAAACAAATAAACAAAAAACATGATTTATCAAGAATAACAAAACAAGTCATATAATGGATTAAATTATCCTATTTATGTAGGACTCCTGCCCAGTTATCTATTTATTCAAAAAATATTATTAAGTGACAATTATATGTCAGGCACTGTTCCAGGTGTTGGAGACAGAGGACATTTGTTGAACAAGACAGGCAAAGTCACTGTCCTCACTGACCTTCCATTCCTGTTACGGAGGCAGGCAATGGGTGCTTAAAGAAATAAAACATTTCCAGACAGTAATAACAGCATGAAGAAAAGTAAAGCAGCACGTGGGCTTTGAGACTCACTAGAGATGAAGGGGGAGAGACAGTGTTAAAGGGAGAGGGAGCAGGAAGAACTTCTCTGAGATGATATTTCAGTAAGGGCCTAGGTGATTTTCAGAGGAAACAGCCATATGGAGATCAGAGGAAAGAGTGTTCCAGGCAGAGAAAGTAGCAAGTGAAAGGCCATGAGGCAGGGATGGCCTTTGTGTGTTTGAAACAAAACCAGTGTGGCTGTAGCAGGATAAGTGAGGGAAAAGTCACAGGAAATGAGGGTAGGAGACCATGCAGAGTTTGTAGACTATGGTCAGGAGGTTGTATTTTTCTTAACTCATAATGGGAAAGCTATTTTAGAGTTTTGACCAGGAAGTTACATTAGCTTACGTACATTTTTTAAAATCACTCCTTTGTGTAAAGTATCAACTCTAGAGGGAAAAGACTGGAAGCTAGAAATCAGTCTGGAGGTCATTTCAATAGTCTATGGGAAGAGATGCTCGTGCCTTGGGTGAAGGGCATTATCAGTGGAGACAGAAGGGGACGACTTCAATATATATTTTGGAAGGAAGGATGGCAGGATTTGTACAGCACATGGAAAACAAACGTAGAAGAGGAATCAAGAATGTTCCATATAATATTGGCTTGACCAGGTGGTTCAATGGTAGTACTTTTTATTAAAATGGGAAATCTAGAGGAAGTACACTTTTGGAGAAAATATCAAGAGTTCTCGATTTGTTGTGATAAATTTGTAAAACCTTAACAGATATCTGAGTCAAGATATTGAGTAAGAAGCTAGGTATAATAATCTAGAGTTCAGCGCTCCAAACAGGACAGAATCCACATTGCTGAGATATGTAAGGCCACAGGAATGAGAAGCTCTCTCAAGGAGTGAATGTCCTTGGAGAAGAGAAGATAGAGAATTGAACACTAAAACACTCTGCTGTTTAGAGGACTGGAGAGAAGGAGGAGCCAGGAAAGGAGGCTGAAAAGGAAAAGCTAATGAGGTAGGAAGAAAATGCATGTGGCATCCTGGAAGCCAAGTGAATATTTGGGCATGGGACTTATATCATCGTGTGTAGTGACAGCGATGTCTGTTCAGTAGCAGGAAAGGAGGCTTAGCGCCAACTAGTGTGCTGTGAATAACTTGTATTTAATTTGCATTGTAATAAATGAAAGACATGTAAAAGTACAAGTGAACTCTCCCATAGCACCTCCAAAATGGGGAAGCCATTAGTAAAACACCATGATAAGCAGTGACACAAAAATGCCATTTTCTCTAAGGAACTGAGATGTGTTCCAATGCTGGTGGATTTTTCTTCTTCTTCTTCTTTTTTAAAAACTTCTTTTAGCAGAAAATCAACATTATCAAATAGCTTATTGAAAAGGGCAAAATAAAATATGCTGATTAGACCCGCTAGAACTTCTTGGCATTTGGGAGAGGAAAGGTTAAGGTTTAATAAGTGGTAACTGAGAGCTAATAATATTCTTATATTTCCAGTACGTTACACAGCAATTTAAGCCACACACACAAAAAAGGAGGTGGCAGAGCAAAAGGCACATTTCAAACATTTCAAGTTGTGGTGAATTGTGTTCTTCTATGTGCTCACTAGGTCAGAGACTTTACAGAAATAATGACACCTGACTAGACAGGAAAGAGAATTTCTGCCCCTGTTTACTATTTATTGAGTGACCAGAATGAGAGGCATTTAGGGCACTTACAAATTGGGTGACAGGAAGTTGTGGGACTGATTCTGCGTTTCATTCTTGGTCATACCTTGTATGATTTCTTCTCCATGAGTTTAGTTTATAAGGTATCTAGAAAAACATGTCTCATACACAGTATTTTTATATCCATGAAAACAAGTCTTTCTCACACATAGTATTGATCGTTTTTATGATTAATTTTGACTTTTTGTTGACATTTAACTTAGTTCATTCATGTTTTAAAAAATGTGCTAGCAGTTAATTCTACAAAGGAGGCCAACTGCTGGCCAGACATTTTTCTGAGTGTTATATATTTTTTAATCCATCTACTCAGATTTTTAGGAAGGATTTTCATTGTAAGAATGTGAATATATATACATATTTCTTTTTCTTTTTCTTTTTTTTTCAAATTAGTAGACCACCATTTACAAAATCAATAACAAAAATTCACTTCATGGGAAATGAGGTCATGAAAATATGGGATAGTCTATACAGGCAGGTTGAAAGGCCAGACCAAACAAAACTCTGCAGCTATGATGAGACCAGATTTTTAGTAAAGTTGATCTCTCTTTTTTTGATTTATCCTCTTTACAATTCAGAATCTTTTAAAGTAATATGTCTGTGTTAATCTACAATTTCAGAAGTTATAGGAAAGTTGTGATTATCTTCACTAATGGAAGGGAACAAAAGTACAGCCAATCCAAAATTGTAACAAACTCCCTAAATCATGCCTGCTTGGCTTTAGGATGTGTTTTGTACTTAAGTTTGGATATGGGTGTGTCTGATTTTCTGGAAATTTACTTCAAAGAGTATAATGAAATGACACAGTGAAAACTTGGCTCTCTTTAAGCTGGGAAACTCTCCAGCTTTCCTATCCTAACCCTGTCCATTCAGGAAACAGACATGACCTTCTCACTCAAAGCTCTCGGAACAATAAAAAAAATCCCAAAACAAAACAAAAAGAAAAAACTGCACTGATCCTTTGAGGCTTTTTCACAGAGATATGAGTTCCTGTAAGGCTAAGCAATAATTAAACAGTGTTTGGTAGTGTTGCTGCTGTGAGGGTTGATTAGACAGACAGATACCAACCTATCTTCTGGGTGGAGCTGAGGTGTAATTGCAGGAGGGCAGATGAACTCCCTTCATGCAGCAAGCATTGTCTTGCAAAGCACTATAGCATATGTGATATCCCTTAAGCTCAAGTTATATAGAGATTGTATCTCTTACTAAGTCTGAAATCTTTATAAAAATACTTAATTTGCCTAGACTTTTCATCTATAAAATGGTACCACATGGGCTTGTTGTAAAGATTAAATGAGTTAATATTCAGTGTTTGGCTCCACATAGGTACATAGTAAATGATCAAAATTACATTAGCTATTTTTAGACTCTGTAGACTAAATTTAAAATTGCCTTTCACACAGAAATATCTTGTTGTTTTACAAATATATTCAGTTGCAATTGTGTTAAATAAAATGTGTGTCAACTCAAAATACTACTAAATTCATGTGCTCAGTAATGAAATAAACAACTACCATGTACTCGGTATCATTCACTCATTCATTTATTTTTGCCATTATGTATTTTCTCAAACAACTGATCCTGAATGAAAACTTGTCATATGAAAGCCCATACAATTTATGACATTGTAAGTTGTCTTAAATAACAACTGTATGTAATGCAAGAAACATAATTGGATCCTAAGTGGGGGTGGGGGGAAAGAATTATAAAATTCAATTTTCATACAAATGGAGACATTTGAATATGACTTAGATAAGAGAAGCTATCTTTTTTAGTTGTGATAAAGGTATTATAATTATATTGATAAAATCCATATTTTTAAGAGATTCATGCTGAAATATTTAAGAGTAAAATGTCAGGATGTTTGCAAATTACTTTCAAATGGTTCATAAAAATAAAGAGAATATGAAAAACAATATTAACAATTTTTTAATCTAGGTGAGGGGTATAAGTCTAATTCAGTATTCTTTTATCTATCTTTATGTATGAAGAGCTTCTTAATTAATTTTTTGGGGAGAAAGAGATAAAAACATGGTCCATGTACATTTTTTAAAAGCTCTATTATGAACATGGAATAATCGATTCCAAGTTACTAAACTGAGAGGAGAAAATTGAGGTCTGACTTGTTATATGAGCTACCCAAATAACCAAATAGCATCACAGCCTGATCATTTTCCAGCAGAGAACGTGGCAGTACTCAGCTATCTACACTGCTCCTCTTTCCCTGGTCAACACTTTAGAAATGGTGGCTTTAATCACAAGGGAGACAAAGGAAGAGTGCAGCTGGACCAATGGGAATCAATTTATGCCAACGGAGAAACAAGTAAGCACCCTCTTGTGACAGGAAGGCAATAGGCTTCTAACATAAAGGCCAGCAGAATTTTATTCACCAGAGAGGAAGATAGTAGCTACTGAGTGCTGAAAGTCAGTGAATTTCAGAGGGAAATACCTCTAGACTTTCCAACATTGTCAACACTAAAATTAATGGAGTATATTCATTTTATGTTATCATGCAGCAAAATATCCAACTGAAAATTATATCTAATGTCACAGGTCAAGAAACAAGTTTGTATTTTTGAAAACGAAATGACTATTGTTATTACAAATGATGATATTTTTCTAGAAGATATTCCGGAATGTATAAAGCAGTGATGGAAGATGTTTATAACCTTTTGTAAGTATGATTATAGAAAAGCAACAACTGTCTACAACTTAACTAGAAGGAATTTTCAATAAACTACATTGGGATAATGGACAGATTCAATCTTTAGTGTGGAAATGCATATTACATAAATATATAACTATTTATACATAAAATTATATAAGTATAATACTAATATTTACTCAAAGCAAGTATAATGCCATTAGGTTAGCATGCATTTTATGTAATCTTCCACAAACTTTAAGTCTAGACACCAATATTTTCAACTACCTGACAATTTTCCAACATTGCATCCTTTTCATTCCATCCACTCAGCAAAACAGTTATAGCTTGGCTTGTTTCCCCATTCCTCTCATCTCCAGGGTCTGCTGTGTTAGTTTGGAAAGGGAAACTTGGCTCTAAGCTACTGGATGCTGTTATTACCATGCAGAAATTTAAGTTTCCAAATCATAAAAGATGCAGACATAGTCTCTATATTGTACACAATAAAACAGCAGAGAAAACCAGTATGTAGTGTCCCACCATGTGCAAAGAAAGAGCACACACAACTCGACGCCAGCATGGTTTTTGGTTCTATGCTCACAGAAAGGCCAGTGAAATTCTCACTTTCTGGTGACCAATGAACGAAATTATACCATCTTCGCCCTGAACTGAAAACTCCATTTAGTTGAGACTCTAGTCTAGGGTATCAATTTTAAGAGCTGGAGCTAGAGATCTCTTAAAAATCACGCACGCACGCGCGCGCACACACACACACACACACACACACACACACACACGCGCGTTTCCAGCTTTCTGAAACACACACGTTTTTGCCCCTGGGTGGCAATATGAAAGATATGCCTTAACTGTTTTCTGTAGTAAACTATGTCCACCTTCTACAACATTCATGCAAATGGCTCATGACCTAGACAGACTTCTCTGGGTTTGTGTTCTTGTGTAGCATGTGAGTACATTTGAAAATAATTGCATATCCAGAATCTTGTTTAAATAGCAAAATAGAAGACACTTGTTTGACTCTATTCTTTATTCATTAATCAGTGGCATTTTGGTGAGATAATTTTATTTTCCTGTAGGACTATTATTTTGCATAATATAAGTTTGCATCCCAAACAATTCACACAATATAAATATATATTATATATAATATATGTATATATTATATATAATATATAAAAAGTGATATATATAATATATGTTTATATATAATATATATATAAAGTGGTATATATAATATATATATAAAACTATTTGCCTCAAATCGGCTGTTATTTCAGCATATTTTACATTAAAGAAATAAAGAGAAGGCTCTCAAACATAGGTCATGAAAAGTGTGTCTATGTAGTGATGTGATTAAAATTAAATACATCATATATTATAATATTTTCCATTCTATTGAACAAAATGAGAAAGACTTCCATATTTAATCACCTGCTATTGAATACCTATATTACAAAAACGTGGGAGCAATGGCATGCTTTCTGCAAAGAGCTCTGAGCTGAATGTGGGTATTCCGGCTGGCAGTACAATGCTGCATAATACAGTGTTCTGAAATGTGTCAGCAGTTCAAAGCAATGCCCTATTCTTTGGATCACTTACCCATTATTACTTCAGACAATGAGTATCTGATACAAAATAAAAGTGATGGATGCCGAGTGAACTGGTGAGTGTGTTCTGAGTAAGAACAAACGGGAAAGACACCGTGGTTCATTGCCTGATGAAATTACTTTGGGTATTTAAATACATCTTACATTATGTTATGCATGGACTGTTGATGTGAACTGTGGAAACCAGCCTTGTAAAATTAACTGTTTCTACCCCATGAATATATTATTTAAATCTCCTATTATTTAAAGGAACGATTATAAAAGTTCCTTATCTCTACTTGAGACATCAATATTTTAGAGTTATTATTTTAAAATACATCTGATACTCATTGCTATCATTTTTCTTTCTCTCTTTCTTTTTTTAAATAAAAAAGGCAAAGAGAACAAGGATTGAAAGAGCAAGTATGTCTTCCAAGGTATACTGTAATAAACAGTCCTGTTTGAAATTGAAATAGTGAATTTAGGATGGAAAAATAATTTATCATTTTTTGGAACCACAATTTTTTTGTAGACCTATCCTCTTCTTGGCATTTGGTTGCATAGAAATGATCTATCTCCTGCAGTGAAAACCATACAGCTGACTAACTTGGCAGAGCATTCATATTCATATTTTCAAGTTTGTGATGTCCTCTGTAATCTTCTCCCAATCTGTCCAATATCAAGTTTGATAATTGCACTCCTCTACTAAAACAAATTCTCAGTGTCCCTCTCACACATAAGTCATTCCTACAGAATGAAGATCCAACTCTTTAGTTTTATATTCAAGGTCTAGCATTATGGAGTTCTGTATGAAGATTTATTTTCTGAGGAAAAAGTAATTTGCATTTAACTCAACTCTTGATTTAGATGTTAGTTCTTAATCACACCAATTTGGTGAATAATTGGCCTGGAATCCCCCTTGGATATTGGGAGACTATTCAGTACTTTACCTGTTGGGGGGAAAAATAATAACTATACTTCTAGGTTCTTCTGCCTAATCTAAGAATAAAATTTATATGAGACAGGAGAAAAAAACAAATTTAACTTTGTACACATATAGGGTATCTGTAAGAATATGGGGCCCACAGGCAGTCAGGCAATTGGGGCTTATGTGCCAATCTGAACTAAGGAGAAGAAATAGGAGTCTGAAACGTCAAAGGGGAGGAAAGCAACTGCCATGGAGATGGAAACACAGATGTTTGCTATCCCGTGCACAGGCAATTGGATGCAGAGGACTTTGGTCTCCAAGCCCTGCCAACTTTCTCTGGAGCTGGTACTCTTCATGTACCAAGCCCTTTATTTAAATACATTTGGACAGTTAAGGGGACGGGAGGGGCGATTAGGGAAAGCTCTCTCTGAGCTCTTTGGGCTTTACTTGTCTTCAGCTCAAAGTGTTCCACATGCCAGTGTGGCACATTCTGGGGAGCTTTGTTCTGAACCCCTATACCTACCAAACTATCAGGGCTTTTCCAGCAACCACCATAATCTTAGAGGAACAGAGTTCCTCCAAAGGTTCCTCTAAAATATGCCACAACCTATAAAATTCCTCTGAAATCTACTCAGTTGTTAGGACTTTCTCATGAAGGTAGGCGTCACCTTTGAAACTCATTTCAGTATCAGATTTCAGGACATCATCTGTAAAATCTATGAAAAAACATGCATTTCAATAAGGCTCACGTATTTTGGATACTAGTCCCTTTAAACTTATTCTGAAAGAATAAATAGATTCTTAAGGTTATTTTTCAAAAATAAAAAGGCAAATTTGCATCTTCCATTTCCGCAACGAGTGTTCTAAAGAGAGAAACTTGCTAAAATTTTTAACAAAAATATTAAAAACAATGACCGTAATGAGTAATTTCTAGAATGACTAACTAGAGCACTAAGAGGTAACTTAAATTTGGAAAGTAACCTGACAAGGGAGTCAATATGTGATGAATGCATTTCTACTTGCCAATTTAAAATGAATTTCCTTGAATAGATTGAAATTCTCAAGTGTCAGATTTGCTAAGTACATTCATCTCAAGAGGTAAATTATAATTAAACTATTATTAAATGTCCAGCTTGTTTGGTTTTCTATTTAGAGTGAAATATTTTGCTTCTAACAAGGAAAAGCTAGAGAAGTTTTGATAATTTTGTGTTTCAAGGATTTAAGTGTGCTGCAGCTGAATTTTATAGAATTTATCTATCATGATCCTAAGGTACATACTTCGTGGCTTTGGAAAAATGCAGACTTGAGTATTGGATAGAAAAGCAGGCACCTTTTCTGAACCTGAATTTGTTTTGGCAGGGAGATCCTGGGGAAAGAGACAGATGCCAATGAATTGGGGCCCTGTAGAGAAAGAAAACGGAACAGAAATTCCCCAGTCAATGACCTTACAAAGGAGCGATTTGAGGGATTGAGTTATGGAGATATTCCTAGTCATATGTGTACAGTAATACTTCCCTGACAACACAAATCTTTACACAGTTTTGTTTTGTTTTTTATGTTTGGTGTGATTTGATTGCATTAGTGGAAGATGGTGATGATCATATGAAGATATACATAGTAATCTATTGAGAAGAAAGACCTGGCACACCATGATTTATTGCCTGTGACTTCTACTTAACCAAGGGTTATTTGTGTTCATGGACTATGTATTTTATTTCTATAGCAATAGTCCTTTATATCATGCCTAGTCTATATAAGGTGCTCAAAAGTATTAGTTGCATTAAACTAATATATTAATAAATACATGAGGGTGTCATCCTGTAGGCTGTTTTATTTTCTGTTTTTGCTGAATGGGAGTTTCCTACTAACAGATATGAAGGAATGCCTTTATGTAGCAAATTTGAATGGTGTCAGCTAAAATACGCAGTGAATATATCTTTCCCAGCTCCAGTTTCCTGTCAGCTTTTCAAAACAGACAGATTGTCTTTCTCATTCAGGAGAAGTAGGAGGAGGTAGGGAATGGACTTCACCCTGTCTGAACTGTTCACCTTGTTGGATATTTGAGAACCACTGGATGGCTCAAGAGATGCCACAAGAAACAATGTTGATTCTGCCTGGTTGCTATAAAAGAAAAAAAATTTTTTTTTTTTTTTTTCTCCCTGAGAACTCTTACAAAGTGTTAGGTCTAACATCTGGCACCAGCTAAACTGCAGAAAGATAATAAAATGTGTTTGGGGACTTGCAGGCCCAGAGATGACGATAATTTGTAGACCTAATTTCTAATAGTACAGGGGCAAATGCTTTCATCTGAATCACTGATGTGATCAAATAAAAATGAGTGAATACTCGCCAATTGCTAAAGCAATTTATCTCTCCAAATGTATTCGAAATGTTAATTTTATCAGGGTGCAAGCTGCTAAAATGCAGCTAGTAGATCATTAAATTTCAATAGGGAATAGACTTCATATTTAACATAAACAGTCAAGTCATTTTGGCTGCCTGAATCTTGTGCCACATTTAGAAAGCCTTCTGTGTAACCATAGGAACGGTTTTGCTTAAGCACTGTTGCTTGTGTAAATCCAATTCATTCTGAATTAGCTGGGGAAAAAAAAAAAAAAAAAAGGGAGAGGGTTGCCTGATTTGTTTCTGTCCATTGCTTCCCAAGTTGCCTCTTAGAAAATGTGAAGAGAGAATTAAAAATAAGGTTTTTTTTCTTTCCTGTTTTTGGAGGGTTGGGTAGGGATGAGAGTGGGAGGCAGAATTCTTCTCTCCTGACAACATGGGCATGATGGAGCATAAAAAAAATAATGAAGTGGTCTTCTATAGCTCAGAATCTTTGCTGCTTACTTAGGCATTTTTACCATTTGAAATATTTCCTATGCTTATCATTTTGGTAGTTTAGAGTAATCTTCCTTCATATAGGTGATTTATGAACACACTCTTCCTGGACATAAATTTATACATGGTACATAATCCCCAAAGAAGTTTATTTGTGCTAAGAAACTCCTCTTTTTGTTTTAGGAGATTTTAGGAGCTATCAGCCACACACACCATATAGTAAATTAGATTAATCATATACTTTTCTTTTCAACACCTAGATTAAAGCATCTAATTGGAGGGGGAGTGAGAGAAGAGGATATTTTCCCACATGGTGCACTGAGGATGTAGCAGGTTTAGATGGGCTGATCCAAGAGCTATGTTTAATGCAGACTGGGGGAAGTGGAAAGATACTGATTTTCCAGCGGAATAAAAGAGCACTTTCTGCTGTGCCTTTCTCCTATCTTAAATTTTTTTCCATTATTATTAATCCATTGACATCCTTCTTATCATCAAGACTCAGTTCAAATTTCACCGGCTCCAAGATACTTTCTCTAGCCCCCACCTCTCAATTACAATTATGAATTCCTTTATTACCTTACTGTGCATTACAGATACTTCCGTGTAAATCATATACTCTTCTTCCTTGCATTACAAGTGGTTGTTTAACTATCCATCTCCCACACCAGAATGTGAGCTATTTGTGGAGAAGGAATGTTTTTTTCTTCCTCTACTTTTTTTAATACTCCAAAGTCTAGGGCATTGCATTTCACAACTCCTAAATAAATGTTTTTGACTAGCTAATGAAAGGAAAGACCTTAAAAGGCAACAGGGATGCCAAGGCAGGCATAGTCTGTTTCATAGTCTTATCTAGCTTGGGGGTGAGAGGTGGTGTTGTGGAGCATAGTTGTAAAGACAGGGAGGAGGAGAGGGAAAAGGCAAAGGAAAGGGAAGGCTACTGAATTTATAAAATATGCCAGGTATTATACTATCAATCCTGAAAGGACACCTGCAGTAGGCTGAAAAATGATACCCCAAAACATATGCACGTCCTAATCCCTGGACCTATAGATATTACCTTATTTGGAAATAGGGTCTTTGAAGATGTGACTAAATTAAGGATTTTGAGATGACAAGATTATTCTGGATTATCTGGGCGGGCCCTAAATGCAATCACATGTATCTTTATAAGGGAGAAGAGGCGGGAGACTATACAGATAAAAAGAGAGAAGCAAGTATGAAGATAGAGACAGAAATTAGAGTGATATGGCCAAAAGCAATGGAATGCCAACAGACCTAAGAAGCTGGAAGAGGCAAGGAATGATTCTTAGTCTCTGGAGGGTGGGTGGTCCTGCCAACACCTTTGGCAGGATTTCAGCCTAATGATACTGATTTTGGACTTCTGGACTCCAGAACGGTGAGAGAATAAATTTCTGGGTTTTCTTAAGCCACCAAGTTTGTTGTAATTTGTTACAACAGCCACAGGAAACTAATACAACAACACCTCTAGTGTCTTCATTCATTAAGGAAGAGAAAATCGAAGTTAAGAAAGGATCCACAACTTAGCCAAATTCATGTGGATAATTATTGGCAGAGCTGGGAATCAAACCCAAGCCTGACTAAGTTCAAAGCTGCCTAGATAGTTTTTTCTCATCTAGCATGTGTGGAACCAAACTTTCTCCAAACTACATTCTGTTTTATTGAATCAATGTTGGCACTATTTATGGGCTGAGACACTGCAACTGGTTGCATCCTACAGCAAAATAGAAACAGAAATTTCAATTAGTTGACTAACTAATTTAGGTAGACCTGTAGACCTCTCTTATAATTACACCCCAACATACGAAATTACATAAATAACTTTTTTTAGGAAAATGTAATTGTAGATATCCAACCAGTGACCTTGTCTGTTCTGCTTCTATCAGTCCATAGTTCTTCATAAATAACAAGTGAGAAATGGCAGGTTTCTTTCAGCCTCTGTTGAAAGGTGACTTGATCATCTATTAAGCATTCATTAACAAGTATCTACTAAGATCATACAATGTGCCAGGACCTGTTTTATATGTTTGAAATGTATTACCTTATTAATAAGCTAGAAATACCTACATTTTTTGTATTTACATTTTAGTCGGGAATAAAAAAGGCAAAACAAAACAACCATAAAACAAGATACATATGTAATATATGCAGTGTTAGATTTTGAAAAGTACTAAGGAGAAAAATAAAGCAAAGGAAAAGGAAAAATTGTAGGAGTCAGGATGGAGGGTGGTTGTGTAAAATGGCCAAGGACCAAGTACCTGAAGGAGACAAGAGAATGAGCTATGGGGATGTGTTGGGGGAACAGCAGTCCGGGCAGATGGATGAGTGGATTTGAAGATGCTAAGGAGAGAAAAGGAGGCCAGTAGGGCATGAGATACCAAGAGCAATGGACCTTGTGAGGCCATTGAAAGGCCTTTAGATTTTATTCTGAGTGAGACTGAAAGCCTTTGGAGGGTTTTGAGTTGACATATTCTGGTTTACATTTCAAAAACATCACTTAGAGGATCTTGTGAAAAATAGACTTTGCCAAAGCAAGTTGGTTATGGGGAAGGTCATAATTGTACACAGTTATAGAAAAAAAGGCATATTATCAGATTTACTTTTTATCTTGAATTTAACTCACCATTAATTAAGTCTCTCAGAGACACTGACAATTCCACATACTACACTCTACTTTTGCCCTTTTTTATTTTTATAATGAAATTCAGAACAAATGATATACATACTTAAATGTCTTGCTGCAATATCGAGCCTCTCTATCTACAGGGAAGGAAAACAAAGAAAAGTAATTTTTTAAAAAGCTGGCCTTTTGCTAATGCCTCAGATTCTCTATAGCCTAAGCCAACAAGAACAACTTTGAGTTTGTTTTATTTACAGTTCTGGGAATCGTTTAAAAAGTATAAAATACAAGGCTCACTTTCTCTGTTTCACCAAGGACCCTAACACTAAATGGATTTGTAATTTATAATTTCCCTTACATGTAAATATTTAAAAACCTAGAGTTTAATTAAATATGAGTATTATTTTAATACATGGTATGAATTCTCCGCGTATGGAAAGTGAGACAGGGAACAAAGAAGTGTAGAAGAAAGACCGAGAATATTGAGGAGATTGAGGAGAGGGGGATAGAAAAAGAAGGGCAGGAAATGGATTCAAGATTCCAAAGTGCTGTATTTCATGTAATTTATATATGATTTCAGAAGAAATCAATTACGTGGTTTATATTCCATAAACTCCATCACCTCTACTTGGTAGCAGCTTCATCAATTACAGACACAGTACCCTGCAATTTCTAAACAATCAAGTATATATATATATATAACGTGCACAACCTATCCAATTTTAGTGACAGGAATGTCTCAGGAGGTTTGGAAATCATTTGGGGACATATTTTAAAATCAAGATGACAACTTTAAAACATCCTGGAACATCAAAAAAAGACAGAAATGTAGCTAAATTTTGTTATACTAACGAAAGTAATAGTTCAAGCTTAAAGAGTGGTAATTCTGCTCCTAGGCATTGTTCTTAGCTCTTTGCATTTCTTTACACATGTAATTACCTCAATAACTCATAACATTTAATTGCCTTATTATTCCTTGAAGTAGGTATCATTATTGTTCCCGTTTCACAGATAAGGAAACTGAAACTCTGCCAGGTTAAATGATATGCTCGAAGTCACAAAATTAGTATGTTGGGAAGCCAGGATTTGAACCCAGATAAGGTACCTGGGTTGTGCTATTAACTTTTGTGAGGACTGCATTATTTATAGTGTGCCAGATGTTAAGCAAAATGTTGAATATTTTGTCAGATCATATCAAGTTATTTTCATATTGAGCCTTCAAGTACCTTCCGACTAGATTTTATCCCATCTTCTTGTTCTCAATATGGCAAAACACCACAAACAACATTCTTAGGACAGTGCTTCTCATTTAAGAGGAGAACATGAGAAGTTACTTCATGAACAGATAAACAGAATAATAAGGAAATTCTTCAAACTCAGTTTAATATCTCCCTTATAGCCCAAGTCAGTTTGATTTCACCTTGTGAGAAGGAGCTTCTGGCTCTTTCATCTGTGTCAGATTCTGCAACTTTAGAAGAGCTTATTGAAATAAAGATTCCAAAATGCCCTTATAGAAAAATAAGGTATTTTGTGTGTGTTATTTTAACTGAGAGTATAAGTTTTTGAATAATCTGTTGTTTATATTTTAAAACTGTACTTTCTTTTCTACATTTGAAACAAAGCATTTGCCATTTTGGGAATTTTGCATTGCCATTTTTGTCTCATTTTTCTCTGACAGCCTTGCTGGCATTGTTACTTTCTACATTGCCTTCATTTTTCATGAATACTTGCTGTACGTATTCTAAGAGGCCAGGAAACAAACTTGAAAGGACAAATGTTAAATAAAAAAAAATAAAAAAAGAAGGAGTTGATTCTAGTAAACAGTCACAAGCTCTGTCATTGGCTAATGATAATAGTGCTGGGATTCCCCAGTGGAGTCACGTGTTTTATTGGACCCTGTGGGGAAGAGTTGATCTGCAGGCAACAGAAAGTTCAAGGTGTCAACAACTGAGAGCTTCAACTTGTGAAACAGACTCCAAATTTAGAAAATGATTTGATGCTTTTTGACTCTTAAGTTGTATTTTTATAGACATGAGGGTTTTGATATGAATAAAACATCAAACACATGAAACCTACAAAGAGGAATGTGTGGAGAGTCTTTTATTCCTACACTAGTTGAAATGCTTTGGGATAACAGTGAGAAAAATGGCAAAATGTTCAATATTTTGCTTAACATCTGGCACACTGTAAATAATGCAGTTCTCACAAAGTTAAGAGCACAACCACTAGTGGCACATTATCTGGGTTCAAATCCTGGCGTCCCAACTTACTAGTTTTGCGACTTTGAGCAAGTCCTTTAACCTGGCAAAGTTCCAGTTTCCTTATCTGTGGAATGGGAACAATAATGATACCTACCTCAAAGAGTCATGTTACTGGACCAAAGTCCATGTGCCAGATGCTTCAAAAGGCCCAAACTAAAAGCATCAGGGTTTGGAGTAAGGAAAGGTTTATTGATCTAGAAGGTGCCATCTGAGAAGACGGGAGACCCAGTGATTCCTCAAGTCCATTTTAAGAAAGCACAGCGTTCAGGCTTCTTTTATGTCAAGGGAAAGGGAAATGGGAGGGGCAAGAGTTTATTGAGGACCACAGACATCTGAGCGCCAGCAGGGGTCCGAGGAAGATTGCAGAACTATTTTGTTCTTAGTCCATTGACTCTAGTTGATAGGAATCCATTCATAAGGTTCCTGTGAATCTCTGATAAACAATCATTATTTTTGCATATACTTCTCTTATCTCCTTGGGAAACACACCTTCTGGTAAGGGCCGTTTTTCCAAAAACTCAAGCCACAAGCAAAATTCCTCTATATGCAAGCATATCTATATGCAAGAAGCTATTTACTTGAAGGCCATGGGAACAAAGCAGGCTTGAATAAGATGGAGTCAGTCTGAGCATTTCACTCTGTTATAGTTATAAGACAATGAGTTACTGAGGCAATTAAATAGGTAAAGAAAGGGAAAAAGCTAAGAACAATGCCTAGGCACAGAATGAGTGCCCTTTAAGCATGAACTAGTTTCGTTAGGTATAAGGAATTTTAGCTCAATTTGTGTCTTTTTGATGGTCAAAGTTATGGCCTTACAAGATTACAAAAGTAATTCAATGAAAAACATATAGTATTTTCAACAAATAGTA
The DNA here is from genome assembly GCF_057876585.1 of Rhinolophus sinicus. Classification (NCBI taxonomy): domain Eukaryota; kingdom Metazoa; phylum Chordata; class Mammalia; order Chiroptera; family Rhinolophidae; genus Rhinolophus; species Rhinolophus sinicus. The sequence continues at coordinate 43,535,525 of NC_142517.1, read as the reverse complement.
TTAGAATTGGACATCCATAGGCAAAAATAATAAAAATAAAAATAAATCCCACTGAAGCCTCATACTTTATACAAAAAAATAACTCAAAATGAGTCACAGGAAAATGTAAAATGTTGAACTACAAAACTTTTCAGAAAAAAAAATCAGAAAATCTTCAGGATCTAGAGCTACACAAAGAGTTCATGGACTTGAACCATTAAAAAAATTACTAGGTTTGTGCAAAAGTAATTGTGATTTAAAAGGTTAAATATAATTGCAAAAACTACAATTATTTTTGCACCAACCTAATAATAATTTGAATCTCAACAAAATTTAAAAACATGCGAACTCCAAAAGACTCTGTTAAGAACATGAAAACTTACACTACCGACTGTGGAAAAATGTTTTCGTATTATATATTTGACAGACAATTAGTAACTGGAATATACAAAGAATTCTCAAAATTCAGCAGTATAAAAACCCAAATAATCCAATTAAAAAGTGGGCAAAAAAAACATGAATAAACATTTCACCAAAGTGGTTATACATACGAGTATGACATTCACATAAGCAGAACATATGTTCAACCTCATTAGCCATTAGAAAAAAAATGCAGACTAAAACCCCACTGAGATATCACTATATAACTATTAGAATGGTTAAAATAAAAACTAGTAACAGCAGCAAATGCAGGTGGGAATATAAAATGGCATGGTCACCTTGGAAAACATTTTGGCAGTTTCTTAATAACTGCTATACAACTTAACAATTCCACTCCTGGGCATTTATAAGAAATGAAACTTATGTTCATGTAAAAACCTGCATGTGAATATTCATAACAACTTTATTCATAATAGACAAGGACTGTACACAACCCAGCTGTCCTTCAATGGGTGCCTGGTTATACAAACTGTGACACAAACATGCCACAGAATATTAGCAAAAAAAAAGAGCAAACAATTAATAGACACATTAACTGGAGGAATCTCCAGGGACTAGGCTGAGTGCAAAACATCAATATCAAAAGATCACATACTGTTTCACTTAGCATAATAATCTCAAGATCCATCCATGATGTCGCAAATGGCACTACTTCATCTTTTCTTATGGCAGAATAGTATTCCTTTTTGTATATATACCACATCTTCTTTATCCAATCATCTATCAAAGGACACTTTAGTTGTTTCCATGTCTTGGTCACCATAAATAAAGCTGCAATGAACACTGGAGCACATACATCTTTACGGATAAATGTTTTCAGATTTTTTTGGGAGATACCCAGGAGAGGGATTGGTGAAACAAAAACTCATAGACACAGACAACAGTTTAGTGGTTACCAGAGGGCAAGGGGGGTGGGGGGTGGGAGGTGAGGGTAAAAGGGATCAAATATATGTTGATGGAAGGAGAACTGACACTGGGTGGTGAACACACAATGGGATTTATAGATGATGTATTCCAGAATTGTACACTTGAAACCTATGTAACTTTACTAACCATTGTCACCGCAATAAACTTTAATTTAAAAAAAAATCACATACTGTACGATTCAATTTACATAACTTTTGAAATCACAAAATTTTAGAAATGGATAACAAATTAGTAGTTGACAGGGGTCAGGGACAAGGAGAAAAGAGTTGATAAGTGTGGCTATAAAAGTGCAACAGAGGGATCCTTGTGGTGATGAAACTCTTCCATATCTTGACTGTATCAATATCAAGATCCTGATTGTGATATTGTAGCATAGTTTTGCAAGATATTACCATTTGGGGACACAAGTAAAGGGTGGTACCTCTATATTATTTCTTACAACTGCAAGCAAATCTATAATTACCTCAAAATAGAAAAGTTAATTTTAGAAAGAGTTATGGAGCTCAAAGATTCCAAAAAAAAAAAAAAAAGAAAGCAAAACTTCAACACTACCTAATCAGAACTGTAATTGGACCCATTCCAACAGAAAACATAGCCTATTTTTTCGAGACTATGAGATGATTTTTTTTTCTCAATCATTTGGTAGTCTCTCCTTATCAAGAAAGTCTTCCTTACCCTCATCTAAATAGCTCATGCTCTATCAGTTTATTTGCTCTGAACCTAGTGATAGAGAAAAGATCACCATCCTTAGACTATGACTCCTCAATAAGAAATGATGTTTTAAAACAGAAATAATTTAATTATTGCTTTTCAACTGATATTTCATGAGCTGAATATCTAACCCATCTGTTCAAATGACAGTGTTTCATAATCTCTTTAGTTTCCTTGGTCTTGGAAAGAGAAAACAAACCAATCAAAAGCCTGGCTACTCATTTTTAGCTGTTCTTTATTTAATGAACGGTGATGAGCCACCTTTCCTTTGTCAGTATTTCTATTTCTTTTGTAGGACTTGAGAACTGGGGAATATTTTGGTGCTAATTGTATTGATAGAATATTTCTATTTTGGAGGAGAATATTCATTGTGGAGCAAACACATGCCTTAACTTTCTGGGTTTTTGCCGAAACCTTTCTTTCTTTCCCAAGGCTTAAAGAGTCATTTACCATTACAAAAGAGAAATGACTGGGCCTGGAGCCATCCTTAAATTGAAGACTGCATTATTATTAGGTGGGACATGCTGGCACCGACCCTGTTGTCACTAGGGTGTGTGACCATCAGGGTCCAACTGTTTGCAGAACTCATCTTGTCTCGATGAGTTAGATCATATTTCCTTCTTGGGAGGAGGCTAACACAGCTAGTCCCAGGAAGGCAAATATGAATCTCCTAAAACCCCTTTGGTCCCTAATAAAATTTACTCAACTCATCTTTGAAGCCATGTGCTATTCTCTCAAATACAATCAACCTTTATCAATTAGAGGGAAATTGATTTGAGGGCTTTTATGATAGAAAAAAATGCATGTAAACATGCCATTTACCTGTAAAAGCTTTTTTTCTGGTTGTCAAAGTTATTTGCCTCTGTTTTTCCTTCATAAAAACAAAACAAAATAACAACCACAATAAAAATCTTGTTTTCTTGATTTTATTGATGACAGTTAGTTGCAATTGTGCAGCATCTCAATGAGAAAACAGAATCACAATGAAAGTTTTGATCTAACATGAAAGAGTTGGTATGATTTCATTGCTGCTGTTTTTTAAGATAGGGAATATATATATATATATATATATATATATATATATATGTATATATATATATATATATATATATATATATATATATATATACATACATACATATATATATATATATTATTTTTTATTTTTCCCCTTACACTGAGAGCTAAAAATGGAACCAGGGACTGATTTGTGACAATATAGAAGTCTAGCCTAGGACACGCGCCTTTAATGTCTATTACAAAAGAACAGCCTTTTCTCTATGCCGTCAGCATGATCTTAAATTAGCATGACCTTCCATTGGTTGTCTCTCATTCCCACAAACTGGATACAAGAAATAACAAAGTATGCTTGGTCTTCAGCGTCACCATGATTCTTTTGGGGGGCCTATCTTGAAAACAAAATGAAACAATGAATGAGTGTCATAGTGCTTTGTAAACTGTCAAGTGTTATACAAACAAAAATTGCTTTTGTGTTGTCAGAACAAAATAGTGTTAAATATCAGTAAGAGCAAAATTTGCATGTTTTCTCTAATAGAAAATGAGTCCTTTGAAAACAAAGACTTTTGCCATTGTGTTTACCTTTGTAATTTCCCTTCCTGATAACCACCTCAGTCTTCTGATCCCTCTCCAACTTAGTGTTCAATATGCAAATGATGATTTTTGGATGGTTGCTTGAATGAATTCTGGCAAATAGAAAGATGAGGTGAGGGCCTGGGAGCAGCAGCAAGCTTTGTGCCTGTGGAACTTCTCCATTCCACTGTGAATTTGAACGGAATCATCAGAGTACAGTACTCTCTCACTTGGGAACCATATAATAAAAAGCCTACCTGGATAAAGGCACTTGGTAAGGGCTCATATTATCTTATACGAATTGATCAGTTAAGTGGCCTTCATTCTTTCCTCTCATTTCTTAGGCGTTTTAAAATTATAAACAAAAGCATCTAAATGTATAAAATTGAAGCAGAACGTTTTAAATGAGATTTAACTCCCTTCGACAATCTCTCCTCAGTGGGGTGCTGTGCTTTGGAAATGAAACTACAGATAAGATGCAGACATTGCCCTGTAGACATGCATAGGGAAGTGCAGAGGAAATAATATGCAGAAAGTGTGGTAGGGACTGAGTAGGGAAAGAATGCTTAATATTGACTTTGCAGGTGAGGGTGCTTCTGGAAGTTTACTCAGGGAAAATGACATCTGATCTGAGCCTGAAAATGTATGTCAAATGCTGAGAGGCCAGGAGAACAATCGTACACTGTGGAAGACCATTCCTCCCCAATCTCTTCCTTTCCGTGCAGGAAGAGAACAGAGTCTACAAAATGAGTCTCAGCTTCACTAAATTCTCCAAGAAGCAAGATATATTACCCAAGACATTAGAGAACTGCCCAGAGAGACCCTTGTACCAAATGCTAGGTCTCTCTTGTTCCTTTACAGTTTGAAGGATATCCAATACACTGTGGTGAAAAAACATGAGAATTGGACTCAGATAACATTTGGGTTCAATCTCAGCTGTGCTACTTAAGCAAGTTATTTAACCTTTAAAACCTCCTTTTCTTTTTCATTAATATGAGAATTATAATGGTATCTCCCTCATTAGAATTTTGTTAGGATTAAATGGCATAATGCACAAAAAGAGCTTAACCTAATGCCTTGCTCACAGAAAGCACCTAATAAACATAACCTATTGTCATTACAAGAAATTTCACCCTCAGTTACCACACTTCTCTTCCCTGCACCCTCCAGTGTACAAGAAAACATAAAATTATCTATGCTAAGGCAAAATGTTTAATTTTTATGTTTTTTTATTTTTATTAAATGTATTGGGGTGACATTGGTTAGTAAAATTATATATGTTTTAGGTGTACAATTCTATAATACATCATCTACATATTGCATTGTATGTTCACCACCCAGAGTTAGTTCTTCTTCCATCACCATATATTTGACCCCCCTTTACTCTCTTCTATTATACCATCCTCCCTCCCCCCTTACCCTCTGGTAACCACTAAACTGTTGTCTATGAGTTTTTATTTCTTTGTTTGTCTTGTTCATTTGTTGCTTTCAGTTTTATATCCCACATATGAGTAAAATCATAGAGTTCTCAATTTTCTGTCTGCCCTATTTCACTTAGCATGATAATCTCAAGATCCATCCATGTTGTTACAATGGCAGTATTTCATCTTTTTTTATGGCCGAGTAATGTTCTATTGTATTTATGTATCCAATCATCTATCAAAGGACACTTTGGTTGTTTCCATGTCTTGGCCACCATGAATAATGCTTTAAGTAACATTGGGGTACATATATCTTTACAGATTAATGTTTTCAGGTTTTGGGGGTAGATACACAGAAGAGTGATTGCTGGGTCCTATGGTAATTCTGTTCTTAATTTTTTGAGAAAACTCCATACTGTTTTCCATAGAGGCTGTACAGTTTACATTGCCACTAGCATTGTATTATATGAGGGTTCCTTTTCCCCCACAACCTCTCCTACACTTGTTATTACTTACCTTGTTGATAATAACCATTCTAAAAGTTGTGAGGTGGTATCTCATTGTGGTTTCGATATGCATTGGGAAAACTGGAAAGCCACATGCAACAGAATGAAACTAGACTGCTTTTTGTCCCCATATACCAAAATTAATTCAAAATGGATCAAAGATGAAAACATAAGACCTGAAAAACTTAATTGTATGGAAGAAAGCATAGGTATTAAACGTATGGACCTTGGGTTCAGAGAGGATATTATAAATTTGACCCCAAAAGCAAGGAAAATAAAAGCAAAAATAAATGAATGGGACTATATCAAACAAAAAAGCTTCCGCACAGCAAAAGAAACCATCAACAAAACAAAGAGGCCACCAACAGAATGGGAAAGATATTTGCAAACAACACCTCCAGTAAGGGGCTACTATCCAAAATATATAAAGAAGTCATACAACTCAACAATAACAACAACAACAAAACCCAAACAATCCAATCAAAAACTGGGCAGAGGACCTGAACAGACACTTCTCCAAGAAGACATACAAATGGTCAACAGATATATGAAAAACTGCTCAACTTCACTAGCTATTAGGGTGAATGTTTAATTTTAAAACATGGATTTGGCTTATGATTGTTAATAATAAGAAAACGTGATTTAAATGTACCAACATCCTCCATGAATGGATTCATGCTGAGAGCTAAATTGGGTATACAGTGTTCCATGCAGTGACTCTGGTCCCGCTCCTCACATAAGAACATAGGATATGGTGAGGCCAAAAAGGAACATTCACGGAGCCATAGATAGGGGGTTCATACCACTATATTCTCTCTGGTGGCTGGGTTGAAGATACAAAGGCAAACATCCACCAGTACCCCAACAAGGGGTCTTCCTGCACCCCAGTCTCGCTGGCGGCCGGTCGAGTGGCACACAGGAAGTAGTATCCACACGGATGCGCAATCCTCCGTCCACTTTTCTGCCTGCCAACCAAGTAACAAACCAATGCAGCCATGGCAGTTATATCAGTGGCCAATGGCTAACTGGTTAGAGCTGATGGCCAACCAGTCACAGTCGATGGCCATCTACTACCCAAGCCAGCACCTTTCCACATGAGGCCGAGAGCCTGGAAACTGCCCTCTGGGACTCTGTTCCCACACAGTGCCTCCCTCACTGTCACAGAGCAAAGCCTACAGGGCTGCTTCTCCTTGCTCCCAGCAGCAGCGGCTATAGCGAGAGTTGATTTGCTGGACCTCACATGGCAGGGACCAGCTGGGATTACTGAGAAAACCATCAGGCATGGGAGGCTGACTGCTTAGACTTGAACAATCTGAAAAAGCTTGGACTCTACACCTGAAATGGGCTTTATTGTGCTGCTAGATTGTTAACTATTGAGAGTCATTTTGAAATATAAATTCTGCGCTCTTGGCTGACCTACTGATCTGATTATAATATGCTGTGTTTAATGGAAAAGTACAAAGGGAAAAGATGAAAATTTAAAGACTTACTAAAACTACAACAGCAGTTGATGACAACCCCAATTTCTGCATGCAAATGAATTCCTTTTGCCAAACATTAATGTTCCAATTTAACCCATTGCCCCAATTTTAAATATTATGTTTAATTAGATATATAATGTTCCTGCTATTATTCATGTGACTTTTTTTTTCTACCCAGAAACATATTTCTATTGGGGATTTCTCTTGTCTTTTCATTTGCTGATCTAAGTTATTTGCCTTTCTTTTTCATTTACATTTTTCCCGTTTTAGACTTTTTTGGGGTGGGGGTAGGGAGAAGTAGGATGTTTGAAAGGATATTAGGGAGGGTGGGGAGAAGTAGAGTGTTTGAAAGGATATTACACTAAGATTTCAATTTAACATTAACAGGAAACAATTTTGCTGATACATCTTTAAGGCGCGCACACACACACTCACACACACACAATCATTGCATAACAAAACAAAAATTATGTCCCATGCATTGCACTAGGCATTGAGCTAGTAAAGATGAATATAATATGCTTCCTATCTTGATAGGATGGTCTTAATTTATAAAGCTTTGCTTTCAGTTCCTTTTGGTGAAAACATCCTGGGACTTTGTCTAGTTCCTTAATTTTAATGGAAGGTACCCACTGTTTTCTTCAATGGTCCAATCTCGCTGAGGACTAAAGAGTTAAGCATTTTCTGCTGATCCTTCCTGCAGAAAACTACCAATTACATGTGGAGAGTAATATCAGATTTAAATAATGGTGTGCAGTATTTCCATATTATATAAAATATTCCATGCATTTAATAACTTTTGCATTCTTTAATAGAGCTGTATAGCCTTTCCATGCAGCTTATTTGTAATAGCTTTTTCCTTTATAATTTCTTGATAAGCCATAGGCACTTTTATAACTTCAGTTGATTATACTGGTCTTAGCTTTGCTTCTGTTTTCTCTATCTCAAAATTGTTTAATCCCCTTCACCTGTAGGCCCCAGGCCTTAGGTTGAACCACCATTCATTCCAGCATGTTTGTGCCTGAGAGTAGTCCCTATAAAACACTAATACCGACAAAGCCCTCTAACCTGCTATTTGGAAAGATAAGTTTTCTTATTTCCCAGAGGTCCCATTGCAACCATATCCTTAAAGAATCCTTTTCTCTTGAAATTCAAAGAACTCTTTGCCTCCGACTCGGGAAAAGTGCCAATAACCATAGGAGAAACTCTATCTACTTTTGAAAAGCTACTTTCTATATAACAGTTAGCAAAGTGTTCTAAATCTATGAATTTTTAATCTCACTGCTCTGTTTCTTTTTGAGTACTATCCAATCTTACCTCACTTTTTATTTTCACCCATTAGATCACTCTAATTCTAAGAACCTTCTCAACAAACCCAATCTAACAACCCAACTTTAAATTCTCTTATCCAGGCTTCCTTAAATTCACACCTTATGCATATGTTAAAGAGAGAGAGAGAGAGAGAGAGAGAGAGAGAGAGAGAGAGAGAGAGAGAGAGAGAGACATAGTTTGCTTTATCTACTGCATTGATCCAGCAGATGTTCATATATGTAACTGGTGTGACCATGGTGTGCTCGTGGAAATTTTCCATCCCCAGTTTGAATGAAGCCAGGTCAGCATGATCTACTGGGGTCTATTAGGCATCTCTGAAAACTAGAGTACAAGGGCAGGTGGGAGGCCCTGAGAGAGCTCATTGTTAATCTCCCCACCCCCGCCCCCCGGTAGTCTAACTATAAATATACCTGGTGCCATAAAGAGTTCCTTGGAAGATGTAAATCGTGTCTTACAAATCCAAAAGGCTGATGTGAATAACAGTTCTTTGTGGAAGAAGATGTGGACAAGGAAAAACATGTACACTGGAAAATAAAAAGAAAACACCGTCTCTTTGCTTAGCCAAAGTAAAGACAATTTCTTTAAAGTTGATTCAAAAGTTGCACTTAAGGAAATGTCAATCTCATGATTTCCCCAGGCTCTCTGTGATTTTTACCGGTCACATTACAATGACTGGGGAACCCAGTTTTAGTACCTTAGATGTACTTCAAGTAATCTTACTTTTTATAACCATTTCTTTATAGGAAAAGTAAGCAAGTGTTTATGATGAGGACATACCATGAGAACTGGGGTGGCAGAAGATATTTTTTACCTGCTTTCTGTTAACAACTAACGATGAAACAAATTCCTTCTCAGGTTTAGTCTCCTTTCTAGATCAGTCCTTAAGTAGCCCATCTGCTTCCTCATGACCCACAGCTTTTTGACTCTGCCCTACAATACATCGTTCATTATTTGCTACTGCATTTCCTGTAACATAACTTCCAGCTGCCCCCATAGAATCTTGTGAATCAATTTGGATCGAAAGTAACTTCATTTACTCCAGATAGATAGATAGATGATAGATAGATAGATAGATAGATAGATAGATAGATAGATAGATAGATAGATAGATGATAAACACTCAAAAATTAGTCCTACTTCTATAATTTCTGATTAAGTCTAGTGCTGAAGAAAGTCCTGATACCTAAGAATCTCTAAAGGTAGCTCTAACATCTCAAGTCAAATTTGCAAAACTGCCCCCAGAGGTAATTCTAATCTGGTTCAATGTCAAATATCCCCACTGACTAAGATGTCTTTCCTGATGGACTCTCCCATTGAACATAAAAGCCTCTTCTACCGTATTGAATATACAGAGAGTTATTTAATCCTTTCATATAATATGTGCTACCAATCTTTGCTATTATATTTCTATTTCCATCTCCAAGTAACAGCTATAGGTAATTACATTTATTCTTTCTGAAGGAGACTTGTGTGTAAGGTGACGATTATTCAAGCATCTGTTTCTCAAGCACGATGAAAAAGACTGTTATTTTTCAAATTGTATATTTTACTTCCACTAATGTGTTTTCTTCTTTGTAATCAACTTCTGAAAGACTTCTAATGTGTTTTGCTTGTTAATTCTAATGGAAAGACAAGCAGGATTCAATGGCTGTGAATTAACTATTTACTGCCCAATGTGTACAATACTGCCAAGTTAAGAATTAGTTTAAAATTCCCCTCAAAGCATCATGTGTCTGATAGTTCTTACCTTTCCTTCTTCTTTCCCGCACACTTATAAGAAGAGGTATAAATATTAGAATAAATATTAGTGATCTTTGCAGTGCTTGTTGACTAAAGAGAAAATAGTGATAGAAACCACTCCTCTTGATTCGTAAGCACTGCAATACATTTTCTGCAGTCACAGCCACTCTCACATGGTCTTTTCTGAGCACAGTTGCAACATCAGAGAGAATGAGAAGGTCCGAGTGTGACCAGGAAGTGTTCCATGAAGGCTGATTTTGTATACGCATCTGGGCTCTCTATACTCCTAATGTAAACCTCCACAGTGACCAGAAACCCCCATGATTAAAGGGATAAAAATGGTTAAGAGACTTTTGTTTTTAATGTTATAGTTTAACACCATTTCCGTAAACTATGGTCCAGGAACCACTTGCATAGGAAAACCTTAAGTGACTGTGGAAAATTCAGATTCTTAGAGGCCATCTCAGATCTAATAAATCCTAGTCTTTGTGGGTAGTCTCCTGAATTTTTGGCAGGCTTTGCAGGTGAGTCATAAAAATACTGAAGTTTAGAATTACTCTATGGGTGTGGTCAGTGAATAATACTATGTTTACTGAAGAAAGCTGGGCTTAGCACTTAGTAGATAGTGTTAATACATATTAATAGGCAATAATGATATTTGCAAATAGCATTAATTATGGGTTATTAGAAGATTAATAATCATTGGATGCAGTTAGAGGTAGAAAAGTGATTATGCAAAGTGCTTCTCAAACTTGGCTGTGCATACAGATCAGCTGGGGATCTTACTGAAATGAAGATCTGATTCAGTAGTTCTTGGATGTGACTTGAGATTCCACATTTCTAACAAGCTCCCAGGGGGTACTGGAGCTGCTGGTGTGTGGATCACAGTTTGAGTAGGAAGGATTAAGAAGGTTTAACAGAAGGTTTAAAGGAAAGTTCCCAAGAACCTCTGGTGAATAGTTACTTCAAATAACTATTTGAAGTATAAAAATACTATAAATAACTATTTGAAATATATATATATATATATATATATATATATATATATATATATATATATATAAAGCATTTTCTTGAGCAGACTCCAACACTTCTAGTGGGAACCCAAAAAGTTATTGTTCAATTTGAGACTCAGAAAATATGCATATCTCTGGAAATGTTTTCTTAACCTACCTGTGTTCTGTTTAGCTTCCTTCCTGATGGGATCTGGGATGGGAGAGCTGTAAACATAAGCTGTTTTCCTTTCCAGAAGGGAGAATGAACCCGTTTCAAGAATGTCTCTATAAGTTACAGCATTTTATGGAGATGAATATAAGAGACAGTGTGTAAAATAATCCAGCAGGACTACAACTCCATGAAAATGGAGGGTAATAAATTGATGAGTTGACCAATATAAACTAAAATAATTCTTGGGGAATTGAACTTACATAAGAGGTATTCTGATAAGAACTACACAGGGACTTTTAAAAGTTAATCCCCAAACAGTAAAATGTAGCAAAGCATGAAAAAACTATACTTTGCTACATTTTACTGTTTATAAAATAAGGCTCAAGTATGTTTTCCTAAGATCACCCAGCTGGGAATGGCAGAACCAGGAATCCTATCTCTCTGAGTCTTAAGTCTCTAGTCATTCTATTATAATGAACTGCGTACCTTAAAAAAAAAAAAAAAAGAAGAAGAAGAAATGTTCTCTGCATTATCAGATCTGTAGGCACTCACGTCATCCTTTTCATAGAGCATGCATTCTACATAAGGTTGGATATTGTCCCAAGGGTACAAATTAGTGCCTAGGAGGGAGTGAAAAAAAAATTTCATTATTACGCTGTTTGGAGGGCCATGGTGATAAACGGACAAATGTTATATCTATCGTATTAAAATATCACACAGGATGGCAGAAGTGTTTCAGAAAACAAAATTAAAAAGTCTTCTGGTGGGGTGGGAGGGCAAGAAGGGGAGTGTGATAATACAAAAAAGATTAAGAAACACATCATAGAGGGTGAAGTTCAACCTCAGAAGAAATACTGACTTCCTTCAGCATTGCCATAGATAATAGTGATGACCCACAGATTTTAGCATATGGGAATTATCCATCACCAACTAAGGGAAATGCAACTCATAGGGTGGTAGATGACTCCATATTGAGGCAACCATGTTCACCATTCATATGGCTGACAGGGCTAATATGGAATTCTGCTGCCTTCAACAAATGACTTATTTGAAAAGAGAAAAAGAAGGAAGGGAGAAGGAAGGAAGGAAGAAAGGAAGGAAGGAAGGAAGGAAGGAAGGAAGGAAGGAAGGAAGGAAGGAAGAAAGGAAGGAAGGAAGGAAGGAAAGAAGGAAAGAATCCCTGCAATTAGTCTAGTACCCACCTGGCACTATACATAGTTGTAACAATATTGACTGTATTCTCTATGTTGTACTTTACATCCCCATGAATAGATACGGAGTACAAATAATGGCACTTTCAAAGGGACTCAAAGGCAACAGACATTACCAAGCAGAGGTAGAGCTATTATAGAATAGCAAAAATAGAAAAACAATATATCCCTGAGGACTGGCCCTACGTACCCAATGAATGAAGTGACTTCTGGGGTTTCTAGAAGACAAATAGGGAGACTTGGAAGGTAGCTGGAGATCTTGTCAAAAAAGGTTGAACATAAGACATCCACATTGTAATTGTGATGTTACACTTTTTTTTTTTTTTTAATTCATCAGATTGGTCTGCTCTGGCCATGGGCAACATGATTTGTATATTAAAAACAAGCTGCAAATTATATAGATGTGTTTCAAATGTTACCTTCTCACCTTCTTTCTTGGGGTTATTGATCGTAAAGTGGAGTGAATGTCTCTCTAGCTCTAGTCTGCAGCCCCTCCTTTTCTCCTCCATCTTTGCACCATCTGCTCTCACCCTTCTGTGCCCCCTGCTCTCTAAGCACTACCCCTTCTGAAATGGACTTGTAACTTCTTGTGCAAAAGAAGTAAAAGAGAGAAACGAAAATGTAGAAGCATATATAATCCTCCCTTTCTCCCATTCCACCTTCTGCCTTCCAAAAGGGGAAACATCTGTTTCGGGATTTTTGACACTACTAACCTTTGCTTTGCTGACTGACCATAAAGCAGAAGAGAAATAAAGTAGAAACTGAGATCAGACAAAGTGTTTTACCTTTCATGAGAACAGACGGGAGAAAAAGGAGAGCAAAGAAATGAGGAAAAGAAAAGAGAACTAGAGAAAGAAAAACATCATGACAGATCTTAAGAAGCTACTGTAAACATAAAAACTACAGTCATAAAATTTTAGAAGAAAATATTGGAGAAACTCTGACACCACGCATAGGAAAAATTTGGTAAAAAGGACAAAAAAAAGAATAACCAAAAAAGGAAAAAAAATGTAAATTGAACTTCATCAAAATTAAAACCTTCTGTTCTTCAAAAGAACTTATGAAAATTAAGAACCAAGCAATAGTAAAGGAGAGAATATTTGTAGTACATATATATGAAAAAGTACTCATAGGCAGAATATATAAATAAGTCTTACAATTCAATAATTAGGAGACAATTTAATTGTTAAAAAGGGAAAATTCTGCAACAGACTATAGAAAAGAAGATACACAAATGACCAATAAGCATTTGCAAATATATTCAACATCATTAGTCATTAGCAAAATGCAAATAAAAACCTCGATGGGATACAACTGGAATGGCTAAAACAAAACAAAACAAAACACCAAAATACTGAGTATCTGAGAGGATATGGAGCAGCTAGAGCTCTTATATCTGGAGATAATGCAAACTGGTGCAAACACTTCGGAAAGCAATTGGGCAGTTTCTCATAAAGTTAAATATTAAGTTACTGTATCACCTAAAAGAAATAAACACATATGTCTAAAAGGACTTGTGCATGAAGGTTCATAGTAGGTTTTTTCAAAATAGCTAAAATCTGGAAACATGGCAATATCAAAAGAAGAATGGGCAAACAAATTGTTATATTTTCATAAAATAAAGTACTACTCACTAATGGAAAAAATGAGCTACTGATACAAAGATGAAACTCAAAAATCTTATGTTAAGCAAAAGGAAATAGACACTATACAGTACGAAGTATATGTATATGGAGTTCTAGAAAAAAGCTACATGAGCTACTAGAAAAATTTCCATTACCCAACTAGTTCATTATATTTCTGTTTGACAGAGATGCCCTGGAACAAGAAAACTGATGAGATGAGTGGCTACAAGAAATCAGATGAGAGGCAGCTTGGGGTGGACAGGGGGGGCTTGACTACCAAGGAACATTTGTCAGCTTTCTGGGGAGATGAAAATGTTCTACCTCTTCATTGAGGTTGTAGCTATTCAGGTGTATGTATTTGTCCAAATTCATAAAACTGTACATAAAATATGTGTATTTCATTTTATTTCAGTGAATATGACAGAAATAAATGTGATATTTTTAGGTAGTGATTAGTGCTTTGAAGGAATTAAGAAACTCATGGCATAGAGAATGAGGATGGAGAAATGGACTTCAGATGACATGGTCGGGGAAGGCCTCCAGATAAAACCTAATCACGACAACCAGCCAACCATGCCAGGATCTGCGAAATGAAGGTTCCAGAAAAAGTGAGGCAAGAAGCGTCTGACATGCTCCAGGGATAGACTGAAGGCTGGCGGTGTGGCTGAAACTTGGTGAAAGGGGAAGAGAGTGGCAGAAGATGAAGTCACAGGTAGGTCATGAGGAGCTTTGTAGCATAGTTTTTCTAAAGGTAATGAGGAGCCACTGCAGGGGGTTAAACAGAGAAATAATCCAATTCAGTATTTGAAAATCTTACTGTGACTCTTTTGCAGGAATTTGTTTTTGTTTTTGTTGTTTTAATGCTAAACAAATGTTAGGGGATCAAAAGAAAAGTAGCAAGTGGAGTTAGGAAGGTACTGACCCTGTGGCTTAGTCTAGGGTGGCAGCGGTGGAAATAGTGAATTAAATAAGTTGGGGTATATATTAGAGGACCTTCTGATGAGTAGAGTTGAGGGTAAAAGAAAGAAATCAAATCCGACCACCAAATTTAGTTCTTGATCTTCTGGGAGTGTAATGGTGCCATTTGTGGAAATAATGAAGATTTGGGGAAGAAATGTTGGGGAGAGTGTAAATTAAGCATTTAGATAAATGAGTTGAAATCTCAGAGAAGTCAGGGCTGGGGATAAAAATGTGTGTGGCATCACCACACCCATGGCGTTTGAAACTGAGGAATTTAGAGGATTTTCTCCATAGAGGAAGGGGAAGACAGCTCATGTTTTAGGCACATTTTCAGGTCCTAATCCACAGAACCTATGAATATGTTTGTTACCTTACATGACAAAAGGAATCTTGCAAATGTAATTAACTTAAAGACCTTGAGATGGAGAGGCTTTCCTTGATTATCCAGGTGGCCCCAATGTAAGAGAGCAGGACGTCTTCATGGTGGAAAACTTTTTCATGGTTGTTGTGTGAGACAGATGTGACCACGAGAGTAGGTTCAGAGAGAGATTTGACATTGCTGGCTTTGAAGACAGGGGAAGAGGTCAATGAGCTGGAAAGCAGGCAGCCTTGAGAAGCTAAAAAATACAAGAAAATGGTTCTCTCTGAGAGCTTTCAGAAAGGAACATAGTGCCAATGACACCTTGATTTTAATCCAGGGAAACCTGTCTCAGACTTCGGATAATAAATTTATGCTGTCTTAAGCCACTAAGTTTGTAGCAATTTTTTTATGGCAGCACTAAAAAACTAATATAGTGAAGGACTCAGTTCTGGGAACTTTCAATGTTTAGAGGCCAACGTAAGGAAAAGTCAGCTAAACAGCCTGAGCACAAGGAGCGAATATGAAAATAAGAAATCTAGGACAGGGTGGTGGCATCATGAAAACCAAGAAAAGAAAGAAGTGAATAACTACATCAAATGTGCCTAACAGGTTAAGTGAAATGTGGGCAGAGAAGTGACCATTGGATTTGCCAATATGGAAGTCTCTGGTGACACTCACTGGCGCAGTTTCAGTTTCAGTGGTGAGGACTGAAATCTAGCTGTTCGAAGAACAGTGTGTGAGAAGTGAAAATGGGTATGCCGGTTAGCAAAAACTATTTTAATGTGTTTTCTTATGAAGAGGAGCAGAGATATGGGGCCAATATTTCTAGCAGGGACAACTGGGTCGATGGTAAACTTGGGAAAAAAGAAGGAGTAGTTATGGGGGAGAGATTATGAGTTCAGGTGTGAACACGTGGCCTTGGATATGCCTGAGAGGGACGTCCAGGAGTCATTTGAACGTGCTTGTTTGCAGCTTCGGATTCACTGTGGACTGAGAGATAAAGATTTTTGAAACACAGAAATAGAAATTTTAGTTGAAGTCTTGAGTGAGCATCTGAGGTAGATTAGGGAGACACAGAAGTAAAGGGGAAGGGAAGTAACATTGTATATAAACACAGTATTAACCTGGATGGAAATTTACGATTTATAAATTGGAAGTGCCGTGTTTCCCCGAAAATAAAACCGGGTCTTATATTAATTTTTGCTCCATTAGGGCTTATTTTCAGGGGATGTCATTTGTTTCATGTACAATAATCTACATTTATTCAAATACTGTCATGTCATCTTCTGTAACATCATCATAACATACTAAATGTGTCCATCTGGCTGAGATCTTAACTGGGGCTTATTTTCGGGGTAGGTCTTATTTTCAGGGAAACACCGTATATGACCTGGCTTTAAAAAAATAAGGTATTGGTGCTGTTTTAGAAGCCCTCTTCAGAGTTTTGAGATAGAAAGTAAATTACCAATAAATCACAAAACGGGTGTGGTGGCAAGATAAAGTAGCTTCAATACAGCTGCTGGAAGCCTTATTCTACTAAAGGTAGAGAGCATCAAAAAGTTCTTGACATGCTATGCTGGTAGTTCTATTGCTCACAAGGCAGAGGGCAAATGCTATTGGCACTTAATTCTGATCAACAATGAGATCTAATGATGGCAGTAGAAGTGACGGGAACCTGTGGAGAAAATGCTATCATCTCTGAGTTTATAACAACTTAAGAAGAGAGATAATACATAGTTATTAAGGGTATACCTCTGGAGCCCAACCTGCTAAGTTCAACTCCCTCCTCTGATACTAGCTGGATAGTTTTGGTACATGCTTAAATTACTCTGACTCAGTTTCCTCTTCTGTAAATATAAATTGTAAAAGTACTTAATTCATTGGAGTGTTGTGACAATTAAATGAGCCACTACTTGTGAAACATTTAGGACAGTGCACAATAAAAATATTCAATAAATGCAAGCTAATAATAATAATATCAACTGATATATGTTTACCTTAGATTTCAGGAAAGTTATTTTTGAAAAAATTGTGAAGAAGATGCAATGAAGTTTTCAGGACATGATCCCCCATCACTGGATGTCAGAGACTATTTGCTTATGACACCATCCAGGTCATCTGGCACTGGAACCAGGGTTGGTGGAGCATCTGCAGTCGTCAAGAGAAAGAAGCACAAGAAGGTGATTTAAAGTCCATAGGAAGGACTAAACATTAAAATGAAGGAACCACATTCAGTCAGCAAGTCTCGGGTACAAGGTCAGGGTAGAGACAAGGGACAAAGCTAAAGGGTGAAGAAATGAGTAAACTTTGAAGCAGAAGAGGAAGCGACAGAGTGGGAGGGATGCTAAAGGGTCCATGACAACTGAACACCTGGGGCCTCATGTTCCTAGAGTCTGTTTTATGTCCTTATCTATGTGGTATGACTGAGGATCATGTAGATTTTGATACTCCATAAAATTCAATTTTTACGATGTGATCACAAAAGACCCCAGGCCAGAGCAGAGAACATTGTTGGGAAACAATAAAAATATTTTGTCTTTTGCTTCACACATATCTGTAACTACACTCACACACACACACACTCACACACACATGTGCGCTTTTTGTATTTTCAGCATCTTTTAAAAAAAATCTGAGGATTTTATCACAATGGGTGACAACCCATAGTGCGTAGCACAGTGGGAGGTGGATGAGTAATGGCTGCTCTTTTTAAAGGTGTACCTGGCCTCTCTAGTTCTCCACCTTTTGCCAGTTGGACCACTGCAGATTTTGAATTTGTGAACCACGGTCAAACACCAAGGCAGAGAGCATAAAACCCAAAGCAGCAGGCAAAAAGGAGAAGGTATCCAAAGAGGAAAAAGCAGTTAGCAACTGTGTCCTGCATCTGCGAACCAAAGGGTGCGTGATGGGTAAATGGACTGATCTGGTTTAAAGGGCCACAGTTACAAAATCCTTTGTAGTTGCAAAGGACACTCTGATGAGCTTAGATTTTAAAGGAATATTGGAAGGGGATTCAAGGAGGAAGAGGGGACACACAACTAAAGAATAAATCAAAAGATTGGTTTAAATCTCTAAGAAGGAGATTGGATACTCAAAGTGAGTTGAAGTTTCTGTGGACTGTTTTTCCTTTGTTAAATTCAGAGCAAGAAGGAGATAAAGGAAGACTGCCTGCTGGTAATGGATAGTACAGTGCTAACAGATGACAAAAAATGCGAACAAGACTAATCAACTAACTCCTATTTAGCTTTCATCTCCAACCAGGAGAATAATCTCCAAAGTGGCAAAAGGAGAGCAAATATGGTTAGGGGAAAATTGAAATTCAAGCTGGTGAGGAGATAGTATGAAAATATAAAGCCTTTCTAATCCTCCAGTCTCAGAAAAATTACATCTCAGGGGAGTGAAAGAGCTAGAGATTTTATTACAAAACCACCAAAATGTTTGAGAACACCTAAAAAAATGAAAGAAATTGGAAGTGGAAGAAAAGCAATTTTTTTCTTTCTTTTCAATTATTGATATTTTTCTCTTTATTAAAATAATACATGTTGGAAATAGAGAATTTAGAACATACAGAAAGGTCTTAGAAAGCACAAAAGAAAGTACCTATACTTTTTCCTCTCAGAGTCAAGTCTGATTACTGCTTTGGCAGGTTTTCTTTCTGAAGTTTTATATGCACTTTTACAGTGGTGATAACTGACTGTCCAATTATTCATCAGGTTTTACTGACTTTAACATTAAATCACAAACATTTTTCAGTCCACTGATAATTCTTCAAAAAAAATCTCTTTTATAACTATATAATATCATATCCTATATATGTATATATGAAGATATACATATGTAATATAATTTATTTAGCTCTTCTCTTCAGTGATACTTGTTTCCGATTTTTCACTGTTACAAATAAAGTATTATGGACATCATTACATATAAATATTATTTTTTCAGATTTTGCCTTAGCATGCATTTCCTTATTATAATCTGAGGAAAATATGTAAAATGTCTCTGCATATTCTTTAACTGCTTTCCAGAATTCGATTCAATGTACACATATGTGAATGCTGTCCCATGGATTCCTCACGTGAATTGAGTATCACATTTACTTAACAGTCTACAACTTAAGGGTGAAAAAAATGGTATCTTGTTATTTTGATTTGATTCCTTTGAATCAAAGTGAGTTAGAGAGTTTTGGTATATTTATTAGCCATTTGTATTTCCTCTGTTATTAATCATCTCTGCATTAATTGTCATTTTTTTTGGTAAATGTCTCTACAAGATTTTTAAAATTTGTATTCTGTTGTAGAGTAGAAAAGGGTATCAATGCAAAAAAAAAGAAAAAATCAGTCTCCATTAATGATTGTTTTAATTAGGATATTTTATCTGATATCAGTAATTGAATATCTTCTTGTTTCTGATTGTCTGATATCCTTGGTCTATCTTCTTGTAGTCATCTTTGAAATGCTCTTCTAAGCAGCACAGAACAATTTTTTTTTAACCTTCATATTTATAACCATTACTGAAATGATTGGTACTATGTCTCTTAATTTGTTTTGTATCTTCTAGTTTGATGTGCTTCCATACAATTTCAAATTTTAAAATAATTTTTATTGTTGTTAAAATCTGTTTTTTGTTTTATTCTATAGTAGTTTGGGAAGTGATTTATTTTTCTTAATTTTACTAGTCATAACATTTCTTATAATTTCTACACTGGTATTTCCCTATTTTCCTATGACAAAAAGAAATTCTGACTTTCAAGTCACTTTGTTAAAGGAATTTATCACTCCTTTACTATTCTTTTCCTGCCCACTTCTTAGTTTTTGTTTATTTTTTAAAAATTAGAGTTACGGACCTGGTTTGTTATTAAATATTGTTCTGCATAAAACACCATTTTCAATAATTAATTTTGTATTTTGCATTCAGTGAATAATCATGCCACAACTAGCTTTAGTTCATTAAACTATGTTGCTTTAAATCTCACAATCAGTCCTTTATATTACAAGATTACTATTCTTAGGATCTTAAAGTGTCCAAAGAATGTTTTTTTCTGAAAGACTATGTAAGTCTTATGTCTAATGGAGCTTTAACTATCTAAGAAAATTCTTGTTATCTTTACATTTGAATAGCATTTGAGTATATGAATCTTGAGGAACCTACTACTTAACTTCAAAAAAAATTAATACCAAATTTTTCTCTATCTTGATTTATCCACTTAAGTATATCTTCACCACAAGGAAAGGAAAACAAGAAATACATTTTCAGTGTCTTTAAACTCAGCTATTCTCTTGCTTT
This sequence comes from Rhinolophus sinicus, assembly GCF_057876585.1. NCBI lineage: Eukaryota > Metazoa > Chordata > Mammalia > Chiroptera > Rhinolophidae > Rhinolophus > Rhinolophus sinicus. The sequence goes on along the minus strand of NC_142517.1, from coordinate 43,514,787 downwards.
CAACTAGATTGGCGAGAGTGCCACACATAGAAATGTTGAGGTACATTTTCTTTCTTCTAAGAATTTTACATTGTCGTTTACAATTTAGTAGCATATAATGAGACTGGTATAATTTTTGTCCCTTTTTCTGGTAATCTTTTACTCCCCTGACTATATCGTTGTAGAATTTAACTATGTAAAAGTGTGACCTCTTACTATTCATTTTACTTAAAACATATGGATAACTCTTAATCTACAGGCTCATGCCAATTTTTACCCAATGGAAATGCTGTTTCTTAAGTCTTTGATTAGGCTTTCATCCATTTTCTTCCCCCCTTGCTTTATCATAATATGCACAACTTTTAGTCTCTATTCTCTACTTTCCACATTTTTTCTTTTATAACATTTCCAAAATTTCTTTGTCCTTTTATTCAGAACACTGGGAGAGCTTTTTTAGAGTCTAATCACCAATTCAGTTTTCTCAATTTTATTCTTGCTTTTTACTGTTTCCAATGTGGATTCTAATTTTTCTACTTTAGGTAGTTCCCTTCTACAACTTATTACTTCATCCCATCTTTTTCTGCTCTGTATGTCCCTGTAATGGGTGTCATAATCCCCCTGGGATAATTTGTCTAAGCCAGTTTTAATTGTTTTATTTTTCATTTCAGTAATAGTCTGAGGAACATTCATAGAATTCAAGTCAGGTCAATGTGAAGAGAATTTGACTGGAAGCTACTGCACAATGCTTTTCTCTTAAGAAAGAGACTTAGGAAGAGTCATTCGTTTTTATCATATGCACATTAATGTGTATGGCTGTGACACATGGAACTGCTGCAGCCATTTTGAGACCATGAGGTAAACCAGCCTGAAAACAAAGAACCAACACGATTAGGTTGGAAGGACACAGAGGCCCAGATGACATCTTGACCTCTAATGAGCCTGCATGGGAATCTACTCTGCATACATTTACCGTATTTCCCTGAAGATAGGACCTAGCCACACCATCAGCTCTAATGCATCTTTTGGAGCAAAAATTAATATAAGACCAGGTCTTATATTACATTATATAAGACCTGGTGTTACGTTATGTTATGTTATGTTATACCCAGTATTATATTATATTATATTATATTATATTATATTATATTATATTATGACCCGGTCTTATATTATATTAAGACCGGGTCTTATATTAATTTTTGCTCCAAAAGCCGCATTAGAGCTGATGGTCTGGCTAGGTCTTATTTTCAGGGAAACATGGTAGTTAAGTGACAAAATAGTGTATTTATTGCTTAATCTGTCCCACATCAGAATTGCTACTTGCAGCCAAAGACATCCTAATTAATACTTGTCCTTGTTTCTTTACAGTGGTCATGTTATTAGAATTTTATTAAGGCAAATATTCTCATTTTCCATTGGTTCTTATATAACATTATTTCAGAAGTAACTTTTCTCTGAATCTTCAGGATAATTCTTTACTTTCATGTTGGAAAACTTTTCCATAAATCCTATGGCATGCTATTTAATACTATCTTTTTTCCTCATCCTTGAGACTTCTATACTGATGCTTTATTTTACGGAATACAGAGTACATGCATGATTCTTATCTAGATAGCTACTATGAACTGATAAATTTTTGCTTTTAGACCTACATCTGCCTGGGGAAATGTATTCAGTACAGGATAATGTGTTCAGACTCTGTTTTGTTTAGATAGACAGGTAGATGATAGATAGATAGATAGATAGATAGACAGACAGACAGACAGACAGATAAATAGATAGAAGATAGGTAGATAGAAATGTCATCTGTCCACAAAGAAATTTTTTTTTTCTAACTATGGTAAAGAGTCAGACGGTACTATAGATCTTTTTGTACAAGGGAAGTGCATTAAAAGAAATTATGTCTGTCATTTCACACTGCCTAAATAGTCCTTATTGCTTGCCCAGCACCAGTGTACAAGACTTTTCCTGAGGTAACTGCATAGTACAGGATATAACATAAGACTTGCTTCTTTCTCTACTTTCAATCATATTGTATGCTGGGAACTGTAACATCGGAATGAAATTAGGAAAAAAAAGGATTGCTGGAAAAAGTAGAGGTAGGTGGATGACACTATACTCAGTAAAAAATCATTGCCCTGGAATATCAAGGACTTGACCTATTTCAGATTAATACTATTTCCAATTTTAATTTAATGCCAAAGAATTAAAATCATGAAAAATTAGTTTTAGCATATAAATATGGAAAATGAGATATAAAATATGGTAAGGAATAAATTAAATTTAAAATCATTCTTTAGAAAGCTTGTTTTAATAAAAAAAGTTGGTCACCCGAATCAGTTGAAGACTACTTATCTTTTTCCTGTTTTACCTGGAAAGGGGGAAAAAAATGACAAAATAGTAATCATATTCTGGGCTTTGGTGTATTATCACAAATTGTTTATTTATAGACTGCCTATATCCTACCATCATACATCACTCCAAATTTTTCTTCAATTATTTCAATGGTGTGATTTTACAGGTAGAGGCTCATTTGTAAAAAGGACTTTCAATAGATTGTCCCTATTGTATGTATTGGTGTTATGATCCTGGATAAGTTATCTTCTACTGAACTTCTTGTGCATTAGAGTTTGGTTGGCTGCCACATTTTCTCATCAACATAATTCTTAAGTCACAAACTTAGGAGCAGACATTGGGGATGCAGCTGTCCATGCGATTCTGGTACAGTGAGTGGACTGGGTCTAAAATGAAATGGTGTTTCAAGTCATTGGAAATTCTCCTCACTCAATAGCATATGGTCTTTTCTTATTTTTAGTTTCTTGTGCCATTGCCATTTTTATCCCTTAATAGAATTTTGTAAGTGTTTTACCTGAGAGTTGTAAGAGGGTATGACAGACACCAGGATCTGACCTCTGCATTAATTATAATTCCTCTGTTGTAAAAGGAAAATATGTAGATCAGCAAGCTTGCAAGTATTTCTCTTACACATTCTATAATCTAATAAAAATGTTAAGCAGATTCTAAGGAATAGAAGGGTGTTGAGTTCAAGTATCAAAAGCATGATTGCGTGTGCCTCTTGTTTATACTGTGCCTCACCAGTCTCCCTTTCTGATGAAGCTGACTAGATAAGCTGGGATGCTGCTAGTCAAGTCATCCAGTGTCTTCCTTGGAGCTCTGATGTTTCTGGGCAGCCACGGCTTAGGAAGGGTTTGAGAGAAATGGGGGTGATGCGTGTAGGTGTATCATCTTTCAGTCGCATTCCAACCATAGCAGGTCCACTTTTATATGTTCTGTAAATTATGATTCTATATAAGACTGTATTTGAAAAAGAGAATTATGTTGCTTAGAAAAAAAAAGAAAATAACAGTGAGAAAACCTTCCTATTGAAGTAATTGTCCTGCAGGAAGAGATTTAATAAAGTCTCTCATAACATTCTTGAGACCATGATAATAAAATGTGGACTGGACAAGAGTACAGTCGGCTAGTTTACAGCTAGCTTAACAGCCATGCCTACCAACCATGTCAACCTGGTCTTCTCTAGTGATATGGCCGTGGGATCCTGACCATTCAATATTGTGGTTATCAAATTGAAAGCAAATATAAATGACATACTATTTAAAATGTGCAGATAATTAAAAGTGAGTTAACCAGGTAACATGTTGAGTGGTGATCAATATTTAAAATTATTTTAACAGACTGAAAACTGATAATATTAAATTAAAGATATATTTCAAGTCCACCCTTAGTCTTAAACATTATTTTCTCAATTGAAGAATAGATGAAGTGTAATAAACGAATGGGACTATATGAAACTTAAAAGCTTCTGCACAACAAAAGAAACCATCGACAAAATAAAAAGGCCACCAACTGAATGGGAGAAGATTTTTGCAAATAGTTCCTCCGATAAGGGGCTAATATCCAGAATATACAAGGAACTCATGCAACTCAACAACAAAAAAACAAACAACCCAATTGAAAAATGGGCAGAGGACTTGAAGAGACATTTGTCCAAAGAGGACATACAAATGGCAAATAGACATATGAAAAAATGCTCAACGTCACTAATCATCAGAGAAATGCAAATAAAAACCACAATGAGGTATCACCTCACCCCAGTCAGAATGGCTATCATCAACAAGACAAATAGTAACAAATGTTGGAAAGGCTGTGGAGAAAAAGGAACCCTCATACACTGTTGGTGGGAATGCAGACTGGTGCAGCCTTTATGGAAGGCAGTGTGGAGGTTCCTCAAAAAATTACAAATAGAATTGCCATATGACCCAGGAATCCCTCTCCTGGGTATTTACCCAAAAAATCTGAAAACATTTATACATAAAGACACGTGTGCTCCAATGTTCATTACAGCTTTGTTTACGGTGGCCAAGACATGGAAACAACCAAAATGTCCTTCGATAGATGAATGGATAAAGAAGTTGTGGTATATATACACAATGGAATATTATTCGGTGGTAAGAAAAGATGATATAGGAACATTTGTGACAACATGGATGGATCTTGAGAGTGTAATGCTGAGCGAAATAAGTCAGACAGAAAAAGCAGCGAACCGTATGATTTCACTGATATGTGGTATATAAACCAAAAACAACAAAAGAACAAGACAAACAAATGAGAAACAGAAACTCATAGACACAGATAATAGTTTAGTGGTTACCAGAGGGTAAAAGGGGTGGGGGGTGGGAGATGAGGGTAAGGGGGATCAAATATATAGTGATGGAAGGAGAACTGACTCTGGGTGGTGAACACACAGTGGGATTTATAGATGATGTAATACAGAATTGCACACCTGAAATCTATGTAATTTTACTAACAATTGTCACCCCAATAAATTTAAAAAATAAATTATAAAAAAAAAAGAATAGATGAAGTGTAAGTTATGTAGTTCGTTTGAAAAACAAACAAACACGTATTTATGAATAACAAGCTCCAGGCGAGACAAAGACTATTCTAAAAAAGTAAATATAATTTTAAACTACATTATGTGTACAATTTATTACATTTCCAGTGGCCTCTATACAGGCTGGTCTACATCTGAAGAGCACATTTGATTTGGGTTGGTGAAAGTAAAGTATCTATCAAGGAAGGTGAAGAAAATGTTGAGCGATCAACTGTGTTACATGAGAAAGGGCAGTAGGGGTTGAGGATGTCGGAACTAGAGGTGAGAAAATAAAGGACAACACCAGGTTGACTTCAATCACCTAAAGGACTGCCACACAAATACTTCTCTGTACTTCAAAAGGACAAAACCAGGACCAGGAGCAGAAATTACAGAAGCAAAGATTTGGTTCAATATATATAAGAAAACTGTAATTAGAACCATCATTAGTCAGCCTCATCAAATAGAATTACAGATCTTCATAAATCTTCAAGAGGGGTTAGATAAAAGATCAAATTACAAAATCCTGCGGCATTTCTTTTAGAACTTGAGCATCTATGATTCCATATACAATAGAAGTATGAGCGAGGATCTTAACTTCTCTGTAGCAGTTTATCCACATGATAACATGGGAAGCCACCGTGATTCATGGCTAAAGACATGAGATGGCTACAAGCGAGAATAAGCTCATGATAATTATTTAGCACTTTATTTCTTTTTAATGAAAATAAAGCATTCAAAGCTATATGGCTTTAGAAGAAAAACAAACTCTTGATTAATGTGTTCTGAGTCTATAAATTATTTATGACCCCACTTGTCGTTTTATTCATTTTTGTTTGATTGAGAGATGATAAAACTATATTAGACATTTTAAGAGTAAAAAATGTTATCTTCATCTCTAACGCTATTTTTTCATGTCATCTGGCTATTTTTGTCCTTATGCATTCATATTTTTATGTTTGTAATAATTGAGTACATTTTGTTTTCATACATATTTTAAAATTATCATTTTGTATCATCTTATAGTATTCATAATGTCTCTCTCAATAACCAGTTAATAGTCTTTTCGCACAATGTTTCATAATTTACTAATCAATATTAGAGTTGGATTTTTTTTTCTATTATGTATAATGTAAAAAAACCCTGTTTTATGAATTTTAAATTTGTCCTTGGCTATTATAAATATTTACACTTCCAGAAAAAAACTTTAGGCTCAATTCGTAAAGTTCAGAAAAGGTTCCATTGTAATTTTGACTGAAATTGCATTGAGTTTACATAGTAATTTAGAATAAATATTATCTTTACAATATTGAATCTTTCTGGTAAGGAACAACATATTTGTCTTTAGTTAATTAAGATCTTTCTTTAAATTATTTTCATATAGTTTTACAGTTTTGTTCATATAGATCATAAATATTTCTTCAGCTTATAATTATAGTTTTGATGATATTGTGAAAAATATTATTTTTAATATAATTTTCCTGTGGTATTTTTTTTTTTTTTGCATAAGTACATGCCTAAAAGTCTTCATGATCCAAGAAGGAAACATAAATGATTCCATCCTTCTTTAATCTATTAGGGGAGAGATTATATCAATAAATTTCCTGCTGTTGAGGTGACATTGCATTCCGGAAATAAAAATCATGGTTGATTATATTGTATTATTAATTTTGATTCATTCCTTGTTTTCAATATTTCATTTAAAATTTTACCTCTACATTCATAGGTGAGGTGGCTGTGAGTTTTCCTGCCTTGTTTTAGTATCACAATCAGGCTACTCTTTCCTGCCAAACATTTTCCTATTATGATCAAGATTTCTTTTACCTTTTTCTTTGACTGAAAGGGCTGTTCTATCTTATTTTTATAATGTTATATATAGTATCTTAGTATCTTATAATGTTATATATAGTATAATATATAGTATCTTAGTATCTTATAATGTTATATATAGTATCTTAAATTTATAAAAATAATTTTAAATGTTTCCTCTTAATTGCAAAACCAGTCATATGCATAACCTTTTACCATCTTACATAACAGGAGCTCCAGCACATTCATTTTCCCTGTCCAGTCGTCCATATTTTGTTAAATTCATGTCGTAATTCCAACTCCTGATTGATTGTAATTTTACTGTCTATTTTTCTCCACGTATTTCAGGTGTTATTTCTTAACAATCATTTTAAGTTTCATAGCCATAATATCAGCAACTATCTAAATTTAATTAAAAATTTTACTGGATACTTCTCTCACCATTGCTTCTTACACCCAAGGTCTTTTCCCTTGAATTCTTTCTGTTGTTTTGTTGATTTTGCTGGAGCATTACCTTGAATAACTTCATTTCCAGTAAGCACCTCTGTAGCATGTTGATTTTATTTTGTAGTCATATTTTGGAATAGAGTTCTACGATCAACTTATAGACATTGCCCCATAATTCTTTAGCACCCAGTTTAACAACTAAGAATTCATTAGTAAGGATCCTTTTTTTCTCTTAGAACTTTTCTTTGCAATTTAGAATTCACAAGTTTTACTAAGATTTACCAAAATTGGATCGTGTTTTCCTTTTTTCACAATATCATCTTAAAATATTTGAAGGGCTCTTTCAATCTGAAGAAGACTTGAATTTCTTCCATTTAAGAAAATGTTCTTTGAATATACTATTTTTTAATTCTGCACATATTTTCTTCTCAAACTTCTGTTAAATTGATGTCAAATGTTTTAGATCTGTCCTCTTTGTCACTTTTTTCATAATTTTATCATTTTTTTATTATTGCACTTGTACTTAATGCATTAGCTTCCAAATAGTTTAGCTGTCAGTCATGTCCCTTTTGCAATTTTAATTTCCTATTGACTTCTTTAAATGATAGTATGCTTTTAATTTCCTAAGAATTTATCTACTCTCCAATTCTCTTTTTTTTTTTTTCCCTTTTACAAACAGCCTGTTCTTGCTCTATGGATATGTTATCTCCATAAAACACTCCAAGAATATCAAATAGATTTATTTAAAAATTTTCTTTTGTTTCCTGTGTGAACTGTTTCTTCAGAGATTAGATCTTTTGTTTGTTCATACTACTACCTCCTTTTACTTCATGTGAATTTTGGTTATCTCTTCATTTTACTTATGAACATCTGGAATTAATCAGTTTGACAGCTTATGTTTCCTCAGCACTTGTGAAAAAAATCACACTTCTCCTTTCCGTGAATATGACTCAAAATTGCATGAGCCCTATAGTGGAAGGGAGCTGGAACACACAGACAAGCTTCCTTTCATGCTCATGATGGTTTCATATATGAATTCTTGAAGCCAGGAGTCACCAGTCCTGCTTATTTCTCCAGCTCTGACACTCAGGCTAGGAGTCCACTTTGGCAAACTCCCTGTTTTCTTTAAAGATATATATTTGCTAGCTATAGTCCAGAGTTAAAAACTTAATCTAGGCACTCTGGAAAAAATTAGTGGTTAACTAGAAATCTTTCAGTGATTTTCCTGTCATTTTCCTGTGCTTAATATCAGGCTTTGCTTATTCTAACTAATCTTAGAATCTCGGTGTCCTTTTAGGAATAGCAACACCCACATTTCAGTGGGTTTTTTAATACTATGGCTCTCCCAATGTCAATCTTAACAGATGGTTTTTTTTCCTAATTTTTTCAGAGTTTCTGATCTATTAATGGCATCCTTCCCAGTTCTTCAGTAATATTATGGATTTTTTTTTATGTCACTTCACGAGATTTGTGAACAGATTAGAGTTAAAAGCATGTGCTCAGATCCTCACCGTGAACCTGAAATCTCCATTAAATTTTATCTTTACTATGAAGATTTTGCCAATGCTCCCAGCAATAATTATTTTCTATTTCCTTTGGAATCCTACCACAGTAATAAGTAATGAGGATAGAATACAGTGATTTTTCATTATAATAAAGAAGAAAAATAACTATTGTTGTATCACATCGCATTGTAATTATGTACGTGTTTTTCCTCCCAAATGGTCTAGAACTTTATGAGGATAGTGACAGTCTTATTCATTTTTGCATTTCCAAGGTCTAACACAGTTTCTGGTGTGGAGTAGGTCCATAATAGTTATTTAACAAACAGATGAAGGAATGCATAGTTCTTGTAGGAAAGTGCTAGCATGAGATGCCAAGGCATTGATTTTTGAAGCTGCTGCAGAGTGGAATTCAAATCTCATAAACCTGCTTATGTCATGATTCATTATAATTTTAAATATTTATGAAACACAAGTGTCAGCTGTAGTTATCTGGACTTTTTAGAAGGAAAGACGATTGCCTCAAGCCCTTTCCCTATTGACGCCTTGAGGGAAGATGAGTGTCCCATCAAAGATTTCCACAAATTTCTAGGGAGCTCGTTTTTTCATGGATATGTCTGACCCTAGCTCTTGCTTCTACAGAATTACCTTGGGAAGAGTCTGGCTATCTTTTTTGTGTTACACCTTTTCTTCACTGTATCCACACAAATATGTCACTTGATCATGGTCATTACTTAAAAGGCAGGCAACAAACAAAAATTACTCGTAGAAAACTTTTATATGAATATCAGTCCTTATTAAAGATTAGAGGTGAAAGTGGGATTTATATACACAAAGCCCAAAACTGAAAAGTGGATGTTATTTTCCTATTCCAAAGCCCCTTTATTTAGCCTGTAACTGGAAATTTTTAATTAGATACATGACCCCATGCAGCACACAGGCTTTTTGATATTGCTGGCTCTCCTCTCCCTTAGCCCTCATTTTTCTTTCCATTGCCCATTCCACCCCTCCCAGACTGCTCCTAACTCCGACTTCCCCTCATTATAATATTCATCTTTCTCTGGCCCCATCTTTTGAACTCAACCCAAGGAACAACTTTGGGTCTCTAAAACTGATCCAAATGTCCACAGGAAGGAGCTCTATTAGCAGTTCGGAGTCAGCAATGACCTTTAGATTTTATTGAAGTGTTCATCTTCCTTAAAAGGAAGTTGGGCTTTTACATAATATTTTTTTTTTCTTTAATATATTTCCATTAAATATAAAAATGACTAGGCATATTTAATTATCTGCCTATGTCCAAAATTTAGAATCTTTATCCAGAACATAAGCCCTTAAAATCAATCATCTACACAGTAAAATTTGATGACATTAATTCACATCGTAGGTGACATGACATAAAAAAGACTAAGAAATATTAAAATAATCCATACATAAGAAAGGTAGCTATTTTAGAATACTCATGTGTGATGTTTCCACAAGTTAATGTGTCTGCTAGTACCATACATTTAAATAATTGCAGAGGAAAATATAAAAATCACATTGTTATGCCTTTAGTTGACAACCATAACTCCTAGGTGCCAATGCACAGAGAAAGAATGAGAGACCTAGTTTATTATTTAGAACATATATTCATTGGTGATATTTTTTTACCTAAAAGAAAAGGATATGAAATAGCATGCTTAGGCTTGTAAAAGAAAATATTCATAGCTGCACAGTGCTAATAATCACTATAAAACAAAGAGCTCAGCAGTGATAGTTCCTGCTTAAATTAAAAAAAAAAAAACACAATAATAAAGATCAATTCCTTTACATTGTTCTGTAAAGTAAAACATTACCCATGTGTGATCTGTAATAAATATTTTCTGCATCTGTTTACAATGAATACTGGTGGAAAAGGAGTGTTCACTCTCTGTCCATAAACCATTTGCTATCTCTAAGGAAAATACAAAAAGGTATGTTATTTCTTTGCAGCACAGAAGGAGAGAGGAAAATTCAGTTACTCTGTGCTTAAAGGTCTTCCATTTTTCCATTAAGCATCAATTACTCATTTTTTCTTCAGAAATGTTAGTTACTATTTCCATTTTTACTGTTTATAAAGGTAGTATTTGTTTCTTGTCAAATTTTCCAGTAGCTCAGAAGTAGATAAAATAAAAATCATACCTACTTCTAACTTTATTTTACGTAGTCTGTATGCCTTTATAATTTACCATTTTGGGGAAATAAATGCACAGTCAACATACATAAAATATAGCTCTGATCTCAGTAGGAAAATATTAGTTTATATCCTATTAGGAAGGGTCTTTATATTTTGTTATTTTTTGACAATGGTCAACAAAACTACATAGGTTTCAAGCATACAATTCCATAACACATATATACATTAAGAGCAACATGCTCTTAATGTTGTGTTTAAGAAAGGTTAAATAATCATTTATTTCCTATGACAAGCAGCAATTACTCTTAAATCTCTTTTCTTCTTTCATTTTGATAAACCTCTCCAGAAAAAAATGATAACGGGGAGCCAAAACTATTGTCTCTCCTATGATACTATTTTTGACTTTGAGATTTTCTTTGCATTGGATAAACACAGCTTCAACATGTGCATGCAAGAATTTTTTATATAATTTTCAGTATTACATTCATTATAATAAAATTTCATTCTAATGTATACTGTTGTCCTATAGGACATCATATTGGAATTTAACAACTGTTTCCCAGTCATTAAATTTCTCATCCAGTTTGAAGAAAATTTTTCTTAAATAATTAAGTAATTATCAATTAATTAATTGTTACTGACCAATTATAAAAGTTTAATATATTATTCAACATTTTTTTAAAGCCCTGGGTTATTTTGTTTAATAAAGTCTGCAAGTAAATCCATTCCAAGCATTTCCATTCAAAAGTTTCTTCTGCAAGTGACAAGTTAAATTTTAGAATTTAGAAAATAAAACATCATTCATTGTAATTTCCACTAAATAACATTTGCCACAAATTTATGTCAGGTGAGTAGAAAATAAGTCATTTTATATTCTTCTTACAGCAACATAAATATGTATACTTTTTGTACAAACAAGAAAGTGGGTAATTAGTGGGATGAATTGAGGCGGGGGATTTATTTAGTCAATCAGCTATTATGAATAGGCAATTAAAATGCATAACTTTGGTCTACAGTATGCACAAAATTAAATATGAAACAGGAATACAAATTTATTTTATGATAGCAAACAGAATTTTGGTGTGACAAAGATATATCAAGCTTTTCTAATGAAGATTATGCCATAAGACTTTACTGAACTAGTAACTGAGAATAATTCAAATCTATCTTCATAACAGAGGCATCAAAACATATTATACAATCCATTATTCAGTACTGTCAAGGAAAAATAAAGGTTATATAAATTGGGGCTGTATAAAAAACACTCTGCTAAAAGTTGCATTTTCCTTATATAAAATGATAGTTTGACTGCATCTGTATAAAAGTAGCACACCTCTTTTTAAGCACCCATACAAACGTAATATAGTTATATGCTGCATAGTGATCCTTTTAGGACCCCAATGTCAAAAAAGAATATTAGCCACAATAAATGATGATTCATCGATTGTGATCATAATAACTTGATTCTTGCACTTTGTTTTTTCTATGTCTAGGCATATATATATAGCCCTAAACAAGACAATCAATGCATTTCTAAATAGAAAGAAGAACAACAAATGACATTGAAAATTTCTAGAAGAATATACAATTGTGATAAAACAAATCAATTATGCTAAGAGAATTCTATTTTATTAAGTTGAGTGTGACCAAGTTACAAACTTTTGATGAAGTCTTTTTCTGGATACACACCAATATTTGATTAAACTTGTGCTAAATTAAGAAATAAATGAGGGCCTGCCAGAGAACAACCAGTCTGTCAGCTGATAAAGCTTCCAGTGCAGGAAATAGTCCTGACCTACATAAGCAGAAGCTCTTTTGCCCAAATCTGAAGAGTCAGTCATGTTTTAACCTTTCAGTAAGATGAAAGCATAAATAGAATTGGGAGAGGAGGATACCACTGCATATTAAAATAGCATTTTTTTCCTTAGAGGATCTCAGCTTATTTTTGTAACCTCTAGATGCATGCTTCAGTTCCAGGTCCATAAGGAGTAGCAACATATCCCTTCAAATTACCCAAGGGAACTGTACTCATTTATCTCATTTTTCATGGAGAACTCCAAGTTCTTCCACTTGCTTTCACTGACAAGACTTTCCAAATTCCTCCTCCCCCCTTGACGAGCATAACAATCCTTAAAGTGGTAGGATGTCTAGATCACAGTCTAATAAATAAATTGGTTTCTGCTGTAGTTATCTTCATTTTACAGAGTTGGAAAATGCTAAGAAAGCATCATTTATCAGCGGATAAATTCATTATTAGATAAAGGAGGGAAGGGTTTTGTAAATACCGTATTTGTAAAAGAGTGAATTCTAGGCTACCTGTAAATTTAATAAGACTTATAAGGGAGATGGAATAAGAAAGGTTACATCATAGAATGATTGCAATTACAAAAGTGGGGTGAATTAAGCACACAGATTTTATCTAATGAAGCAGCAAGTCCAGCTGAGATAAGCTACTCATGTTATCTCCTAAGATGATGACAATGGGTATCATGAACATTATGATGATAGCATATATGTAATTTTATAATGAGAAAAAAATGCATGCAAGTGGAATAAACAAGAAATAAAAGGGAGTGAAACACTTGATCTAGTGAACTTCTTGATAAAAGGCCTAAGGAAACATGTAGGAGTGGTTTGTGCCACAAAGAATGACATGAAGGGTAAGAATTTGATGTCTGGATGAAAGGGTAATGTAAACATTCTGTTCTGGGTACTGTTGACCTCTTGTTTTTTCCACTGACTGTGGTCAAGTCAGTATAGGAAAAATGCAGTTGTTCATCGAACACGTCTGTCCTGTTCTACTTATCTCCAAGAATGCAGGATTGCAACACATGGGTGCTCGTTCCTCCTCTGGCTATCTGGATTGGTTGGCCTGAAATGGGATAGCCCTTAGTATTGCCCTCAATATGGCTCCGAAGAGTTGGGCCCACCCATAGGGGTAATCAAACATATAGTCAACAGAAAACGATTCAGAAGTTGATTACTCCAAGACAATTCAGTAGTGAAATCTTTGCTTAGATCATCAGGTCTGATTTGCACATCACTCAGACTTTTCTGAAGCACGGCTCTGAGGACAGAGCCTTACAGAGTGTATGACACCTACGAGAGAGGGACTCAGTCAGGGCTCCAACATAAAAGAGTATCATGTTTCTTAAACTGTCATCGGCTCCCTATTGCTTACCTGATAAAACTGATGTGCTCTACCCAAGTGGATTAAATTAAGCACGAAATCACCTCTCCAGCAATTCTCTCTCACCTTTGGTCTTGAAGTATTTTGTTCACAGATCTCTTAAAAGGATATTGTAAAACCATGTATCCCCTCATACATTTTTAAGTTGGTATTGAAAAACTTTCATTACGTTTACTTATAAAGTGTAATTCTCAATATTTATGTCTTTAATAAACATTATAATAATGTTTATTATATAATTATTGTATTACTTTATAGGTATCCAATGAAATCTAAATAACAGTAATTTGATAACCACCATAACCTATTTAAAATGCACTTGAACATAATCTTGAACCGTCAGACTTTTTGTATCACTCACTTTTTTCCTTGAATTCATAGTTTCATTCTTCTCCCTCAGAACTTTATCCTAATGTAGTTTCATGCCTCAAAGTCTTTTGTTGATTATTTCATTATATGTCCCTGCAACAACTATCTATCGAGATAGTTTCTTCCCCCTGTGACCACAAGGGACTAAACATTAAATATTAAAGTATCCAATAATCTGATAATTTTTTGGCAAAAGTAGATGGCAATACTCTTCTGTGAGTATGAATAACTTTTCAATGAAATACAAAATACAAATTTCCCTCCCATATGTGTTCCTTTTTCTCAAATATGTCATAATCTGTTATAAACAAAGTTTTAGCTTTTTCTCCCTTTCCTTGAATCATGCAAATTATGCCCCAGGGATGAAGACAGAGAGAGACACAGGTACATGTACTCACTCGCTATGCTCTCAAGACTGAGGTTGGTAAAAGTGCAGAGAGGGCACTCTGAAAAGACTGGTATTTACTAGCATGCTTTTCACAAATCTTTATTATTCTAATTTTAAGGTGGAGTGGTATATTGAGCATTGTCATGAGTTTGTTGCCTGGATTAAAAAAAAAAATGACACAAACTTTAGTACTTTCTATCACCAGGAGAAATGACCTTCAGAAGAAATGCAGTATTTGATAACATTTAGGGGATGGAAGAAGCTAGCTTGTTAAACAAAATGCGCCATCATCAATTCGGCTGGCCATATCTATAATATTCTGAATTCCTGTCGTCTTGACCCAGGCCCAGATATTCTGATGCTAATGCAAGCTCTGCCTTTCCCCAAATGCGTATAAGATGGGGAAAGACAGGGAGCACTACCACAGATTGACCGTTATTTTATTACAGGAAACTTTTCAGACTCCAGTGTTTAAAACATTTGGTTTGTTTTTCTGTTTGGCACCTCAGAGAATTTTCACCCCAGGGCAGTACAACCAGAGTGAGCTTCAGAGTGGGTGAGAGTTGACCTTTCTTTGTCAAAATAGAAGAATGTTGATTGTGAAAGAGGAGGTAAGAAAGAAAAACCAGCACCTTTTCAGATAGATGAGTTTCAGAAAAGACACATTAAGGGTTGCAGGTCTGGGAAATGATTCCATTAAAACTGTCTGTGTCTGTGATGTCCTCGAAAGCCTTTGTCTACACCAGCAGCATGCATATTTCAGTTAGAAGACCATGATATAATCTATATTTGAGTGTAGTGGGTTTTTTTGTTGCTGTGTAACAACAACACAATTTTAGCAGCCTACACCCATTTATGATTTCACAGTTTCTGGGGATCAGGAATCTGGGTAAGGGCTTAGCTAGAGCTTAGGTCCTCTGCACAGTCTCACAAGCTGCAGGGGAGGGGTCAGCCAAAGGTGAAGCTCAGCTGAGACTTAGGGTCCTCCTCCAAGCTCCCTGGTTGTCGGCAGAATTCATTTTCCTGCAGTTGTAGAACTCATGGTGGCTTGCTTCTTCCAAGCCAGCAGGGAGCTTCTGCATTGCTCTGATTTGCTGCCTGCTAAACTAGCCTTTAAAGTCCTCACGTGATTAAGTCAGACCCATCCAGCATAAGCTCCCTTTTGATTAACTCTAAGTCAACTAATTAGGGACCTTAATTACATCTGCAAAAACCCTTTCATTTTTCCATGTAATGTAACCTAATCACAGAATGACAACCATCGTATTTGCAAGCTCTATCCATACTCCAGGGAGAAGATAATATAGAGCACAAACCCAGAGAGCAGGAATCTTGGTGGCCATCTTAGAATCCCGCCTACCAGGCAGGTTTAGGAACCAAACAGAACTTCCTAAATTTCAAAACTTGCTGTCATTCTCTAATGCTGTTCATTTACAAATAAGTTCTATATGTATTCTCTTTAAATAAATTTCTTTTCTTCTTTTTTTTTTTTTGCAGCTTTTACGTGTTAGCTATCATCATCATCAAATAATAAATCTAACATAATAATAACAACTACAACTATGTATTAGCTTATATTTATGCATTGGCCTGGTGAAGACTTCTCTATGTGGGGCTGTCCAGTGTGCGGCAACATCAAGCTCTTGCTGTCCTTTTTTTCTTTCTTTTTTTTTTTTTATCTCTTAGCCTGCTAAATGTGTTAATCCTCCATGTTGAATTGAAATAATAATTTTATTTTTTATTTTGTGTGTGTGTGTGTGAATTTCTTTTTTTTTTTTTTTCCACCCATCTTACCACCTCGTCCCCTTTGGCAACTATCAGTTTGTTCTCTGTATCTATGGATCTGTTTCTGTTTTGTTTATTCATTTGTTTTCTTCTTCTTCTTTTTCAGATTCTACATATAACTGAAATCATATGGTATTTGTATTTCTCTGTCTGACTTATTTCACTTAGCATGATAATATTCTCTAGGTCCTTCCATGGTGTTGCAAATGGCAAGATTTCATTTGTTTTATGGCTAAGTAATATTCCATTGTGTGCATGTGTGTAAACATATGTATGTGTGCATATGTGTGTGTATCTCTATATATATCACATTTTCTTTATCCATTAATCTATCAATGGACACCTAGGTTGCTTCCATATCTTGGCTATTGTAAATAATGCTGCAATGAACATAGGATTTCATATATCTTTTCAAATTAGTTTTTCTTTT
Source organism: Rhinolophus sinicus (assembly GCF_057876585.1). NCBI lineage: Eukaryota > Metazoa > Chordata > Mammalia > Chiroptera > Rhinolophidae > Rhinolophus > Rhinolophus sinicus. Next base: position 43,497,839 of record NC_142517.1, on the reverse strand, counting down.
CTTTGAATAAATATCCAGAAGTGGTATTGCTGGGTCTTATAGTAGCTCTGTTTTTAATTTTTTGTGGAATCTCCATACTGTTTGCCAGCAATTTATAATCCCACCAACAGTGTATGAGTTTTCATGTCCTTTTTCTATTTGACCCATATTTCAGGGCCTAATTCAAATTATTTCTTCTCTCCACAACCTTTTAACTGTATTTTCCAGAGAGTAGTCCTGTTATTTGTGTAAACATTGTATCCCCTTTTATAAATAAGTAAGTGCTTGAATCATGTCTGATTTATCTTTACATCATCCACAGGACCAATGCAGTGTCTTGAAATATAAGGCGTCAAAATATTTGATTAATGATTAAATGGTAAATCCAAATTCACAGTGTAAGTTTGACAAAGTTTCTAGCTCTGACTTTTAGTCTTTCTCTATTCTTATACTCGCTGTCTGTGACTAAGTTGTCAATGTACAGAAAGTAGGGTCAATGTCCTCTCTTTTTTTCCTAATACATTTCGTTACAAATGTTAGCTCTAATTCATACATTTTTATATGTGCTTATAACCAAGCAGCTTTAGCTCACTAACATAGACTGACGCTAAGAGAAATCAAGCATTTGCCTGGTGTGGTTTATGGTAACATGTTTTTTCATTGTTTCCATTTATTTTGAAGTGAGAGAGATTGTTTTGTTCAAGTTTCTAAATAGAGATGTTTGGTATTCCAGGTCTGGAATATTTAGCAAGTATCTTCCTACCATCCGATTCTCAAGGGAAATTTGAATAGAATACCCCATTACTGCAAAATATCACTCTTTATGTGGCTGTGGCCATAAGCACTGATATGTAACCCCCAACTGTGGTGGGATGGACCAAATCATTTGCGAACCACAGTGAAAATGTTTGGCCTTTAGTCTAAAACCCAGACAAAGCAAATAAACAAATGACTCCTTGGAAGATTTATGACAGACTCACATTCTCATCTTTACCCTCATGATCTTGCCACTCAGATGGCCATAGGGAATCCCCAGGATTCAATAGAAAGAGACATTTTTACTTTGGGTTAAGAGCAGAGTTAAACTAACTTACACACTGCTGAACCTTGCTAGTCCAGGCAGGTCCCTTCCTTTGGGAAGTAGTCCAATACCCATCTGTAACACAAAAGAGGAAGCCAACAACCAGAGCAAGTAATTTCAAAGTGGAGAATTGTAAGGGGAACAGTCATGTACGCTTTAAAACTCTTTGTCAGGAGAGGTGGGGGACAGAGAAACATACTTGCCCTGAATTTACAGATTAATATTATACTTGAATTTGCCCCATGGCAGTCCTTGCCTTCTTGGGTAAAGACAATGTTTGGGGGACATCTGTAAGAGGGCTCCTACCTGACCTGAAACAACGTGAAATCTTCCTTCCTACTGTGTGTATCATGTTTTATTACATGATTACTTGTTTTGGTGATGGGCTCCCTCCATTTCCGCTTTTCCTAAGCACCTGTTACATATATAAGAAAAAAATACTAATAAGCTCAACAACAACTAAACTGAAATCCTTTAGGATAAATAGGCCGCTGTCTGCGATAGAGGAAGTTGCATACCAAGTAAAACTCCTTGAGCAAAAAAAGAACCACACATACAGGATTTAATTGCCAGAATCTAATTAGTTTCTGACTAGTGCTATAAAACTTAGAGAGAAGCAAAGATAAGTATTTCAGCTAATTTCCTTATATACTGTGAATAAAAGAATGGAAATGATTCTCAAAATTGAATGTTATGAAGTCATTTGCAAAGTATATTAAGTCAGTTCCAGGTAATGAAGTGTCCTTTACAGTTTAAGAGACTTTCGAAGAGCTGACATTTCTCTCATAAAGAACACGGCTCTTGCGGCTTCATTATGACTTCTTGAAACAATCTGAACTTTAGACCTTTTCACCTGCCAGCTGAGGACACATCTACACACTAACTGGTGTTTAACAGTAGTGTGGGGCACCAAGGCTCAAGGTTATTTCAACTGTCATGACCTAAATCTGTGGCCAGGTGACAACCTGTTGAAAGCCTGCTTGATAATACCTAATTTCTTTTGTCTCCTAGCACTCACTGAGTGAGTTGCACGTTATGCTGAACTTTTTCTTTTTTTTTTTTTTAAATCAGACTGCGTGGTGGAAAGTCACTGAGAAATGAATGTCATTATAAAACAATTCAATGCATCACTTCCCTTCCTTTGATGGGTTTGATTCCCTTCACTGGAGGCCCGATAACTTCCCCAAAAGTGGTCTCCTGTGCATGATTACCTTGAGGCAATCTAGATGATGCTACATTAGGGAGGTGAGAGAGAGCAAATATCAAAACAGAAATCACTATGTATAAGTTTGCAAATGAGTCGATTATGCTCCCTTTGCCACCTTCACTAAGAAGGCAAATATGTTGATTTTACTTTGAATTATAGAGATTCAGTTGCTCCTACCTTTAGCTTGGAGGCTGGTAAATCTATCCAACACAGGATTTCATTTTATATAATAGTTATTTTAATGGATCTTTATAGCTCTTATATTAGTTTGTAAGGCTTATCCCTATATGTTTGTACAGAAAAAGAGCATATTTTCTCTTTTGTAATTCAAAAGGCATTGATGGTATATTTTATTCTGGCATGATATATTTGACTTATAATGAGAGTGTTTTCTTTCATTATGTATTTATACATTTATAATTTGTTGACACCATCTATTTTCCAAGCACAATCGTTATTTTTATCTAGAGAAGAAAACATAAGACAGAAGAACCTGTTACTAGGCTACAAGAGCCTAGTTCTTAGCATAGTGCCTGGGAAATAGCAAAATCTGAGTAAATTCTTTGTTAAATTAGTGAAGGAATTAATGTAACGGAAATACTTATGATATATAAAAATATATACAAAATTTTTACTAAGTGAATTCATTGTACTTCTTAATTAACTACATAAATTAACTGTTGATACCAACTGACTCAAGATTGGGCTCTCATATATTTGGAAATATGAGAAGCAATTTAGAGACAAATGTTATTTTTTATAAATATTTTAAGAAAATAGAAAAAAAGTTAAGAAAAAAATGACATAGTTACCAATAATGGAAATGTATAAAATTCTGGCATTTACCTCCTAATATATTCTTAATTTCACTTTTATAATTTCATGTCCAAGGCAATAGAGAAGTATAAAAATTGTTATTGATTCTTAGATAATTAAATGGAAATATTGCATGTTAACACTATTTATGGAGTAATATATGTTGTTTAAATTGTATTAAACTGAATAAATTGTTTGAAACAAATTATATTTAATTGCCTTCTATCTTGAGTGTCTATGATTCCAGGGTTCTGTGATTTTATTTCCGCAAAATAAATTCCATCATTAAAAAATGAACTTCTTATGGAAGGCAGTGTGGAGGTTCCTCAAAAAATTACAAATAGAATTACCATATGACCCAGCAATCCCTCTCCTGGGTATCTACCCAAAAAATCTGAAAACATTTATACATAAAGACACGTGTGCTCCAATGTTCACTGCAGCTTTGTTTACGGTGACCAAGACATGGAAACAACCAAAATGTCCTTCGATAGATGAATGGATAAAGAAGTTGTAGTATATATACACAATGGAATACTATTCGGCGGTAAGAAAAGATGATATAGTAACATTTGTGACAACATGGATGGATCTTGAGAGTGTAATGCTGAGCGAAATAAGTCAGACAGAAAAAGCAGAGAACCATAGGATTTCACTGATATGTGGCATATAAACCAAAAACAACAAAAGAACAAGACAAACAAATGAGAAACAGAAACTCATAGACACAGACAATAGTTTAGTGGTTACCAGAGGGTAAGGGGGATGGGGAGTGGTAGATGAGGGTAAGGGGGATCAAATATATGGTGATGGAAGGAGAACTGACTCTGGGTGGTGAACACACAGTAGGATTTATAGATGATGTAATACAGAATTGTACACCTGAAATCTATGTAATTTTACTAACAATTGTCACCCCAATAAAATTAAAAAATAAATTAAAAAAAATGAACTTCTTAAGATCTGGGAACACTTTTCATTTATCTTAATATTCTCTTTACCTTGCACTTAAATTTTTGTGGAATGAAAAACAGTGAAATGATTATTAATTTCTGAGAATCAAGAAAAATACTCTAAACTTCTTATATAAACATGACATTAGAAAATATGTTTAACAATTTGTTAATATTATTTACCAGGTTACCCAGAGACGTATGAGGATTATGACTGCCATTATTTAATTGTTTGTGGAAATTATTTGAGAAAACACAGTTTCGGGGTCAATGGGAAGAGTACTGGCCTAGGCGCTGAGCGACGTAGGCCTTCTCGTGATCTTACCCATTTAACTTCCTTGGGCCTCTGTTTCCTCAAGTGAGTTATGAGAGATTGAACCAGAGCTATAGTTGTCAATACTTTTTAATCACAATAGCACTTTTTCAAACAGAAATCTTTTTTGGAACTGACATAGGCAGAACAGGTAACATAATGGCTGAGGTGCTGCTGTTGAAATGGGGTGAGGGTTCTCCGCCCTTCCTAGCTCACCCCTCATTTATCCATCTGTCTTTCACCTACCCTAATTTCCTGTGGTAGCCCCTTAGGGGATAAGGGATCCCAAGGAACTCTTATGCACCAAATACGAGCCTCCGTCACTGAATCACTAAAATCCCTTTTAGTGCTAAAATTGTGATTTTTAAGTTCCAATACTAATGTTAGCCTAGATATATCTCTATAAACATGAGACAGAATATAGCCAATTACTCAGTGTGGCTATTATTTATACTGTTGTTTTCTAATTCACATATTCTCACTCACTACATTATGACCATTGAGTGAAATAATAAAGGAGTATATAAGAATAGAGAAAGCTGATAAAGCTCAGACCCCTTTAATTAATTCTAGTGACTGTTCAGTAATGACTGAAGATCTCACTTTCACCTTTCAAAGAATACCTAACACTGGCCAAGCCAGGTCACCATTCTGGGATGATCTGTTATAATGAAAAGTGGAGTCTGAAATGCTTACCAAGAAAATGAGACACTAAGCCTTAGAAATAAATAAGTAAAAACTGTGCAGTAGTGCCAAGGTCCAAGGTGACAAAAGAGAGGCTCAGAAAGGTCATTTAACATTGTGAGACCAGAGGTTGAAATCTAAGTGTAAATTATGAAGTCATAAATGCACCACCCTCAAACACTCCTTATCATTACAGAAATTTAACCATCTCTGTCAAAAATGCGTATTTTATATGGGATCATATATTTCCCCAAGTAAAAATGATGTATTAGAGAGTCAAAAGAAATAAAAACAGATTGCACAAAATACAGCTCATTTCCCCAAAAGGTAAATGTTAAAGGCTGATTTATTTATTTTTTTTAGCAAGCGAGGTGACGGCTTTCATGATATATATATATATATATATATATATATATATATATATATATATATATATATGCCTTTGCAAAAGGCTTTAATCTCTTTAGGTCCCAATTGAAAATGAAAAATCAGAATTAAAGTGGTAATATCTCACTTCAATAAGGGATGAAGATTTCTGGCTTACTTTGGTACCAGGCTAACCTGATAAATGCCTCCCCCAGTTCCCTCTAGGTACATGCCCACACACAGTCTGTGATGGTGTCCAAATGCAAACACCTGCAATCATTAAAGACATTCCTTCCTAAAAATAAGGCTAATGTCAACTGAGGAAAAAGAAAATTAGTAGCCTAATACCTACATGTATTTTTTTCATTCCCTATAATAGCACTCCCACATTTCTCAAAGAAGGTAGGAAAACACCTATTGTTCTCTTTCCAGATCAGAAATACAAGGTCTTTAATAGTGAATCTCCACCCTGGTTATACATTAGAAGCCCTTGAAGATGGCCTGAGATAGAATTTCAAAGATTTCCATCACCCCTCCAATATTCCCATCTCCTGGTTATTTAATCAAATGCTAATCTATGGCAATGAAAGAATTTTGTTGACAGAATTAAAGTTAGCTACTAGTCAACTAATTTTAAATAAAGAAATTATCCTGGATTAGCCAGGTGTGTCAATGCAATACAGGGGCGGTGGAAAGCAGTAAGGAAGAGTATAATAGAAGAGTTAGAGATATACTGCATAAAAGAAGGCAGGAGAAATGAGGCAGAAGTGGCGATCAGACTTATCTAAATCATCTGAAAGACTCAACCCACCATTACTGGTTTTGAAGACAAAGAGGGCATTAGCCAAGGGACACTAAAGTTCTCTGGAAGTTGAATATAATCCAAGCCACAGCTAGCAAAGGAAAAAACAAAAAACAAGGAACAAAACAAAAATAACCATCAGCTCTACAGCTCCATAGAAATGAATTCTGGCAACGACCTGAATGAGTCCAGAAACCGTCTCCCCCAGGCCCTCCAGAAAAGAATGCAGCCCTGCCTACAATTTCATATGTCCTTTGTGAACTTAGAGTAGAAAAACTAGCTGAACTCAATGGACTCCTGACCTACAAAAGTATGAAATAATAAATCATTGTTGTTGTAAGCCATTAAGTTTGTGATAATTTGTTACAGCAGCAATACAACAATAAAGCATGGCTTTACTCTTTTTAAAACCTAAAAATCTTAATCAGTATCTGTGGAAATAAAGCCAGACACCAATATTTTTCAAAAGTTTCCTAAGTCAGTGCTAATCAACCTTTAATGCGGATAGGAATTCCAGGCATGTTGTAAAAATGTAGATTCTGATTATTAAGTCTTGGGTGATACCTGACTTGAAAGACACACCAGATGAATGCCGATGCTTCTGATTGGAAGACCACACCTTGAGAAAGAATGCCCTACATGATTCTAAATTCACCAGTCTTCTCTCTAATGTGGCTACCACATTTAGAAGTGGCCAGAGTACTATTATTTCAGGAACCCCATCATTCTACATCAATTTTAAGACTGCAAATTAGCAAAGTAGAAGTAGAAGCTGGGTGATACAGAAAGTAAAGGCAGAGGGCCCAGAATACACCCTGACATGTGTGGACCCAACAAGCATACCGCCAGCAGGTAGGATTTTTCAAGATTGAACTTTGGCAGGGTGAAAGTAGAAATTCTAATTTTTGAGTTCTTAATTGGTTCATAACACCACAGAAAGAGGCCCTAGGAACAATAGGAAAATCTCACCATTGTGAAGCAGAAAAACAATAGATGAAGAGTGGTTAGGTTCTCTTGATTATCAGCTGAAGACCTGAGAAACGGGTTCAATAGGCAGGCAGCTAACTAATAGGAAGAGCCACAGGAAATCCAAATAATTTATCTTAGCAACTAAGTTTCGATAGATATTTCCTCATTTCCTTTAAAAAAAAAAAGTGGTGGGGGGTGGGGCTAGGAACCTGAAGAAAATTTAGAATGACATTCTGCATTGTCCCCAGGATACAAGAAGACATAGCATCTATTAAAATAAGGAGGAGGAGGAGAAGGAAAAGAAAATTCGGAAGAAGAAATGATACAGAAAAAAATTATATGAAAAAAATAGGGTAACTTTTGAGGGGAATAGTATGGAAAGGACCATGAAGAGAGTTTTTGGAGGCTGGTGATGTTCTGCATCTTGAACTTAGGCCTGTTACACAGGTGTATGTACAATGTAAAAATTCATCAAAATGTGCTTTTGATACATGTGCTTTTCTGTACATTATTTTACTTTAGTAACAAAATTTAAAGGTACAGAAATGATTAATGAATAGTAGAAAGAAAAGGCAATAGGGATAGATGAAAAGAAGTCTCCATGTGGGAATGCAGAATTGCAATGAAATTAAAATTACAATAGCAGACATAAAACCTGAAATGCAACATTGAATAGAAACACTCAGAAATCTAACGAGTTATGTAAATAACTAATTTGTAGAGCTCTCAAAATGAAAAAGCGCATGAAAACTTTATAAAAAACTATAAGAGGAAAGATGACATTAATAATGGAGAATAAAAATGTAACTGAGAATCGTAGGTTCTCTCAGGGAAGAAATTCAAAAATTTGAGGCATAAGTAGAAAGAATAGTCCAGAGCTGAAAATACACTTGTTTTTCACATTTTAACAGAGCTACCTTGGCTTTAGTCCAAGAGAAATTTATGAAAAAATTATTTAAGATACATTCAAAACCAAAAAATTAAATAAAATAATAAAATTTAAACTCACACAAGCATTTAAGAGAAAAAAAAATAATATCATGAGGATAGGAATGTTTTTCTATAATCTTTCCCACTATGTGGGAAAGAAAAAAACCTGGCATATATTAGTCACTGAATATTTGTTGAAAAATAAATAGAAAAGAGAACAATATTTCAACACTATTTATCACAAAGAAAGAAAACTGTAAATTTCTTCTCAGAGAAAGAAATGCAGAAGAAAAAAATATATATATGTACTCATGTTTAAGGGGGGAAACATCTCTTGGGAAGGAATTTCATATGCAGTTAAACTTCTTTTCATAGGTAAAGATAATAGACACACAATTTCATATATGGACTCAGAAAATACATTATTTATCAACCCCTCTGAAAAGAAAAAAAAATTGAAGGTATATTTCAGCTTCCTAAAGATTATCAACATAAGAATTCATGATTATGGGTATGTTTAAAAAGGCAATGATGAGCATTCAAATATGTTAAATATAGAACTAAATCTAATTAAAGTTTTAATATAAACAGCTAAAATAAATATCAATGGATTTCTTAAAATAAAAATCAGTGATATGAGAGTGGTGTTTTACCAATAATTATCTGAGTTCTAATTATATAAACAGATAATAATAAGTGAAGCAAGGGAATCATGGTAGAGGAATGAGAGAGACTAAGAAAGAATTAAAGTGGAATAAATTCCTCATTTTAACTATGGAATATTTTTAAATGTATCATTTAATCCTTGAGTTTGATTATCATAGGAATATACAATATTTGTAATACTCAAAGGTGACTTCTATTAGAATTACAAAACATAGAGCTAGCTTACAGTTGAAATCACAGAATAAAGTAAAAGTGTACCAAATATAATCTATACAAAAAAATAAAATAATATATAGCATTTGAAAAGATGAGCAAATTAAGACAAAAATATCAGATACAATAATAATTGTGAGTAGGTTGAACCACCCCCATAAAAGACAGAACTTGTCACAGTGGGTACGAGCAAAATCAAACCATATGTGCCTCTTCAAAAATAATGAATAAGAATTAACGTGAGAAAGGAAAAGAAAGTGTAAGATATTTATCAACAAAACACAGACAAAAAGAAAATGGAGAGGGATATTAATTCATAAAACGCACAATTTGAGGCAAAAAAATCATTAAATTTGAAAACAATTATTGATTAAAAGAAGTAACAATGAATATTTTAAGATAAATAAAATAGCAAATTTCATAATTTAGAAACTCTAGAACATGTTGACAAGAAACACTTGTAGTATATGTGCTGCCGAAGCGAGCACAAGAAACACTTGTACAAAACATTAAGTTAGAAATAAAGTAAAATAAATTTTGATTAACTTTTCACACTATAGATTAAACTCTGGCCCATGAGGAATATATGATTCCTTGTGACCTGGTTCCAAGAGCAAACCTCTCACTTCTGGCTGATAGATCACCTGGAAACATGTTATTGCTGCCACACCAGGCTTTGAAATTCTAGCAGCTAGAAATCTTCCTCATGCATATTAACTTGAGGCAAGGCTAATTTGCTTTTAATTACTAGATACTTATTCCAGGCCTGGCTTACCATTTATAGTTATGTCACTTTTCTCAGAAAAGCGTCAGCCAGGCCTTTTCTTCCCTAATGGCCTGTGCACTGAACTTCTGCTATGTATCAAGCCTGAGACACCTGTGTTATGATCAAGGTACAAGAGGGAGGTGTTGTATACAGGTCTACCTCATTCTATTGTACTTCACTTTATTGTGCTTTGAAGGTATTGCATTTTTTACAAATTTAAGGTCTGTGACACCCCGGAGTTGAGCAAGTCTGTTGGCGCCATTTTTCCAACAGCATTTATTCACTTTCTGTCTCTGTGTCACATTTTGGTAATTCTTGCAATATTTAAAAAAAAAAAACTTTTCATTATTATTGTATTTGTTATAGTGATCTGTGATCAGTGTTCTTTAATGTTACTATTGTAATTGTTTTGAGGCACCATGAACAATATCCACATAAGAAAGCAAACTCAATTTATAAATATTGTGTGTGTTTTGATTGCTCCACCAACGGGTCATTCCCCCATTTCTCTCTTTCTCCTTGGGTCTTCTATTCCCTGAGACACAAGAATATTAAAACTAGGCCAATTAATAAGCTTACAATGGCCTCTAAGTGTTCAGGTGAAAGGAGAAGTCACACATTTACCACGTTAAATCAAAAGCTAGAAATAATTAAGCTTAGTGATGAAGGCATGTCAAAAGCCAAGATAAGCTGAAAGCTAGGCCTCTTGCACCAAAGGATTAGCCAAGTTGTGAATACAATAAACAGTTCTTGAAGAAAATGTAAAGTGCTACTCCAGTGAACACAAATGATAAAAAAGTGAAACAGCCTTATTAGTGAGCTGATATGGAGAAAGTTTTAGTGGTCTGGATAGAAGCTCAGATCAGCCACAACATTACCTTAAACCAAAGCCTAATCCAGAGCAAGGCCCTAACTCTCTTTAATTCTATGGAAGCCTGAGAATTGTCAGGAAGCTACAGAAAAAAATGTTTGAAGTTAGCAGAGGTTGGTTCATGAAGTTTAAGAAAAGAAACCATATTCACAGTATAAAAATGCAAGGAGAAGCAGAACGCATGCTGATATAGAAGCTGCAGCAATTTATATGTGAGATCAAACTAAGATAATAAATGAAGGTGGTTACACTATTAACAACATATTTTCAATGTTGAGGAAACATCCTTATATTGGAAGAAGATGCCATCTAGGACTTTCATAGTTGGAAAGAAGTCACTGCCTGGCTTCAAAGGACAGGTTGACTCTCTTTAGGGGCTAATGCAGTTGGTGACTTGAAGCTGAAGCCAACGCTTATTTACCATTCTGAAAATCTTAGGGCCCTTAAGAATTATGCCAAATCTATTCTGCCTGTGTTTATAAATGGATATAACAAAGCCTGGGTGATAGCATATTTGTTTATAATATGGTTTTCTGAATAGTTTAAGCCTATTGTTTAGATCTATGCTCAGAAAAAAAAGAGATGCCTCTCAAAATCTTACTGCTCATTGACAATGCACCTGACCATCCACGACCTCTGATGGAGATGGTACAATGAGATGAATGTTGTTTTCATACCTGCTAAGGTAACATCCATTCTGCAGCCCATGGGTCAAAGAGCAATTTCAATTTTAAAGTATTATTAATTAAAAAACACATTTCGTTAGGCTCTAGCTGCCATAGACAGTGAATCCTCTAATGAATCTGGAAAAGTAAATTGAAAACATTTTGGAAAGGATTCACCATTCTAGAGGACATTAAGAGCATTCATGATTCATGGGAAGAGATTGAAATATCAGCATTAACAGGAGTTTGGAAGAAGGTGATTTCAACCATCATGGATGACTTTGTGGAGTTCAAGACTTCAGTGAAGAAAATAACTGCAGTTGTAGTGGAAACAGCAAGAAAACTAGAATTAGAAGTGCTGCCTGAAAATGTGGCTGAATTGCTGCAATCTCATGATAAAACTTTAATGGATAAGGAGCTGCTTCTTATGGATACACAAGAAAGTGGTTTCTTGAAATGAAACCTACTCCTGGTGAAGATGCTGCGAAGATGACAGAAATGACAACAAAGGATTTAGAACATTACATAAACTTAGTTGATAAAGCAGTGGCAGGGTTTGAGAGGATTGACTCCAATTTTGAAAGAAGCTCTACTGTAGGTAAAAGTGCTATCAAACAGTATCTCATGCTACCGAGAAATTGTTCATGGAAGGGTGAATCCACGTGGCAATCCTCATTGTCTTATTTTAAGGAATCAGTACAGCCACCCCAATCTTCAGCAACCACCACCCTGATCAGTCAGCAGCCATCAACATCAAGACAAGACCAGCAAAAAGATTATTACTCACTGAAAGCTCAGGTGATAGCATTTTTTAGTAATAAAGCATTTTTAAATTAAGGTATGTACATTTTTTAGACATAATGTTAATGCACACTTAATAGACTGCAGCATAGTATACACAGAACTTTTATACACACCAGGAAGCCAAAAAATTAATGTGACTTGCTTTACTGAAATATTCGTTTTATTGTGATGGCCTGGAACCAAACTGGCAGTAGCTCTGAGATACGCCTGTATTTCTCCAAAGTAGATTTTGAGAGATGGGACGAGCCAGCACAAAGGTTAGTGTAAAGAGGTGCAATGGTCCCAGAAAAAGAGTATGATTAACATGAACACTAGAATTGTCAAAAATAAAGGTACTTGTAACATAATCCTGCTTTATATTGAATAAGCCACAACCTCTGCCTTCAAGGAACTTCCAGAAGGGAAGCAAGAACACTTAACCTTATCACTTAAATTTTATAAAGTACTCACCTTTGATAATCGTCTTGTCAGGTAGGTCACAGCTATTGTGCCCATTTTATAAACAAAGAAGCTGAGCTTTGCAATGGATGAATAACTTACTACGATCACTTGGCTAAGTGGCAGAGTCAGGAACTGGACCCTTTCAATTTCTTTGGAAGGAGAGGAAAAAGATACTTTTCCTCTACCATCTAGGTGCTCAGGCTACAATAGGAACCTGTAAATCAGACTGACAAAAGACTGATTAATAAGAGAAAAACAAACAGAAGTTTATGAACATGCTCATTGTTCAGGGGAGCACTTAACAATGAGTAACTCAAAGGGTGGCTAGAACTTGGGCTTACGTAGCATCTTACAAAAGAACAGATTTTTAGAGAAGTGAGAAGACAAAGGAAAAGGACTTTGAACTTCTGGAGATGGAAATTGTGGGAGGGAAAAATATATTGGGAAACTAATGGTAGATAAAGGCTAGTTTTAGCCAGGTCTGTTATGTAGATTCTTCTGGTGTTTTGGGGCTGATAAGGTTCCAGAGTTGTCTTTAGTAATTAATTTCCCTCCTTTCTGGTAGGTAGGGGAGAGGAGGCACCTTTACAAATTTATGGCCTGCTTTTAGGCAAATAAGGGGATGGCAGAGAGCTTTTTCTGTATCTGCTTCCTCTCAATTACTTTCAACTCAAAGTCATCCTTATGCCAAAGTGGCATATTTTGCTATCTTTGGCATATGGCATATTCTGCTACCTTTCACTTTCATGCTTTCTCTTAAAAAGTACCACAGGTACACTTGTTGCCTCTTCAGTTCCTCCTGGGAATCAACATTTGGAGGGAATTCATGGTGTTTGCTGCAGACTATTGCTATAGCAGCAATAGATCACAGGCTCTTCTTAGCTTTGTGACTGCTCAAGAGATTGGCAAGCACAATACCACGAAATAATTTCTTCAGTCTCTTAGAATAAAGGGCCTGAACTTTGACAACCACAAGGGATCCCACAAAGATTTGGCCCAGCTTAGGATCAGTCTGTTGGCCTCTAGAGCAGCAAAATAAATAGTTATGACCTGCCTCTGCTTCAGCTGGAAGGACTAGCTCTGCCTGATCTCTGTCCACTAGCGTGACAGCAATATTAACTTCAGGTTTCATTTCTGCCTCAACCTCTGCCCTCAGTGTGTCAGCAGGAGCCTGGGAATTTGAAGACTGATACTTGGTACACATTTGGATTCTGAGTAATTCTTAACTTTTTTCAAATTAGGAACATCATTAGAAATTTTAAATCATTATACATATTGGGGACTGAGCCACCCAGTGAGTCGGCAGTATTAAAGAATGTGGAAATGAATGATCTCTTGGTGATCTGATTCCCAATTAAGATCTGTCAATTCTTTTAAGCACTGACTCATTTGTAACTTATCAAAAATGGAAAGTGTTTAATTAAGAGTTTGAAGTTCTAGAAAGCAGAGAAAGACTTGAAAGAAATGAGCTCCAGTCAGATTTTTGAACCCAAACCAGTGAACTTACTGTGTAAATCACCTGGGAGAATAACTAGCTGGCTTTAATCTTTCTTCCCAGGTTATTGCTACCCGAATACATCTTAAATAGAGAAGGTTTTTAAATTTTTTTAAGTTTTCTCTTTTTAAAGCTCTTTAAAATAATAAAGTGGTTCAGCTTTTATATAAAGAGCCAGGGTAACTTTTGAAAGAGAGAAAACATCATTATACTCTTTGTTTGTATCGCTAAGTAAAACACATTGCCTGATTAACAAATGTCTTTGATCAAGGGTGCTGAAAGTAGCTGAGTTGGTTAATGAAATATAGTATATTGATTTGGAAACTGCAGTGTTAATTATCTGAAGAAAGAAATACTGATTATTGAACATGATTTCTTCCTCCCAGATATTCAAACTACATGTACTTGTACTTGCCATAAAAAATATAGTCTCATGAGAGAAGATGGAGAGATGGGAACAATCCTACTGTTCTCTTAGAGGCCACTTCCACTGAAATGGAGGAGTGATTATATCAGACTTCCTGTGACAAGTCTATGGAGTTGACAAGTCTATAGAGTCAAAATAATTGTGTTAATGTTCTCTTCCCTTTATTCTCCTTCACTGGGCTTAGATCCAAGTGAGAGATGCTCTGCTCTGCACCCCATACTTTAGGAAGTCCTGCAAGAGCAATGTACAACAGAAATGGACCAACCTATAGCACTAAAGATCCACTCCAGCTCCCAGGTAAGTGCTTCTCTGCATCTCTTCCCGATGGCCCCAAAATAAAAAGCAGTGAGGTCTTAATTCCATGAACGATTGCTATGCCGTGACACAGGAGACAGACACTGCTTCAGAGTCCCAAGAAGAGTTGAATGGTGGCAGCATTCAGGTTAAAGGAAAGACAAATTCATCCTTCCTTTCAGAAAATGTGACTGCCATAGAGTCTTGCATAATGAAAAGTCAATTTCCAAATAGTGTCAATGTCCATTTTTCAGCCTCTCTTTGTGTTCCAAATCATGTTTCTGAAATTACTGACAAGTCACCCTGGTATATGTAACAGGTATTTGTAACAAAGTGGCTGAATAAACATTTTGCAATATTAGGCAATTATTGTCATTCTAAATTTGCATATATATATACATAGATGAATTGAGATTCTGATTTATTATATTGACAAATAGAATTGCAAACAGGTTTATTTTTATAAAAGTATTTTAAAAGACTAAATTTTGTAATTTATTCAATTAAAAAATTCAGGTGTTAAAATTATTTTGACTTGAATTTCTAATACACATTAAATATAATTTATATTTTGATTTTAATTTTAATTAAGACTTTAAATATTTTATTGAAAAGAACTATTTCAAAACATAAGAATACTTTAAATTTTTTTATCTCTTGTATTTGCTTTAATTTATATTTTTCAGAGAATATATTCACATTCTGCATAGTTTGAATAAAATTATACTATTAATAACACTTTCTAATACTTCAGATCAATGTGAACTAATACATCAAATCATGGTTAAAATAGAAAATAACCTTGGGGCTGAGAAAAGAAATATCCTGTAGAGAAAACATTAAAACTCCAAAAAAATAATTTGTTTAACTTTTCAAAAATGAAAACTAAAAGATAAATAAAATGTCATAACGTTTGAGCAGGACATTACAAAATCTTTATTTTTTTTATTTAAATAATTATGAATCAAAGCAATGACAATGAGCAAGGGAATTGCTCTGATCAAATATAAAATTTTAATGGATCATGTGATGTCTTCAATAAATTAAGATTATAATTGCTGATCAAAACATTGGGGATAAAAAAAATACTCACGTTAAATTCCCAACTTAGAAGCAACAAATGCAACTGTAGCCTGCCTACTAAAACAAATTACTTTAATGAAATCAGCAAATTGGATATAAAAAACAAAACTTGGGAGCTTTACTATGTTTATTAAAAATTATCATCATGTCCTCTGACAGTGGAACCTATTCTAGAAAAATGCAATTTGAATAAAATCATTCCTTATGATTTTCCATTGGCTGAGCATTGCAGAAAATTTTAGTTGACACTACAATTACTTCAAATGAAGAGAAAGACAGTAAAAACTGCCCTTTCTATTCTTTGTTCAAAGACAAAGGGTTTTGCTATTACTATTATGTGTTTCACAACCAATCTTCCTAGATGAGTTTTGACCAATGTCACATTTGTGACTGAAAACATTTAGTCTGTTGATAACACACACACTGTGAAACATAAAACATCATTTGCATCCACAAAAATAAACATGCAATTACTAGAACTGAAACTATTTGAATCAATAGCAAACAATGGATAGCTTTTAATAAAGACTAGTAAATGTGAATACAGAGCACTGGACTGTTGTTTTTGTGGCACATTTACTTTGTGGCCCTATTAGCACAATATTACATAAAATAGCAGAGCATTTCTAAATTTTGTAAAAGTCATTTTAAAGGGTGATACTAGAAAGGCCAAACATGTAAGACACTTTAAAATATTGTAATAAATGTCACTATTTAGAATCAACTACTTAGCAAACACATGTTTGCAAAATAGGGGAAAAAGCCGATTGTTTGTGCTCTGTATTTTTGGTTTAGAGTTTGTGGTAATTAGCAATAATTTCTTAATCAGGGCTGTACTATTTGGCTGAAAGTTTCTCATCCTGAAATTGGGGGATTTTAAGGACAAAGGAAACAGTAGTGAAGAATTCTGCTTGTCTGATGCAGCACTTTAGTGGGATGCGGCCTGCAGTCAAAGCCATGACACAGGAATTGATTTCTGACTCTGTTACATCCACAGTCTGTGAGTCAGCAAGGCTGTTAATGTCAGCATCTGGTTTCTCGTCTATAAAATGTCTACAGTTCCATCTTTTTCAAATAACGCTGGGGATTAATGAACAGATACGATATAATACATTCTCATAAGCTAGTAAGTACTATAGTTCTGAACACAATTCTCATTATGTACGTATTTAAAGCCTACTTGTGTCTCCATTTATTACAATTTTTAAAGTTTAATTTGACATTTAGACTATCATTTTTATACATTACTACCTATCTATCTATCATGTATCTGTCTGCCTGTCTGTCTATCCATCTAATCTTTCTATCTGTCTGTCTGTCTGTCTGTCTGTCTGTCTGTCTATCCACCCATCTATCCTACCATCTTCCCCGTGAATTGAAAAAAGATGAACTCAGGTTACTTGGGAATACCGTGTTTGCCCTTATTAATGCCAGTTTCAGCATCAGGCAACTCATGGGTTTCTCGGTGGAATCATACTGAGCATCCAAAAGCAATACAAAAATAGCTCTCCTGAGGATGAACAGGAATTCCACACTTCTTTAAAAGGCAGACGAATAATTATGTTCCATATGATCTAATATAAACATTTACATCTGTTAGACATACATCTTCCATAAATTCTGGCAGAACCAAATACAATTCACAAACAGTTAGATTAGTATGTAATTGCCTTATTTTGCAATGCACATTGTGTGCTGTTATTTCAGAAAACATACCAACTAAAATCATATTTACCTTAGATAAATACATCCTGTATATTTTCAATAAAGTGATAGAAGTCACCACAATAATTGGAAAACCACATATGTTTGAGAAAAACGCCAAAGGGGAGAAAATTAATTTTGATTATGGTAGTATGTTTCTTGAGCTGAAACAGAATATTGAATTGCTGGTGGCACTCACATGTCTTCATTACTGCCGTTAGCAAATCTTTATCTACTTCTGGAGTCTATAAAGGCATAGTGTATCTTATATAATTCCTGAGACAGTGTTATGAAAATGATTCAATAATAAGCAATATTCAGACCTCTATGATGAAGTATAGAGTCCAAATCAGTTCAGAGAAGGTGGTTTTCAATCTTTCATTTTTTCTTTCACATTCTCTTATTTAAATATCTTCCAAGTAAAATTATGACTATCATGATTCTACAGCACATTTCAAGCTGAGAGCATTATGTGAATTTACTTATCATCCAATCGTTTTCAATATTCTAGTTCTTTGGACAGATGGTTTTCACATTGTTTTTATTGAGAGCAACTATAAGGAATACATTTTATGTCCTGACATAGTATACATACCACCCACCCACACAAAAAACACACATATACAGAAACAAATTTTTTGAAATAATACATTTCCTGATGATTACATTTTCACTTGTTCTATTTTCTTCTATTCTATAGCTTTATAAAATACTGGTCACTCGATTGAATTGATTTCATGTCTCAGTAATGTGCAGCTGGAAAAACTGCCTTATCAGTGGTTTTCAAAATCACATGTAGTGCTCAGTTTTGCAGCAATATATTAAAATTGGAACAAGCAGAAAAGACTAGCATGACACGTGCACAAGGATGACAAACAAATTTGTGAAGAATTCCATACTTTGAAAATAAAATAACTTACCCCCTACCAGTGCATCTGTGCATTTTGTGATCCTCCTCTTCATGTAAAGTTTTTTGTTGTTTGGGTTTTTTCAGTCAGCACATCTACAGCTGGAAATGTTATTTGGTGTTGTGTATCTTGTGAAGTCTCAGTTGAAGGTTCTGTGTGTTGATGCCTCTTTAGAGCCCTTGCCCTTGTGTTAAGGGGGGCATTTTTCAAATAGGTTTGTTTTGCATCTCGTGTTGGATCCCTGTGTGGTGAACATACTGGAGTTTATTATTTTATTTTTTTATTTTAAGCTGTTTGCACTGAGACTAACAGCCCAGGGAGTTTTTTGAAGCATGGGTTGAAATTGCCCTTTGAAAACAAATCTGGACAAACATGTGTCTCAGAAGCTGTTCGGGGGATGTGATTGGGCCTTGTCCTTTCACCTTCTCTCTCCCTCTTTGCGTTAACAAAAATAAAAGCAAAAGCAACTACAAAAAAATAAATAAGTAAATAAGTAAGTAAGTAAGTAAGTAAATAAATAAGTAAATAAATAAATAAATAAATAAATAAATAAATAAATAAATAAATAACTTGGAGAGCTGTCCATTGATGGTTGAATGGATAAGCAAAATGTGGCATATAAAAGTAATGGAGTATTATTCAACCATTAACAGGAAGGAAATTTTGACACATGCTACATGAATGAATCTTGAAAATATTATGCTAAATTAAATAAGCCACTCACAAGAGGACAAATACTGTATGATTTTACTTGTGTTAGATAACTAGAATAGTCCATTTATAGAGACAGAAAACAGAATGGTGATTGCCAAGGGTTGGGGAAGGAGAAATAAAGAGTTATTGCTTACTGTATATAGAGTTTCAGTTTTGCAAGATGAAAAGAGTTCTGGAGATGGATGGTGGTAATGCTTGCACAAAAACTAAATAGACTTAATGCCACAAAAATTTACACTTAAAAATGGTTAAGATGGTAAATTTTATGATATGTGTATTTTGCCATAGTTTCATTTTTTTTTTTTAATTACTTGAAGAAACACAGATTGCATTGGCATATTTCAGATTTACTGAATCAGGGATAGGGACTCTGAATCTGGGGATTTTTAAGAGCCAGCCCAGTGAATCTGATGCAAAGTGGTTTGGGAACCACTGCTTTAGAATATAACAATGACTTCCTTTTCCAACACCCAAATTCGGTAGCCATTTCTCTGAGAGAAACAAAAAGTATGGGGTAAGATCCTGCAGAAGCCTAACTTTGAACTTGATCATGAATTTAAAAATAAAAAAACTGATTAAGAATTTTTCAAGTGAGACACTAGTTATGTGTGTGGGTATTAAATAAAGAGAAAGAAACTTTTCCAGAAGAGACAAAAGATAATATTAAAACACACAAGGCCTACTGCTGTTTATTCTATTTCTTTGTAGTCGTATTCAGGGTCTTCTCTATTGAAAAAAGCTACCGTTTAGTCTGTTTAGACTGGTTGCTATAACAAAAATACTAGAGATTGAGTTGTTTATAAACAACAGATCTTCATGTGTTCTATCAAACTACTTAAAAACAAACAAACAAACAAACAAACAAACAAACATTTATTTCCCACATTTCTGAAGAATGGGAAGTCCAAGATCATGGAGCTAGTAGATTCAATATCTGGTGAGAGCCTGCTTCCCAGACTGAGTATTTCCTCTGTAATCTCATATGGTAGAAGGGGTGAGGAGCTCTCTAGGAGACTGTTTTATAAGGGCACTAATTCCATTCAGAAGGGCTCTGCCCTTATGACCTAATCACCTTCCAAACCTCACACCCCAATAGGATTTGACATATGAATTTTAAGGGGACACAAGAATTCAGACCATAACAGCTATCTCTTTTTGCCTTTTATATACCAAGTCCTTTACATACATCAATTTATCTAAATTGTAATTTCCCAGTTAGATTTCACATTTTTATTTTAAAGATGGGGAAATGGAGGCTTAGAGATGTTAATACCTTGCCCAATGTTATCAACTCATACTTGGTGGAAACCATACCTACCCAGCTAAAAACCTTTTGTCGTTGCAACACTGCCCTGCGTCTCTACATGATTTCATTACATTCTTCCACAGCACAGTGCAGTAGACCTCATTACTCTCATTTTAAACATAAGAAGAGAACCTCAGGGAGATGAATTTATGAAGGTTACACAGGAAGCCTTCCACGTTTTGAATTGATTTCCATCCATAAAATAAAGCTATTTTAACTCTGAGAAATATATTGAAGATACCAAATAAAATTGAATGTCATTAAACCAATGCAAGAATGAGTAAAATCTTGATTAATAAGAAAAGTTCCAGGCACCAATGGTTAATTGAAGGTTAACCAGAGGCTTCTTTTTAGTTTAACCTTTAATGCTAAATATCCTTTCAAAATATTAGGTTGGTGCAAAAGTAATTGTTATTTAAAAAGGTAAAAATTATTGCAAAAACCGCAATTACTTTTGCACCAACCTAATAGATTGAGCCACATCCTGGTTTATGTAAATTTAGTGTAATGAACACAATTAAATCTTTCTCTGAGGTTTTCTTTTTTTTTTTCTTTTGCAACTTCTATATATCCTTGCAGATGTAAATCATACAGGAAATCGATTTGAATTTTTATAGAAGACATGAAAGAAATTAAAAGTGGCTCTTTTGACCAGGTCTCTAACAGGATCTTATATGGTCTCTTCCTTTAAAATAAAGTACCAAAACAGTCCCAGTTCTAGTTTTTTGTTTGTTTGTTTTTCTTTGTTTGATTCAAGGTTGGTCTGGAGAAGACAATTATACAACTGAACAGTACTTTATGTCCTTCCTCCTCCAAATGGGATAATAGATTGAAAAACTATTAATATCTTTCTGCTTACATAGTGTATTCCCTTATAGCAAGGAAAAGGTACATTTATGACACTGTAGATTGTTCAGAGATAATAAAATCTCCAAACTTCCTCATTAATTAGAAAAAACATAAAGGTGCAGATTTCTCGTAGGAAATCAGTAAAATCCCCACTCTGAACTTTTGACCTCAATTTCCCTTTGCCCAGCCTGAGACACATAAAATTTCCCTTTATGCGCCATCCATCACCTTCACTATTTTCATTGACAGACATTTGTTGAAACAAAGAATAAGACTTGGGAAAGAGTTAAGTCATAATCAGAGAGATGCCAGAAGCAGCTACTGAAAGTGCTTTGGGTGTCTTTTTTGGCTAGTCAACACCATAGCCTTAGCAGATTAACAAAATAATATAAGAAATAGATTTCATTGTTGAAATTAGTGATTTTAAGAATAGAAACTAAAATACTTTGGAAACATTTACTCTGTCACAAGACTATAGTTTAAGAATCTAAACAGACATTTACTTTTAAGAATGGCACCCTACATTTGATTGCTACAGAGGCCTCTATCTAAACACTAAAATGGAGTGTTGGCCACCCAAGTCTAACTAGATAGTCAGATGAATCCTATTGCTATAATATTGCATTTATCTCGAGTGAAACTTTCATCCTAGGTACAGTCTTGTCACCTTAAAATAAATGAATGAATGAATGAATGAATGAATGAATAAATAAATAAACAAATAAATAACAAAGCTGAGACTGGATAGAGCTTATAAAACTATTTTCTGTATGCTTGCTATTAAATTAGTATATTTGCAGAATAATTTCATTTTTACTCAGCTTTCTTTTTTTAGAAAAATGGTATAAGAGCAGTATCTCACCCTCTTCTGCTTATAACTATTGGCTATCAATTATCATCCAAAGCAGCCTAAATATTTGTATGTCCAAGTTTGTTTAGGTCAGTTTATAATGAGATATCAAAATAAAGCTTTCATGATCATGCCTAAGGATATTCAGCCAGCGAATAGACTAGATGATCAATAAAATCCCTACTACTTTAAAGACACAGAACTCTTCATATGAGTCTACATTCAGAACATTCCTAGAAAACGAATCACTTCTCTGGAATAGCTTGATGATTACAAATGTCTTTGACAAGAACAACTTGCTCACAGCCATATTCTTGGACTGGTAGTTCCTTTATAGAAGTTGATTTGCTATGATTTGCTATGACATTAAGTGAGAATATAGAAATTGTGATGAAAACCCAGGCCCGGAATATGGAAGGGGTTGTAAATAGATAGTCCACTTGAATGGGCAGTGACAGGACATGGCTACCTGAGAGAAGCTGAGGAGCTTCCCCAGTTAATGTGAAAAGTGACCTGAATTCCCGATGCATACAATCATCTTAGAGAAAAGAGTAGACTGCTCTCTTCTCCTCCTCTACATAACCCTCTCAGACTTCCTGCTGCAATTCAAGATTTCTGCTTGTAGGGTAAGCTTAACCTTTACCTGAATCTCTCATTACAGATAAAGAGAAAATTATGGGGGAGATGCCAGATGACTGAGCTGGAAGATCCACAACAAGGCACCTAATTTAAACAGGTTTGGTAGACATAGGATTCTCACTTCTAATATATTGACTGGGAAAGCCAAGTGTCCCTGATGTCTAGTTGCAAACAGTTAACAGATACAAAACCCAAAACTTATATTTTCCAGCAGAAAATCTGGCTCCAGGTTTGTGAATGTTATTTATGTTATTAAGAAGGCTAAATGTCACTTATATTTATCATCACATTTGTAGAGCTGGCTATTAGATATCTTATTCTTCAAAGCTGTTATATTTTGTGGTTGGAGACATATCCATATACCATATCACCCCTCTCTCTAATACTTACCAAGTTGATGACAGAGAGAGAGAGTTGCGTAACCTGATGAAATATCCCAGTGGCAATCTTGTGGTTACTGATTGTGCTTTCTAAACTCCTCACCTTCCCCCTTATCCCCACACCCCCTCCCATCTAGCAACCCTCAGTTTTTCCTCTACGTCTCTGAGACTGTTTCTGATTAGTTCATTCATTTATTCTTTTCTTTAGATTCCACATATAAATGAGATCATATGGTATTTGTCTTTCTCTGTCTGACTTATTTCACTTAACATAATGTTCTCTAGGTCCATCCATGCTGTTGCAAATGGCAAGATTTTTCCTCTTTATGGCTGCGTAATACTCCATTGTATAAATGTACCACAGTTTCATAAAGTTTATTTTTAATGGACTAGACAGACAATTAAAAAATAAACATTAGCCATAAGAAAAGATGAAATACTGTCATTTGCGACGACATGGATGGATCTTGAGATTATCATATGAAGCAACATAACTCAGACAGAAAAAGTGGAGAACCATATGATTCCACTCATATGTGGGATATAAAACTGAAAGCCACAAAGGAATAAGATAAACAAAGAAACAGAAAAAAAAGAAAAATGGAAAAGTTGCCGAATAACAATTGCATAATAACATCATAATAAAATAATAGTAACATAACATAATAATACAAATAATAAAGGCATTCCATTTGCAAAGACAAAAATCTAAGGGAGATGAATACCCTTTATATCATTTGACACACATCAGGTTTCACTTGATGTTTCATTTGACAAAGTACGTTTTTAATTATATATAAATATAAATATAAAAATAAATATAAATATATATATATGTGAAAAAATAAATGGTCTTATGTACTCTGTGGGTCAATATCATAGTGTAAAAATAAAAACTTCTACATTTTATTCTAAGTTTTAAAGCCTGTCCACCCAATTAAATAAGATGCACACAGCTTAGTGTGTTAATAAAAATTTCCAAAGACTCTACTATGTAATATGTTATCTTTTTCTCCAGATAACTTGATTACTTTCTTAGATTTTCCAAATGAAGCATGGCACATCATTGTTGTGACACACTGAGGTAACAATTCAAAGTGTGAGTAGGTGTTAGGCAGAAGACATTTTTTTTTTGTTTAATGTAGGTTGGAGTCCCACATACCATTAAAAAAAAAGCAGTCATATCTATTGCTCTCAATCACTTATTGCTAAAAATGAAAGTCGGAGGATATAAAGTGTCAGAGAGGCAGTCAAAAGACTTCCTTCAGATTTTTCATTGCATAAAATTAATTGGTTCAATTGAAGTTGCAAGATTGTCTAGGGGTTTCTGATAAATGCTCTTTAAAAACCTTGTAGCTGTAGGTTTTGAAGTGAGAGGGAGATCTATGTATTAGCACAAGCTGTTGCATTGGAGGCATTTATAATTTGGTCAAACTAATTCTAGAAATAAATGTTGCCATCAGAATTTGCATGCATTGCCAGTAAAATAAATGCAAGACAGAGCTAGTGTTCATAGGAGAATATTGCTCATAGTGGAAATACATTTTTTTTTTTTTTTAGGTAAGACTAGAAACTCTAAGTAAATCTATTTTTCCTGTTATTATGCTGAGTAAATATAAGGCTCTCATCTTGGTCACAGTCGCCATTAAAGGAAAAAGCCCTTAGTATCACACGGTTCTCCTTCTTGTAAATAAGGTTTGATAGAGGGATGTTGTTTGTCTTTAACTGTTTTACCAGTGACAGTCTGAAAATCCCAAGACAAATCACAGGGCAAGAAAGAGTTGGGAGAGTCATGATTCCACCCTTTCACCAATAGTTTAGAGAATATTATATTACAGTATCTAAAATGTAAACAGCCCTTTAGAGTTTGCTTTCACTATCACAGCACAAGTTGTTTGGTGTTCAATGCAGATGCAATGGAAAGTGCCCCGGTGCTAGGGTCACTGGGCCTGAGCACTAAAGCTGTTGAGTCAAACTGGCAAGTTATCTTGTTGGGACCTTAGCTATGTATTACTGCTCAAAATGGAAATTATGAAAATGGCCTCCATGGTTCCATCAAAGAGTTGTTGAGTGAATTACCCAAGAAAATGTATGCTAGAGCAATTTGTCAATTGTAGAGATCTATATAGTACCTTTAAGGAATTTTCAGTACTGGGTAAGAAACAGCAGGCAAAGGGCCAAGCTGCTCCAGATAGCAGGGCCAATAATGACTCTGAGAAAACTCCTCTTGGTCCTGTTTTGGGAAATGTTATCAGTCAGGATAGGTATTTATTTAACAGCTTTAGTTTTGTGTGCTTTTAAAACGTCGCTGACCAAATACTAATATGAATCCTTTTAAAGAGCAGATTTCCTATTTTAATGACTTGCTAGGACTTCATGAACCACAATGATCAAATATGACTGATCAGTTTCTTGTTCATATATTGTTGTGGGTGAATATCTAAAAAAAAAAAAAAAAAAAAAAGCTTATTCACTGGGACAAAAAAATTACGTGTCTTGCTTATCAGAACCTCACACTGTATTTGGAATGGAGCAGTAAGCAAAACTAGCCAGGCTCAGTAACGGAGAGTTAGGAAGTAATAAGTGTGTTGCTTTTTTTTTTCTAATAGAAATTGGGCATCTGTTGCCAAATATTGATAAATTCTAATAATTTTAATTATTCCTCCAAAATTTTCCTTCTACTTGTCTGAAGTTACATTCTTTCATACATGGCTCTTTTTTCAAAATGCTTGTTGATGGATGCTGCTAGGATATAACAGGAAAAAAATGAAACCCCACAGTTTTTCAGTTCCTCTATCTATAAAAACACAGACACATATTCTTTCATTTCCCCCCTGTGGAGAGGTTATGTGTTGGCTTGTGAATGTGTTCCCACTCAAAGCTTTTGTTGCAATGAAAGAGTTAACTGACTTCAGAGAGGTACTTCAAACTCCCGTTGAGAGAAAATGACACTGGTACATCAAATAGGCATTTAGCATGACTGAAAAGCACTGGAAAAGACCCAATGTCATAATCAGAGTTTGGAGCATGCCCCAGGTAGTACAGATGATGGTGCAGAAAATATAAGTTCAATTCTGTGCAGTCTACGTTACAAGAATTAGTTACACTTCAGAAGCTTTTGTTGTGTGGTTCCCACGTCTGTATTACTCTAGGCAGTGGGACCTACTGGTCCCACCCTCAAAGAACTGACAGAGTCCCTGAGAAGAGATTTCTGATGTCCTGTAATGTGAAGGAGAGAGAAATGATGGGTTGCTTTGTTAGTGGAGCCCAAGATGATTCCCTATTAATTGGTGAATAGATGTCAGCCACATCTGGGGAGCACTGATAAAGGAAGAGCACTGAGAATGAGAATACAGCATAACCTAAGGCAGGTCAGCATCGTAGAGACATAAACCATGAGAGGGAAGGGCAAAAACATAGAGAAATAAACGAGTCTTTATTAAGGAATTGTTTTCTCTGTGAAGGAGTAAGGAGTTTAGACTTTATTCTGCAGATACAGTTTTCAAATCTATCTTATCATCAATGTAACCTGGAAAGTTTTCTTTCGTAATACATATTCCCACCCTACAGTTACTAATTCAGTAGGCCTAGAATGGGGTCTGAGATATATCATTTACAAGAAAAAAAATCCTATTAAAAAGAAAATGGAAAACACAATATAAAAATAAGTCTATCATTATACACAATAAATGTAATTAATTTTGCTTTATATAGTCAATCCAATATAAGCAATCAAATATATAGTAATAAGCATACCTTATTTTGAAATTTTAGAAACTTTTCAACTAATGTCAAACACAAAACTGGTACACTCACCATCACTATTAGGCAACATCTTTCTGGAATATTTGAAGGAAAAGGAGAAAGAGGAGGAAAAGGAGAGAAATAAGAGACAAAAGGGGAGGAATAGAAAATGTGGGTATTCATGACAATAAAATTATCACTTAGAAAATCAAAAGAAATCTAGAGTAAATTATTAGAACTGGTTAGAACATGTTTCAGTATTGTTGTATACAAGATGAACATAAAAATTAATTAGTGTTCCTGTATACTAGCAATAATCATTTATAAAATGAGATTTTAAAAAGAATTTGACTTGAAAGATGAAAGAACTGTAAGGTATCTAAAAATAAATCCACCAAAAGGTGTAAGACCTTTTGGGAGAGTATTTTTAAACTCTTGGTAGTCATAAAGCAGACCTGAATAAATGGAAAATATGTAAAATGTATGGACGGGAAAAGTCATTATCACAATAATATCAATTTCACATTGTCTATTAATTCAATTATAGTTTAACAAAAATTCCAAAAAAAAAAATTCCGATTGGACATTTTTATGTAATGTGACAAGATGATTCTATAATTCAAAGGGAAAAGTGAAGTTCTAGAAAAATCATAAAAGTTTCAAAGAAAAAAAGTGAGGTAAGAGTTTTGCCCTATAATAACAAGACATTAGAAAGCTATGATAATTAAAAGTGTTTTATTGGCATAATGATAAACAAAAAAGCTGATGAAATTGAGAGAAGTGTCTAGAAACATTTATTTGGAGAAAAGTTGGACAATTCAAAAGAAGCATTGGTCAACAAATAGTGCTAGAACAAGTGAACATCTATATGCCGAAAAGAAAAAAAGAAAAAACCTCAACACATATTTTATACCTTATATAAAAGTTAATTAAAAATGGATTATAGACTTAAATGTAAAGGGAAAAAAACACACTATACAATCCCTATAAGAAAATATAGTAGAATATCTTCTTGGTCTTTGGGTTAGGCAGAGTTCTTGGCTACAACATTAAAAGAATGATCCATAAAATAAATATATGTATAACTTGGCTTTATCGAAATTAAAAACTGCAAAAGACCCTGCTAATAGAATGAAAAAACAAGCAACAGATTAAGAGGGGAAACGAAAAGACCATTTCTGCCCACTTTGGGACTCCTTTAATGGGAATTCTTTGCCTGAAACTCCCTTACTGAGTTGGCAAAGACTTTGTCAGATCTGCATCACAATTTGAGGCTCTCCTGCCTAATTATGTTTCCTTCCCTCTTTCCTTTCACAAGTTTCAGATCCATATCATGGTCTGAATACTTTCCCAGCCCAATCCTGCTTTCTTCCCTTATTTTCAGAGGCTTATCCACCAATAAATTCCTTGTTCTCTTCACTCTGTCTCATCATCTGCTTTCCAGAGGACATATATTCACACTGCATTAAATGTTAGAAAGTAATGGATCATCAATCACCATGAGGACTGAGTGAAAAAAAGTTTAGCACACAAGACTTTTGTGCACAGCAAATCAGTCAAGTGTAAAAATAATAGAAATATATTTTATAATATACAAGATTTAGAAAAATATAACCCCAATATGAATTTTGAAGTACAGTTCATTGTTTAATGTGCTCAACCTTCCCCTATGCACAACTGAAATAAAGGAATTTAATCCATTTTCCGAAAATATCCCAACCACCATATGGCTGATGGAATATGTGAATGAATTAATGAAAGCCTGGCATATTGTATGTGTTATTGAGAATAGTTTGGAATATTTTGAAAGAGAACATGGATAAATGTGGCTTACTATACTAGATATTAAAACAATATAAAATCAAAATTTTAAAGTATGGCCATGCAGAAATATACAAGTATACAAACAGATAAATTGAACATAAGAGAAAATATTTTCAAATATAACATAATGGCAAAATACATAAAGAAATATAATACTCAGTGTGTTAAGATTTTAGAAATATGGTCATGTCTATTGTATATATAAATACTGGGAAAAAACTTAAATATTTTTTAGGGTAATTTGGCAATATGAAATAAGCTCCTCAGTAAAGCACATA
The DNA here is from genome assembly GCF_057876585.1 of Rhinolophus sinicus. Taxonomy (NCBI): domain Eukaryota; kingdom Metazoa; phylum Chordata; class Mammalia; order Chiroptera; family Rhinolophidae; genus Rhinolophus; species Rhinolophus sinicus. Next base: position 43,468,818 of record NC_142517.1, on the reverse strand, counting down.
TTATAATATGGTGTAGGAATTCCACTTCTAGTACTTAATCCTAAAGTAATATTCTTAGGATGTACACCAAAATTTAGTTTTCAGAATGTTTTTCATAGCATTGTTTATAATTCCACATAAATATATGGAAACTACATATGTAACTAAACTTAGTTATTGAATCAACAAATCGTGATATATATTTAATGGGATATTATTTTAACATAAAAATAATATTATAAAATTGTACTTATTTGATAGATGATTGGACAAAGAAGATGTGGTATATATGCACAATAGAATACTACTCTGCCATGAGAAAAGATGAAATACTGTTATTTGCAACAACATGGATGGATCTTGAGATGATTATGCTAAGAGAAATAAGTCAGACAGAAAAAATCGAGAACCATATGACTTTACTCATATGTGGGATGTAAAACTAAAAGCAACAAAAGAATAAGACAAACAAATAAAGAAATAAAAATGCATAGACACAGACAATAGTTTAGCGGTTACCAGAGGGTAAGGGGAGAAGGGGATGGTAGATGAGGGTAAGGGGGATCAAATATGTGGTGATGGAAGGAGAACTGACACTGGGTGCTATACAGATGATGTGTTATAGAATTGTGCACTTGAAACCTATGTAATTTTACTAACCATTGTCACCGAATAAATTTAATTTAAAAAAAATATACATATACATATATGTATAATGATAATGATAAAAAAAACTATACTTATTGACAAAAAATGTTTTATAGTATATTAGATGAAAAAAATGAAATACATGTGAGGAATACTACCAGATTCTGAACATGTATTATAAATAACCTTCATAAAAATGTTATTCTGTTCAGAAGTTGAAGTAACACACTAAGTGTTACCAACTAGGAAGTGGCACAGCAGGATTTGGACTCAGATCTACCTGGTTCAAAGGATACACACTTTCAGCTACACCATGATATGTAATTTTAAAGTAATTAAAAAAATTAATATGCTAAAAAATAAAATTGGTCAAAGGAGCTTATAATGAAAGCAACAGTATTCCAGCCCACCTCTACTTTACTCCCGTCCGATACCCAACTTTAAATTCTTTCTTTCTTTTTTTACTTTTTATTGAGATGTCCCTATCAGGTTGATGATATCAAGATTGTGTTGACTTCATAAAAAACGTTGGAAAGTGTTCTTCCTTTTTAAAAAGTGTATGTAAGATGTGGATGATGAACACACGATGTGATGTATGGATGATGTATTGCAGAATTGGACACCTGAAATCTATGTAACTTTACTAACAATTGTCACCCCAATAAACTTTAATCAAAAAAAAAAAAAGTCTTGTGACATGTTTCGTAAATTTAACAGGTGGAACCATCTGTGATTGGAATTTTCTTTGTTGGGTGATTTTTAATGACAAATTTCATTTCTTTAATAGATATAAGTCTATCCAGAGAGTCTATTTCTTCTTTTGTCAGTTGTGGCAAGTGGTGTTTTTCTAGAAATTTCTCTGATATTTCATCTATAATTTCTAATATTATTTTTCTAGATAATTTAAATATATGTTTTATAACCTGTGAGATGCCCGTTTTTCATTCCTGGTATTGGTTATTTGAATCTTCCTGTGTTTAGTATTTCTTGATCATTATTGCTTGCAAGAGGTTTATCATTTTATTTGTGTTAACAATCATCTACATTTTATTGTTTTTCAGTTGTACATTTTGCTTCTATCAATTTTATTCTGACCTTTGTTATCTTTGTTCTACATTCTTTGAATATAATAATTTAGTTTTTTTCCTTATATTTATTGAGGAATAGTTTATTTATTTATTTTTATTTTTTCAATTACAGTTGACATTCAATATTATATTAGTTTCAGATGTACAGTATAGTGGTTAGACATTTATATAACTAACAAAGTTGTCATCCCAATAAGTCTAGTATCCACCTGGACTCACACATACTTATTATATTATTGACTATATTCCCTATACTGCACTGTACAACTCCATGACTATTTTATAACTGCCAATGTACTTCTTAATCTCTTCATCTTTTTCACCCTAATCATTTTCCCATTTGGCAACCATCAGTTTGTTCTCTGTATCTATGAGTTTGTTTCTGTTTTAATTTTCATTTCATTTGCTTTCAAGATGCTACATATAAGTGAAATCACATGGTATTTATCTTTCTCTGTCTGACTTATTTCGTTTAACATCCATGGGCCTCTAGGCTCATCCATGTTGTTACAAATGGTAAGATTTCATTCTTTTTTATGGCTGAGTAATATTCCATTGTGTATATGTACCACATCTTCTTTATCCAATCATCTATAGAGGGATACTTAGATTGCTTCCATATCTTGGTTATTGTATATGAAATGTCGTTCTTTGTCTCTTGTTACAGTCTTTATTTAAAAGTCTACTTTGTCTGATATAAGTATTGTTATCCCAGCTTTTTTTTTTTTTTTTTAATTTCCATTTCCCTGAAGTATCTTCTTCTACCTATTTACTTTCAGTCTCTGTGTGTCTTTCAATCTGAAGTGGTTCTCTTGTAGGCAGCATATCTATGGGTCTTATTTTCTTCCATTCAGCCACTCTATGTCTTTTGGAGAATTTAATTCATTTACATTTAAAGTAATTATTGATAAGTATGTAGTTATTGCCATTTTATTATTCATTTTTCAATTGTTTTTCTTCCTTTTAAAGAAGTCTTTTTAACATTTCTTGTAATATTGGTTTAGTGGTGATGAACTCCTTTAGCTATTTCTTGTCTGGGAGGAATAATTTAGTTAATAGTAAACTGTATACATTAAGTACAATTTCATGAGTTTAGAAGTTTAATATACCTGCTAAATTACCACCACAATTAATATGTATAATATTTTCATCATCCACAAAAGATTACTTGTGCCTCATCTCTTACTTTGTCCCCAGTTCCAGACAATCATTTGTCTGATTTTTCACTATTAATGAGTAAGCATATGAAACCATATGATATATAAGTATATCCCTTTGTGTGGCTTCTTTTACTCCATATAGTAAGTTTTACATGTTATGCATGCAAAGTTTTGGTTGTTTTTATTGAGTATCCTATCGCATTGATATACCATAGTCTGCTTATCTAATTCACTTGTTGATAATCTGCCTGTCTAACTCACCTATTTATGATGGTCTGAGTTGTTTTCGGTTTTGGGCTATTATGAATAAAGCCTCTTTATATATTCATGTACAGGTCTTTTATGGACATCTGTTTGCATTTCTATTGAGTAAATGTCTAGGAGTGAACTCTATAGGTATTATGGTGCATATGTATGTAATTTTTGAAGAACAGTTTTCCAAAATGTATGTACAGTTGTGTATGAGAGTTCCACTTGATCCACATCCCTGCCAACACTCAGTAATGTCAGGTATTTTAATTTCAGCCATTACAATGATTTATAATGTTAACTCATTGTGGTTTTCACTTGAGTTTTTGTAATCATTAATGATGTTGAACTTTTTTATGTGTGCTTATTGCCTATGGAAAGTTTCCACTGATCTTGAACAGGTATTTATTTCTTCCCATAATTCTATTAAGTTTTTCCTAATGATTTTTAAGTCTCCATTGGAGAATACAGTATTCATACATACATATTCATAATGTTTAGGTCTTCTTGATGAATTGACCCTATGAAATCTTACATGTCTAAAAATCTCTCTTTTGGTCTCACCCTTGATCAATACTTCAGTTGAACATCAAAAATTGGGTTTAAAATGTTTTCCACGTGAATGGTTTTATTTATCAACATCCAATGTTCATAATACTAAGTTTGATACCAGTTTGTTTCAATGTTCTTTTCCCTTTATAGATGAATGAAGGATGTGTGGGAGGAACCACCTGGATTAGCTGTTCAAAAAGACATAATCAATTAGCTCCATGTTTTCAAGCCCTTAGCCTCTCTTGCCTTTACCCAGGAAGTTAGACTCCTGTCTCCACTGAAGTTTTGCTGCACGTATATTATGAAACATGACTCTTTGCTTTATTTTACCACTCAACACATCATGTTCTCAATTGCTTTCAGTGTTCCAGAAATGCATTTATTTCTCTCCCCTTTTACTGTTTAACCCTGTGTCATGGTTCACTTTGTTGCTTTGGGTTTATACTTTAAAAATAAGTTTTATTTCTATAACAGAGGAATGTAAAGTAAATGAGTATTCTACATTTACACTGTTAAGTCAGAACTCCATGTCACTTTTAAATGAATAAATGAGCAGGTAAATGAAGGGACATTTCATTACAGACACTTGCTTCTTTTAAGAATCAATGATAACATCATAACATTTTCTAACTTTGCCTTCAGGATGCCTCAGTCTACTTTTTATTATTCTACTTTGTTTTTTATTGTTGGATGTATAATGAACACAGGTTAAATAAAATAGTCATGATTTCACACTTTGTTTGCCTATATTTTTTCATAATTCAGACCAGGAGATTGTGTTTCCTTAAAGAAGTTGAGATAAAAGGCATTGATCAGAAATTCACTAGCATAATTTTAATTTTCTGAATCTCTATAAATTCTTCAATAGAGATGAATTTCAATGCTTTTAATGATTGGCACCAGAGAATTGAAAGAACTTCAAAAAACTACTGTCATCAATCATGCATGGCAGTTCTTTACCCAGACACATGTTAAAGGATTTAACGAGTTTTTATGATGTGTGCACCTTGAAATTTCTACGTTTGATTTAAAAGCGCTCACTAGGATATAATTAACTCAGAACTTAGAGCCTTGTACATAATTTAGAGACAATTACAGTTCAAGGAAATAATAAGGTAACTTTTCAAATTCAAACCAAAAAAAAAAAAAAAAAAATCTAGAAAAAATAGAATTAATCACTGGCAATTATTGAGTTAAAATATCTAACTTATTACCTGAAATACTCCCATGTAATCATGTATTCAACTTTAACTGAGTCAGTAATTCTAATCATAATTAGGGATGTGCAGGCATTAAAAACTAAAAAAATAAAAATCATAAAACACATGAGGAAGCTCCTATTTAAAAGAATAACTGCTTAAACTTTCCACCTACAAAGTTTATAATGTAGTTTAAAGTTCTTAGTTGTGCCTTATAAATCTAAAACTTGTGATAATTTGAAATGGTTCTTAGACAAAATATGCTCTTGTACAATCTGGGGAAATTGGCTTGAAAAATCAATAGTGGAAATCCTGTCTGTTCCCTTAATTATTTTTAACATTTCTTCTGAGATCTTGTTTGGATATTAATTGTATTTTAAAGCAATCAATATGCTAACCTCAAATCCTTGGTTGTGTCTCCTTAATAGAGCCTGGAATTAGCCTATTTTATTTATTGCTGCATTTGAAAATAAGAAATATAATTTTAGATTTTTCATTAAACTCAAACTAGCTTCTCCTCATTGATTAGTCCAGATAAATGAAAATTTTACTATATCTAACAGTTGTTTTAAAGCCAATTCTCACATAAATACTCATTAAGACTATCAAATGGCATTTCTTTTTATAATACAATAAGGAAAATTAAAAGGTTTGAAGATAATTTGTGAAGATTTATTCATTAAGAGGAAATATTTATTTTAAATTGAAGTGAGTTCTATGACTGCCTGTAAACTGAAAAAAAAGCAGCATTCTTGCTTATTTTAGTTTCTGTGAAAGTCTCCAGTTTAGGTATACCCAAAATGCTGCCACCATGTCTCCACATTGTTCCTTTGTTATGTAACTTATTCTACAAACTTCCCTACATTGAATTTTGGAATGTTGTATTTGATTATCACAATAAGTAAACAAACAAACAAAAAGCCCAACAAGTATCACAACTAAGCTCTCCTTTCTATATAAAAAATAGTGCAAATTTAAAACAAAAGGCATTTTAGAGATGTCAGTTACCCAATATTATGGTGGCATATTGTAGACATCAGTAAGTAGTTACAGAATGAGAACAGTAAAACCTCAACACAAAGAATGAGATTAACTCTTGGCTAAAAGGCATAAACAAACAAACAAATAAATAACAACAACAATAACACCACCCTAAAATAAATCTATGGAATTATAACTGAGAAGATTGAGGAAATTCCTAAGTTTAACAAAGATCAAGTTGTTCCCTTAGGACTTGAATATAGCCATAGCAAGTTGAATCAAAGCAATGATCTGAAACAAACACATACACACACACACACACACACACACACAGACACCTAGCCTGTATATTGTCCACCAAAAATAGACTATCACCAAGCGGAAGACTAGATTAGAAGAATCCAGGGGGAGGTGGTCTGTCTATTGGTCATTGCATCACGAAAAAGAAGATTGTTGCATCAGTTTCATAGCTTTATGTCACTAAATATAAACATTATTAACTACTCATTTTGCTCTGATTCCATACCTAACAAATACATTTTCTATAATAATTTGGCTTTCATATAGATTTGCCTAGAAAAGAGAGGATGGGCTAATCAAAATACAAATTGTCTTGTACATTGAATGGTTAATTATCACATTCCAAATCAATAAATTAGTAATCTTCTTTTTATAGCTATGCCTTTTGAGTTATAGAAAACCAACATTATCAAATGAGTTCAATCTGAATACTGATAAAATTTGTGTTTCTTGGCCTGCAAGTCTAAAGATTTACACCTAGGTCATCTTGTAAGACCCAAATACAGAATCAGCTGGACTCCCTGTCAACATCTCAGATATTTACATAATTCCTTTAATGTTATGAATAGGAAACGGTATTCCATCGCGTAATTGAGTGTTTACATTTATATTTGTGTGTGTTTGTGTGTGTATATATATATTATTTCTTTACTCAACAAATACCTATTGAGGAATTATACAATTGTCTCAGATATCACGCAAAGCACTAACATGCCAAGCAGATTTTGGTACATGCTGTGATGTAATTTATATTCTCTAACTAGCAGTTCTCATCTATTGAGCATGTACTATATGCGAGGCACTGTTCTAAGAACTCTTGTGAATATTATTCCATTTAATCTGAATAACCACTCAATGAGATAATCTTATTTTATTATTATTATTATTATTTATTAGATGAGGAAACTGAAATGGATAAAAGTTAAAAACTTTTCAGAATCACAAATTTGGATACAAAGTCAGAGGCGGAGTCAATACAGTATATGGATTCCTCTGGTAAGAGACAAATTAATTCAACAAAACTATATAAATGTAATTGGTAATTAGACCTATGAAAGTCAATTTATAATGATATTTGAGAATGGTGTGAAATAAGAACAGATATGTAGGCAGGGAACAAATCATGAAGGATTTTTGTACCATGTTAAGGGGAAATCATTTAAAACTTTCAGCAAAGAAGAGATTGGCTCCTTTAAAAGATCACTTTGGTTGTGATGTGGACCACAGTATCGAAATGGGCATAGGTGGATGTGGAGAAATCATTTAGTAGGAATTTTAAGAAGCCAATGTGAAAAAAGATGACATTGGAGGTGGAGTAGATGGGGAGAAGTGAACTGCTTAGAAGCATTAGGACATAATGTCAACAGAACTCATGGAGTGTTGGGAGAGAGAGAGATATCAATTTCTAGGAATCTGGCTTGCCCAACTGAATGCATGGTTAAGCCATCCCCTGAGACAGACAAAGATAGGAAAAAAAAATAAAAATCACATCTAAATTATGCTTCCAAATCCTTCCTAATGCCACACTTCTTAAATGTGTCAAATCATAGTCAATTGTTTCTTCGTTTTCTGACAGTCAAAAACATGTATTTCAATTAAGCCCTTTACAGTCTCACTACAGGTTTATGTTCTTATGAAAAGGATGCAGAGAATGACCTATCTCAGTCTGACTACAGTTCCCATCTGTCCCTTCCTGAACTTTTCCCTTTTCTTTTATGCCCCACCAGATTTTTCTTATTTAGAAAAAGAAAAGAAACAAAACACTTTTTTTGCAGAGTAGTTTTCGGTTCACAATAAAATTGAGAAGCATGAACAGAGATTTCCCACATGTCACCTGCCCCCACACATGCAGAGCCTCCCGGCAGATCAACATTCCCTATCAGAGTGCAATCTTTGTTATAGTAGGTAAACCTACATTGAAAAATCATAATCACCTAAAGTCTATAACTTACATTATAGTTCACTCTTGATGTTGTACATTCTGTATCCATCATGCTAGTATCACATAGAGTATTATCACTGCTATAAAGAGCCTCCGCGTTCCACCAGCTCATCTTTCCACTCACCCCTGCAAACACTGATTTTTTTACTGTCTCCAGAGTTTTGCCTTTTCCCCAATGTTATATAGCTGGAATCATACACTATGTAGCCTTTTCAGATTTGTTTCTGTTTTACTAATATGCATTTAAGGTTTCTCCATGTCTTTTCATGGTATGATAGCTCATTTATTTTTAGTGCTGAACAAGATTCCATTTTCTGGATGTACCACTGTTTATCCATTCATTTACTACAGGGCATCTTGGATGCTTCCAAGTTTGGGCAATTATGAAAAAAACTGCTATAAACATCCATGTGCAGATTTTTGTGTGGACATAACTTATCAACTCCCTTGGGTAAATTCCGAGGAGCATAATTGCTGTATAGTATGGCAAGAGTATATTTAGTTTTTAAAGAAACTGTAAGCTCTCCTCCAAAGTGACTGTACCTCCTCACTAGATTTTAACCTTGTTCATATATCCAATATTTGCCCGATATTGTACACTTAAAAGTCAGATCATTATTCAAAATCCTACTCAATAGTACCTCCTCCAGAGAATCCAGTCTCTCTTAATCCTTGCCTCTTTGCAGCCCCTCAGATCTTCAACCTATTTTATAAGAATTACTTCATTTGTTTTGAATTCTAACTACTTGCTGGTCTACCTGCCCTCTGACCTCATCTTTAACATGTATTGTATTTGTGTCTCTGTTTTCTGATGCCAAGCATAATTTGTTTTGCACATTACAGAGGCTGTGTTTTTTGGTAGAATTATATTGATTAGAGATCCATAGTATACACTGTAACACCTGGGTAAGTATGTATATGCCTAATAAGAAATATTTAATTGGCTATGAGTTTAAATATATTAAAAACCATTTCAAAGAAATTATAATTATAAAAATTATAATTGTAGAAATTAAAGATATTCGTTTTACTAAGCGCTGATGCATCTTACAATACATTTCCTTTTTGAATGTTCCAAATATTTCCAAATCACTGATTAAGTGTTTCAATTTTGCAGTGACTCGGGGAACACATTCAACCAATGCAGAAAAGCATGCTTCCATAAGAGAGAAGAGCTTAATCTTCATTTTGGATTCATGCCCTATATTTTCCAGTAGCAGTAATGACTGTCTTCATGGCAGCTATTTTCTATGGTTTCATCAGTTGATCTTGAGTAGTACAGTTCCTTGGAAATATAAGAACTAAAATACATATTTTGAAAACTTTGAAAAATAGGATGACACGTTAATCAAAACTAAAACAATCATCTATAAGAGTTCTATCATGCGCCTGGCACTGGAACAATTACTGGTCACTGAAAGGGAAGGATCAATTACATCAGTAATTTGTCATTAGCCCCGAGGGATTCTACAAGAGTGTTCTCACAGCTGATTGAAGTGGAGTGGAGGCAATTCAGAGAGAGGGCTCTGAAGGATACAGTTTCTGCAATTTTACACTGTTTGACTATATCTAAACTCTGCTGTGAATGAGGCTGCGGCACTTTGAAAAATCAGCCCATTATTGGACATTAATCCTGAAACTAAAATGAGGAAGAAAAACTGCAGTGCATATGGTACAAAGAGAATAGAAAACATGACATTTACATAAATACCGTGTTCTAATTTACTGACCTTGGACAAGTTCCCTAATCTCACTGTGCCTCTATTAACTGCTCTGTAAAGTGAGAAGAAAAATAGAGCCTACCTCAGAGTGTTGTGGGTATTAATGTCTCAATAAGGGAAATTGCTTTGGATGCATAATAACTATTAACAACTGCTGTTTTTGTTGTGGTAGTTGTGATTTCCCTGAGATACCTTCAATTTAATTTAGTTAATTGTCTCCTGCAATCTCCCATCCATGTAGGGTCTACAATGGGGTGGAGACCAGAATGGTTTCTCTACTCTTTCACATCCTCCTCCTCCATGGCTCCTCAGTAAGTTTCAGCCCTTATGTCTCTGTTTTTCATGTGTGTTCCGGGGCGCACATCTTTCCCATTAATTACAAAACAATCCCCCTAAGGCTGCCTTCTCTTCCCTTTGAACTCTGTCTTCCCAATCTCCAGTCTACCATGTTTTCTCATTTCCTGATGTAGGGTGATCCTCATTTGGTTCCATTAGGTTCCCATCTGTTTAGACCGGCTTAGGAGATGGAAGGGGGGAGGGCAGGTAAACATCAATTTGAAGACTTTCTCAATTGTCGAGTTGGGCTTTTCCTACTGTTCCTAAAAGTATCTCTGTCTTTTCCTCACCTTAATTTTGTTGTCCTAGCTTTAGGATCTGCCAGGCCTCAAAAACAAAAAACAAACAAACAAACGAAAAAGGCCCTAGAAAAAGATGATGCTAAAGGATAAAGAACCCTCCTTCAACAAATCACAAATGATCTTGAAAAATCCAAATCAAGTCATGCTACCTCCTGTTTAAAACACACTCATAGCTTCTCATTGTATTTCAGATAAAATCCAAACTCCACACGATGGCAAACCAGACTGCGTATGCTCTGGTCTCTGCCTACTTACTGTTCCCACCTCATCTCTCACCACTTACCTCTTCTGCACGTCACTGGCATTTCCTCAGTTTCTGGAAAGTTTAATCTCTTTGCTATTTCAATGCATCTGCCTGAAACAATCTTAACCTCACCTCTTTCCTTAAATAACTCCTTTGTCTCCATCATGTTTCAGCTTGTCACTTCTGTGGCAAAGCCTTTTCTTTCCTGACCTCTCCTCCTAAATTAAGTCTAATGCATTTTTTATAACACACTGTATTTTCCTCTGAAGAATTAGTCATACTTTAAAATTATCTATTTATTAGTTTGATAGAGTTCTAAATGTTGATCTCCTCCTAGGCTCTGTGTGGACCAAGTCTGTCTTGCTCACTGCTGTATCCCCACGGATTCAGGTACATTAAATGAGTTTATCTATGAATTCACAGTGGGGAAACACCTCAACTCATGGTGTTGAGAGTTCTACAGACATTGACAGCTATGGGACTGTTACTTCTCTGAGCCTCAGGTTCCTTATCAGTAAAATGGAGTCACATTTCTCAGAGTCTTATGATAGACTATTATACAAAATTCACAGCTTTGGGACTGGTGCTTAGCAAAAACGCTGGGACTCTTATTTGGCCTTCCTGGCACCAACGTGCCTCCCACGGTCTATTTTCACAGTCAGACTAGTAAAAGAAAAGTTGGATCACACTATTCCTCTGCTTGAAACTCCTCAGTGTCTCCCCATCTCGTTCCAAATTGCTTGGAAACACACAGCCTCCTGGTCTGCCTTCTCTCCTCCTCTCCCTCTCCTCTATTTCCCCAATTGCCTCTTTTACTACCCTCTCTCTATCCTCCAGCCATACTGATCCCCTTTAATCATCTTCAAGCACAGCAGGCATATTTCTGCCTGTGGTCCTTTGCTTTGGCTGTTGCTTTGATTGGGAAAGTTCTTTTCAGGAGTCAGAATGGCTGGCTTCCTCATCTTCTCTGGTGACTATTCTATTTCAATTGTGATCACTCCTTGCCCTCCGCCCTCCTCATCCTCCTTGGCCTGCTCTACTTTTTGTCATCTCACTTATTCAGCCTTCAAAAGAAAAATTACTTATTTATTATGTTTATTGCCGACCTTGTCCCCCAACAACATAAAGTGTGAGAACAAACATATCATATTAAGTGCTACCCCTAACTCCTGGAACAGGATCTGGCCTATATAGTCTGTACTTAATCAATATTTTTAATTAATAAATGTAGCTATCATGTTAAGATTATTATTGTAATTATATGGAAATGAAATCTATTTTCCTAAGGCACCCTGCTATGGATTCTATCCCTATTTCCATAATAAAAAGTCTAATTATTTGTCATTATGACACTCTCAAAACAATTTATCCATTCTGAGAGTTAATTATGGTAAATAATTTAGCCAAAAATTATCTAGCTTTGAGAGGCAACTTGGGCTTTTGGTCATTTGGTTATTCTTACTTGAAATATCCAATTTTGCAAAATATTGTTCAGTTGATCATCTCTCTAATTTCACATTCTACCTTTTCTCACCAATTTCTGTATCTTATCAAAACTGAATATTTGCATTTAGCCACAAAGAGGGACAGCATCAGAATTTTCCATTCTTCCTTGTCCATAGTCCCTATCCTCAGCCTCCGTTAGGGGATAACAGGGCCTGTCTCCCTTACTTGTGTGTCTGGTCCATTATGCCTCACTAGAGCTTGATTTCCTGACTTTTCCTTACATAATAGTGCTGCTTCTCAGTTGCTCACCCTGATTTAGCTACTTGGCATGATTACAGCATTGATTGGCATCACTATTTGTCTTTTAGAACTCTGTTTGATCTAGCTTTTCCAATCTGGTCCTATTACGCCTTGTTATAATTTCTCATTTCCCTTTAGGGGTGTCTTGGGCTTGAGATTGGGGGCAGTGGCCAAGAAGGAGCCATAACTGTAATGATGTAGGTGGTGGAAAGATCATATCAAGGGATTCATTTAGGAGTTAAAATACCACAAACCCTTCCCTGGCAGGATTTTCACATGAGAAATACAGGAGCAAAAAACCCTTTTGGGATATAGAATTATGGAAGAGAATAAAAGCCGGTGTGAAATGAAGATTGTTTGTTTGTTTTGTTCCTCCAAGGCAGAGAGACCATGTATTACTTTACTTTAGTATATTAAGCACTTCGCATGTTGTTCAATACATTGCAGGCATTGAACAAATGTTTCTTGTTGAATATGTTGGTAAAGATACATATAGGGCAACAGCACTTACAAATCTGCAATGGATTATTATCATTATGTGGTTGCTTTCTGTTAGAATTATACCATGACTAAGCAGTTAGCATAGGCTAAGTGTACAAGAAAAATACACAATGTTCACAGGGCCATTTTACCACACCTCCAATGGCAGAAAAAGAGGTGGATATGGGTGAGATAGAGCAAACCAGCTCAGTAGTAGGTGAATCCTTAGACAGAATCTCTAGGGTTGCAAGGAAGATTAACTGTGTGAATCCATTTATAGTACTTAAAAAAGTACTGCCATAAATGCTCAATCAATCTTAGATATTATAAGTATTAGTCGCTATTTTTATTACTTATAGAACATTTTAAGAATATATATTCCTGATTTTGATACACAGGATTAATTTATTAAGTCCAGGCTAAGGCAGCCATAGTTTTAAAAGCTCCTCTGATGATTCGAAAGCCAATCATTGGCCTACCCCCGCTATGTCCCAGGGAGCCTTGTGTGCTACCAGAGTAAGAAAGACATAGTTAAGGAACTGTGAGCCTGGTTCCTATTCTGTTGTCTCTTATACCAGTCCTGGAGCCAGAGGGAGACAGCAGCCATATTTCTTTTCATGCTCTGTGTCATTAGTCTTAAAACTCTCAATGCTTCTTTCCCTAATGTATTTCAGAGGTGGAAACTCATAATGTGAAAGGACACTGTCATTCATCTCACTTCAGACCACAAGTGTAGACTTTGGGGAAAAAAATCATAACATTTTTATGATTCTGGGGAGTGTGAGCCTGAAAGATAGTGAGTGTAAAGACATCCACGCGGCAACCGTCTCCAGTGCTTAATAGAAATTTCCAACTCAATGTGTCTAAAATGAATTCCATTATCTCTCCTCCTTATCTTGCTTCTCTTACAGTATCCCCTGTCTTAGCTAAGTGGCTCTACAATCCAACCAGTCTCCCAATTTAGACACCTAAGGTATATCCCCATCTACTCTCCCTTATTCATCCCAAACAATAGATTATTCAGATAGATAGATAGATAATGCAACAGTCTTCTGCCTCAGTCCCTTTGCCTGCCATACTGTCCTCTATACCATATCACTCCCATGTTTGAAGCCCTCCATTGACTTCTCCAGGCCTACAGGACAATGTGCAAATAGGTTGAGATAGACCAGAGGCATACTGGGAAGCAATATGCTAAGCAGTTCAGGAAACGGGCTTTGGTAGGATAAATTATTGCTTTATCACTTACTAGCTGTGTGACCTTAGGAAAGTAATTTGTCTATGGCTCAGTTTTCTTACTCATCAAATGGAGATGTTAATAATGTCATCATGGCGTTCTTGAGAATGTTACATTATATATGGTGCTAATCATACCTACTATGGCAAGTGCTAAACAAATGGTGGTAGTTGTTACTGATGCTGTTATGATTAGTTGAGGTAAGATACCTTGTTTCCAATTTACAGACCTATCTTTCCACTCCATTTCCTGTCCTTTCCTGGATTCCCCTTTCTTGTATCTTTCCACTTCCCTGGCTGTCCTCTGTACTCCAGTCACGGTGAGACATTGGACTTCTCACCATTCTCTGAACATGCCCTTCTCTATTATAGCTCTGTGACTCTGCACATGTCATTATTTCTACCTGTATTTCCCCTTTTCATATTCCCTGGCTAGTAAATTCTAATTCATCTTAAAGACTTACTTCAAATAGCACCTCTTCCCTGAAGCCCTTTTAACTTATCCCTCTGGTTATAACAACACTCAGTTCACATTTCCATTATAGGTACAAAGACAAAGCATGGTGTTGTCAGGGAGGTTCTATTTAATCAAACACTAAACAAACTCTGTAAGTAAATCTGTAAGTAAAAAACAATCATTTCAAAAAATAAAATAGCCTATAGAACTGCAATAATTTCTATTGCAATTCAGGGGAGTACCGATCTCTAAAAAAAATAATGACCAGCTATCACATAGTTTTGTTATTTTTACTGAGGCTCCAAAATAAATTCTTCCCCCTGTAGTTGTTTGGGAGGGTTTATACCATGTCATGGAATCTGATTCATCAATAAATACTCTACAAATATTTGCAAGATACTGCTCTGTGTCCTATTCAGATAATTAAAAGTGCTATACCAAATAAAATCATATCCTGTAATATCACACTGACATATGGTTTTCCCATAGGAAATGAGGACGATCAATAACATTCTTCATTGACACCGATTTTGGATAATGGTAATGTGCTGGCAGATCCATTAATGATTTTTTTTTTTTTTTTCTAATTTGGTGGCATGATGTCATAATTCAGCATTGATGACACACTTGGACTCAATAAACTGTTCAATAAAATCCTTATTCACAAGTAATTGACAACAATTGTGAACATTCTGTTTGGTTATTTACCATCTGTAGTTGTGCATGGAACAAACTCAGTGATATATGGTGTTGTTCCCTCTGCCTGTACTGGTGGATGGGTGATTGCCTTCGAGTGTTTGCTGTCAGGAAACCAGCAAGGGGGGGATGCAAATCAGCACTATTTCCCCACGACAGTAAGGACCTTCTTAGCCACCCAGCAGTCAGGACAATGTGTTAGAACAGTTCCACTATAGACACACTTCCCCTAAAATATCATCCTAATATAAGTGTTTTCCTTCTTTCCTCCCTTCCTTCCATTCTCCCTTCCCTTCTTTAACAGAAAATAAATATCTAGGCAATTTAAAATTAAATTATGTTCAAGGATACTAACGGCCGTTTTCTTTCTTATCAATCTGTGGGAGGGGAAGAATATTTAAAGGGGTTTCCACAGAGTGATTTTTTTTTTTAATGGCCAAGTATTTAGAAACAATTTGAAATGTTTTAGGAACATCAATTAACAGCTGATTATGGTCTCAAAAGCAGGTTTAGGTTTTCTGGATTGTTTGATTTACACATTGTAATAAAGTGACTCTAAAAGCTACTGGTTCCACAATCCATTGTAATAGGAGGCTTTAGGGCCAGCAGCACAGTTGTTTCAGAATGTCCCATGGTACACGATGGTATAAATATACCTGTTTCTCCTACTGTATTTACTTAAAATAATAGTAGCTTTGGTTTAAAATTAAATACCTATTTTATGCTAAAGAACTACATTGGACACAATATGAATGATCTTTTAAAATATTTAATATATTGAAGTGAAATTGAGGCTAACTGACTAGAACTTGGCCAAGGTCACACAACTAGTAAGTGATGGAACTGAATTTAAACCCAGTGGTACTGGAATCTAAATTTCCTACTCTTCTCTTCCTGGCTTATTGTTTCCTATAGTGAAGAAAAATTTACCTTATTCTAAAAGGAATTATTTTATTTCAATTTAAAGAGATCGATTATTTGATGGTTTGTTGGAGTTGATATCCATTTCTTTCCCCATGGACATTTTTGACATTCATTTCAAGGAAATAGAGATTAAGGATAGAATATAAATCAACTAGATCTACTTCAATGAAAATAATTTCCTTAAGATCTATACTCCCTTTTTTATGACTTTTGTTTATAAGAAAGCAACGGATCATTTATTTACAGTTTAGCTTTTGTGTTTTTAATTGTGCAATGAGGTGGAATTCTAGGAGTTTATCCTAAATATGTTCCAAGCAAAAACCCTTTTTCAGTTCAGAATTAACAAATATTTGTGGATTATGATAATAATGATATTTTAATGAGATAATATCAGAAAAGACACTTAATGAATATATTATCTTAAAATGTCTTGATATCTACTCTCTCTCGTTTAACATTTATTTTAAGAGCAAGGTATTATTACTCTCTGCTTTACATATAAAAAAAACTAAATCATCAGTAAAAGTACTTGTCCAAGATCACATAACTAATAAGAGGCAGAACTGGAATTAGAATCCAGGTATGTTTAATTAGAAAGGTTCTCTTCCTATTAAGTGGCCTATCCAAAGAAAGGGGAAAAGTAGTCGATCAGTTAGCAGTGCCTTCAGTTAAAGATAATAGAAACTCATCCATGATGACGAAAGCAAATTGTGACTTGTTTACATAGACCAACAAGGCCAGAGTTGAGCAGCCCAGCCCTAGCATAGTTGATCAAGGAAGTCATTAAGGAATGAGGCTTCAAATCACTTTTGATCCATTCTCCTTAGAATGTGGCCTTAATTTCTATGGTTACAGATGTAACCTGCCTCTATTGGTCATTAATCCTTCAGACAAAAAGAAGTAGTGGAAGGTGAAGGGCATAAGTCTTGTGCTAGCTGAATCTATCCTGTTTGATCAAGAAAATAATAGCTGCCCCAGCAGTGTCACCTGGCACTGCTGGGGCAGCTAGAAGTTATAGGAGTAACTTCTATTATAAGGGAACCCAGGTGATTGATGTGGATTTTGCCTTAATGCCTTCACACTATGAACAAAAATCAGGGCTCTCTTAAAATGGAAGAATAGATTTGGGATTGTTAGGTGGCAGTATCTGGCACAAAAACTGATAATTGGGTAAACAAGAACTAGAGGTCAGTGAAAAATTAAGAGAAAAATCTATGAAGTCTAGAAAGAGATGATTCATTATTTCTCTTAGAAAAACATACTGGACAACTAGATAAAAAGGATCACAAGGGAGTTGTTTATTCAACCATTTATGTACATTTTCTATTAACCTCCTTATTGATGTAATTATTTGGGTACAAAAGAGCAGTATATTACTGATAGCTAGATGATCCCATTTATATTACTAGCACAAGGAAAGTCCACTTAGGACACTCAAATACAGCATCAAGATTCTATTGGAGAAATGGTCTCTTGGCCTTTAAGGTGATTCCAGAAGTAATCTATGGCCCTGTCCAGACCCAAGTCATCAGTAACCAAGTCAAGGCTGTAGACCTTTCAGGATAGAAATCATTGTCATAGTGCTTTGGGAATCAAACATTTACGTATCTGAGCCTGACCAAAAAAAATAAATAAATAAGAAGAAGAAAGAAAGAAAGAAAGAAAGAAAGAAAGAAAGAAAGAAAGAAAGAAAGAAAGAAAGAAAGAAAGAAAGAAAGAAAGAAAATAAACTTTCAGATAATGGAGCTCATATACTCAACTCTTGCTAAACTGAGCCTGGTTACATGGATAATCTGCTGAGCTGTCAAACAAACTTGACACATACTGAAATTTGC
The DNA here is from genome assembly GCF_057876585.1 of Rhinolophus sinicus. NCBI lineage: Eukaryota > Metazoa > Chordata > Mammalia > Chiroptera > Rhinolophidae > Rhinolophus > Rhinolophus sinicus. Next base: position 43,450,743 of record NC_142517.1, on the reverse strand, counting down.
CTATTGATGAAAATAAGCTTCTTTCTTTTCCTCTCCAGCAGAGACCTAGACCTAAAAATTTCTAGACCTACAAATTCATTATAAGTAATCTTTTTTAGATACATGGATATGTGTGCATTTATATACCTAAGGAATGTCAGAAAGAGGAACTGATGAGAGGAAATTAGAATCTCTTCCCACCTCAGGATCAAGCTTAACAATATCAAAGGAGCAGGTGTTACAGCACATGTGCTAAAATTGGAAGATTCATACAGCCATGTGCATGGAGCTCCTGCAAATTCACAAAGCTTTTTCCACATTTTTCCAAACTTCCCTTGTGGACCTTTGTCTGACCCTGTGCTCCCATAGCAATTGGTACATCCGTGGATTAGCATGTGCCTCACTGTACTTAATTATTAGTGTACATATTTGTTTTCTCCACAAGGCTGTGAGTTTCTTGAAGACAAAAGCACTAATAGGAAATTGAACTTGAAAACAATATATAATGAGTGTTCTGAATTTTCCATCTCTAGAATCTACAAAGATAGCTGTTTGGGCATAGACATGTGTTGAGTCGAGAGGCTAAACCAGATGACCCTTTCAAGACTTCCAGATCTAAAAGTCTATTTTAAAAAGAATTCCTTTAAACATAAAATCAGAAAACATCTACTGCATTTGGTTACCAAGAATAAAAAATAATTTCATCTTCTCTCTACTACTTAATTGGCTCTTTTGCCCAAAGCACATTTAAATTCTGAGTCTCAATAAAACTATAATGATAATAATAAAAGATTTAAGGGTATTCATATCTCATTTCATTACTGTAAAACTACTGCCTAAATCCTACCTATTTCTATAGGCTGAAAACAGTTTCTACAGGAGCAAAACTTACTCTACTAATCATCAAGAACAGCTCTTAATGGGATTGAAAGTATCGAAACACCATCGTTGCCATGTCGCTGTATACACAGAGTACTATTGGAAGGAATGTGTTAAATCGTACATTTCAGGGACATTTTCTTAAAGAGACTAGCACCAAGGCCTACTCTTTCAAAGGAATAGGAAAAGAACTCAAACTCCTTCTGAGGCTTGTGAATATAGGGAGCTATAACACGATGCCCACAAACCTTGGAAATGAGAGCATAAGATTAGCTCTGAGAGTTAAACTGAGAGATCAAAGCAGAGAAGAGCAGAAATATGCAGAGTTACCTCAAAGAGACAGAATGACTCCTAGGCTTCCAGGAATTGACTAAGGCCAGATTAAATGTATGAACATTTCTAAAGATAAAATGTTTTACTCACAGAGGGTGTGTCAGTTATGGAAGCACAAGAAAAGTTAGAACTCGGCAGCCCCTAGGGTAACACCACATTATCCTTAGCTTCCTTTGTAGATTTAGTAAGGTGAAAAAATGTACTCATTATCCTCAGGCTGATTAGTCACTAAGTTGTTGCTCTGGTATATACGTGTATTCAGTAGCCAACAGAAGAAGCTTCTACTTGCCAAAAAGAGGAAATTTGAGCATTAGTGGGATAATAGCTGTGATGCATTGATGCATATCCAATTGCCTAAATCTATGAATTCATAATGATACACAGAAATAATTCATTGGTCAACTTCGAAAGATGCTAGGGGATTAAATCACTATTTTGATAACCAAGAATTATAATTTTAAATATTTTCCTGCTTTCCCTATAACCAATAGTAGATAGTGGAAGTTTTTCTTTAATTATTTCAACTAATAAGTAAATAGAGAATAATAGAATTATAATATTAATATTTTCCAAACCCTAATGAAATATTGGTTCTAATCAATAACTACCAACATCATATACAAAAAATGAGAACTGTATATTATGTGCTCCTACTGGAAGTATACAATATCACCTAACAAGTATTCTTGCCAAAATCTCATATCCAAATCTGTTCAAGCCCCCAGAACTAAGTACCTAATTTATAGGCATTTTAGGAGAAAAAAATATATTGAACAATAACATGGCCATACAGTCAGAAAATCCAGATTGTGGGAAACTCGACAAGACAAACATCCTGGTTTATTCGACAAATAGCATGGAGGGAAAAACAAGGCAGGATGAACCTACACATTTAAGAGACATATATCAGGAGATGAGAGATTTCAGAAGACACAAACTCCTAACCTGCTCTACCTAGAGGCACAAGCACTGTTTCATAAGTCTGCCTACATGAACCAGTTTAAGCCAAACAACTCAGGAAATATCTAGATATAGTATTAAGAACTAGCATGGAGGAGAGAGAGAGGGAGAAAAGGTGCTGTGATCCTTCATCAGAGGCAGCTGGAGACAAACAATCTGCCCAGAGATAATCCAATCCCATCAAGATTCCAGGGAGGGTCTACTACAAGCAAATCTTAGAGAAGAAAATTTAATACCAAGATAAAACTACAGTCCCCATGCTGAAGAGTCCCATCAGCTAATGGAGAATATGGACACGTTATGGTTAGTGACAAAAGAAAAGGGGGATGAAAGTGCTATTCAGAAATGGTATAAATCCAGGAAGGTGTCAATTGCTGTGGGCAATGTGTCTGAAGTCGCAGTGCTCATGGCCTGAAAATTTCAGCGAGATTTCAACATTTGGACCACGCTTGCAGGCGAGGAGACAGGGAGGATGCTTTCAGAAGAATGACTCCTTTCCTCTGATGCTATAATAAACCATGAAGCTTTACTCTATATCATGCCTACTTTATTACAAAAGAGCAATAATATATCCCTTCTTATGTAATTTGTTGCAGTAACATTTTTATTTTCATGGTGATATAATCATATTTTACCTTAATAACAGCCGAATTATTTTTTTGCAAGTATTACAAATACTTGAGTCAAGGATGACATTTGGTCTTTGACATTTTGTATTCAGCCACCCAGAAAAACACAGTTTTGATCATTAAATGTTGCCTTTTGAAGTGCTCAATAGGGATTGGAGGCAGAAATACCATGTTGATATGAAAAATGAACCATCAGATAAATCCTAATTTTAATTTTTGAAATAACTTCTTTCTAATTTAAATATATATTTTGTGTTTTATTTTTATTTCCCTGCAGTATTATCCTTTAGACTATACTGTAACTCACTTTATTGCTAGTACATTCTAAGCGACTCTTCTGAGAATTCTTAACAGACACAGCATGAAGTGGGTGCTAAGAACACTGCAGCTTGCTTTATAATTTACAGTGTAGGTGTAAATCCTTTCTCTTAAGAACAGCACAAAATTGCCATTTAATTCACTTCAGGAACATTTAAATTAGGTACACTTATATTTTAAAATAACATTTTGTATTAGGCTCAAGTTATACTCAAGTGAATTGTTCACCCAAAGAACTGCAGAAGTATGAAGCATAATCAGTGTAACACCACATAATGACAATTGTATAATAAATAAGAACAACGTTGTTAATTAAGATCTTGATTGAGTCCAGAATTACATCTAGTGAAATATCTCAGAGCATCTCCACGCCATCTGGTTCAAATTGTCAATATTAACCTCCTAAGCTTTCTTTCAAAAGATGTGCCCACATGGGCAAAAGCTGGGAAGTCAGATAGGAAAGAAACAAAAATGCTTCTGATGATGTGCCCTTATTTTCAGATCTTAGAGAGGTGCTAAAAAAAAATGCATGTTTATACAGAACATACAAAATTCATGAAGGATGATGAAGAAAAAGAGTGACACTTGGAAAAAGTAGGAAAGTATCAGTGTAGCAAGGGTGACAAATGAATGACAAACATCTGGGAGTCCAGCGTGCCAGGAAATAGATATATGGGGGGTTGTGATAAAAACCAGAAGCAGGGAAATGTTAAGATGTGGGGTCTCAGACATGGAAGAAATGGTTTTATGAGCATACCCTCACTTATGTTTTTTTCAGTGAAGAAATAATATTGGAACAAATCAAAATTTTAATATTCAGGAAATGAACTGTCACATTATCATTTTATGAAATTATCAAGAAGATTTGCAAATAACATTGAAAAGAATCTTATCCAGCAGAAGCATAAAATACAAAAAAAATTGAAGAATAGAAAGTTTGGTATGATTGATTATTTATTTATCCATTCCAAATATTTATTGTGACTCTACCAATTGTCAGGCCCTGCACTAATATGAAGGATACAGCCAGAGATTAACACAATATCCCCACTTTTTTGGAGGTGATATTCTAATGAAGCAGGGAAGAGACTACACACATATACAAACAAATTAAATAACCTTATATAGTGATACTTTAAAAAAGAGGGAAAACAGGTTAATGTAATAGAGAGTGAGTGTGAGGGTGGGTTGGGGCAAACTTGCTATGAGCTGGAATGATGAGGGGAGGCCCTTTGAGGAGGAGGCAGCATATGAGCTAAGAATTGAAGCACTCATAGGAAGGAGCCCGCTAAGGCAGAATCTAACAGGAAAGCCTTCCAGGCGGAGGGAAGAGCTAGCACTCAGACATTGAGACTCAAGAGGCCAAGCATATCCAAGGGATGGAAGAAGGGGAGTGAGTCAGAAGTGTCACAACCAAGGTGAGAGTAGTAAGAAATGACATCAGAGCACGGACAGTGACTAGATCTAGTCAAGTTGCTTTAGGAAGACTACAAGGGGATGGAGAGTGGAAGAAGAAAAAGCAGTTAGGAGACTTGCATTAGTGCAGACTTGCCTTACCTTAAAATAATAGTAATAGATGTGGTGGAATGATTGGTTCATTTTATAATTTGAAAGCCATCTAGAAAACATGTGGATAAATTGGATGTCACTGTTGTTTGTCCTAAGCAACTGGGTGAATGGTAGAAATTAGTTTGGGGTTAAAATTGAACACAGGTGCCTCTTGACTTATGATGGGGTTACAGCCTGATAAACCCATTGTAAGTTGAAAAAAGCAAGAAAATAAAAAAAAATGCATTTACTACCACTTTGTAGAGTATCGGTTGTTTACCCTCGTGATCACATGGCTGACTGGGAGCTGTGGCTAATGGCTGCCGTCCAGCATCACAAGAGAGTTTCATACCACATATCACTAGCCCAGGAAAAGATCAAAATTCCACATATAAAGTATGGTTTCTCCTGAATGCATATCACGTTCACACCGTTATAAAGTCAAAAAACTGTAAGTCTAAACATCTTAAATCTCTACTAGTTTGTATGGGTATATATGTGGAATCATTGGATATTTTAGTCCAAGTTCAGAAGAGACATCAAAAATGAAGATAAATGATTAAGAGCCAAAAACATATAGATGGTACTCAAAGGCACGGGACAGGATGAGCTCATCTAAGGAAATTATGATCCTGATTGAGCCCAGAATTACATCTAGTGAAATATCTCATCGTGTCTCAGGATAAAGAACAGGGCAGTTAAAGAACAGGGTCAAGGATGAAGCTGTGGACATAGCCAACATGTCAAGGTCAGGAAGAGGAGGAACCCAGCACAAGAAGTGACAGTGAAGTAGGAGGAAAAGTAGGGGGATGTGACCACTGTGTCAAGGGTTGAACATGGTGAAGTCAACGAATTGACTATAGGGGTCTAGTAGGATGGAGGTCACTGCTGCTGATCTTAATGAAAGCTGTTTGGGAGCCATTCTGGGGATGTGAGACTGCATCCCCAGAATGGCTGAGAGGACATGGAAAGAAGAAAGTAGAAAGAGGAGACATGACAATACTTTCCAGGACGATAGCTATAAAACCAGAGGGGAAAAAATAGGTTAGTAGACGGACAGAGGAAGACATAATGTGAGGGAATTTTTTTTATTTGTTTTATTGTTTCTTTAAAGATGGCTAACATTAAGGCATGTGCATATGCCAAAGAGAGTAACCCAACAGTGAGGAGGAAATTAATGTTGTAGGACAAAAAGAGAGTAATTGTAGAAGCAAAGACCTTGAGGTACTGAGAAAGGATGACCCTAACTCCCTCAGTGATGCACGAAGTATTTGTTTACTGTAAGTCTCAGCTATCCATGGAATAAAGTGATTCTAATTTAATTGTCCTGTGTTGGGCCTGGTCATCAATACCTTTTTAAAAGCCCTCCAGTTACTTCTAGTGTGCAGACAGCATTGAGAAACAGTAATCTAAAAAATAGTGTATTGTATTTATCCTTCTTTTGACCTTTCTTTATAGTTTTATGGCATATATGTGTTCCCAGCAGTTTACTGTTTAGTTTTACACTAACTTTATTTAAAAGGAATCACACTATATGTATTCTGTGTATCTTGCTATCTTTTGTTTCACATTATATTTATATGATTCACACATGGTGATTTGTGCAGTTCTAACTCATTCATTTTCACTGATCTGTTGTGTCCCAGTATATGAAAATGCAAATTTCTCCATTCCCCTGTTTAATTAATATGTGAAACACTTTTTTTTTCAGTTTTTGACTATTGTAAACCATACTGCTATATGAACACTCTATAATATGTAATTGATTCACTATTACAATTATTTCATGGGAAGTGAAAATATAAACTAGTATAGCTAATTCCAAATATAATTTGACATTATATATTTGTTTTTCAAATATGGCAATTGTATTTATGTTCAGTTCCATAATTACTTATCACATACTATATTTTTTGAAATTGTTTTGAAAAGCAAATGTTTTATGCTTGGTTGCTATTTGATCTTTCTCTTCATTATTTCTTTTATAACTTTTATACTTAAAAAATTTTTCATCATCTCATAGCAGTTCAAAATTCACCTAGTTTTCTTGGTTCCATTTATTTCACATTTAGCTTTTTAATATACCTTAAAATTTATTAATTAAAATTAAAAGACAAATTATAAATTGGCAAAAAAAAATAAAAAAAAATTGACATCCAAACAGTCAATACCGTTTTAAAGGTATTGGGAAGACCTATTTAAAGGTCAATGGGAAGAAAATCTATTAGGAAAGTGACTTGAGATATGAACAGATAATTTACAAAAGAGACATAACTGCTAATGAATATTTGGAAAATGTTCAACCTCAGTAATTAAAGAAAAGATAAAACTATTACATACTGGCTTTCACAATTGTCAATTTTTAAAAACAGTAATACAGAATTAGTCATTCTTTTAAACACTGTTGGTACTGCTGGTAGAAGTATTTATTAGTACCAAATTCTTGGAAAGTAATTTGCTGACATATAACAAGAGCTGTTAATAAAAGCTGAAAAATAAAAAAAGCCGTAACTATAAGCTTAGGAATAAGTATAAGGAAATAGTTCAAAATGTGGATGAGGATACAAATTCAAGGATGTCCACTGAATTATTTATGAGAGAAAAAAGGTTTGAAATAATGCAAATGCTCCCAAATAGGACAATCATTAAATAAATTTTACTCATATAATGGAATATTATTTGGTCATTAAAAACATGTTTTCAAAGGATGATGACATCAGAAAATGCTCAAAACTAAACACACACGCACACGATAATTATGTATAATCTATGACCTTTATTTTATGAAGTATTTTCATCTTTTTTCTACCTGGCACAATCTTTCTCTCTTTCACTCTCTCTTCAGGATAGATGCTAAAATATTAAGAATGGTTCTCTCTCAATGGAAGAAATAGAAGTAAAGTTAATTTTTTTTCTTTATAGTTTGTTTTTACATATCTTCAAAATGCCATTAAGATGCTTCTCTGTATGTTTAATTTAGTAGAAAAGAGTATTTGACCTCCTAAAACACAGCAGGTTAGGTACTGAGAATAGAACCATCCTGGCATAGATTTATTCGGTTTTACACTGTAAACACACATCTCTTTCTGAGCTCTCAGATTTGCCAACTCAACCTCTGTCCCTTATCACCTGTTTTGTTTTTATTTTTCCCTATTTCAGTCCCAGTATTCACCTCTCCAACAACCACCAACAATGGTCCTGATGATGAAGTCTATGGGAGCTGATGGGCTTGCATCAGATGTTGCCAGCTAATCTCATACAAAGCAGAGAGAAAGAAGAGAAGAACAAGAGAAAGCAATACAGCTGCAGGCACACCAAGGGCAAACTGAGAAACCTGGGGCTACGGGAACGACTGAACCACAGGGACTCCATGGTGGTGAGTGGGCTAAAGCAGAGGCCCCGGGGAAATATCTTCTGCTGAGTGTTGGCTTTGACTAGAGGTTCTCTTTGAGATTTCTGCCATCTATAAAATGGAGGGTGTTATGACTTTCCTTCCAGTGGTGTGAAATTAAATGAGAGTGACTTAAGCAGAATACCTAGACACAATAGGTAACAAATGAATGTTGCTATTATTATTTACATCACTTCAAATGTTCATGCAGAGAATTCAAGGCATGTCTCCTGACTCAGACAGTTTAGACCTTTCAGCTAATACATTATAAATGATGAGATGAAGTCACAGTGTTGATTTCCCAAATAGGACATATCGATCCCCTCTTGTAACAACATCCTTTTTTGCAATAACTTCGTTTCTTATGCCACATTATTGACACACAGATTTTGTGAGATGAAGATTGATGCTGCATATCTGTCTCCATTTTTTAAAGTGTAACTAACCATTTTATTTTAATCTGATGCTTTCCAGGTATCAGTAAGTGTTTATAAAATGCTAACATTTTTCTTTGGAGACTGGGAAAATTAACCTATTCCAAGCAATTTGCTAGAGGTTTAGGAGAAACATGTGGCTGGAGCTTTACACTCTGTTCTCCCCTTTGCAAATAGAAGAAAATGTCAGCCCTCTGTGGTGAAACTCACAAAAGATTGGATCTGGGCCATAGAGGAGGAGATGTTTCCTCAGGCAAGCGAAGTCAGAATTATAGAGCAAATGTATGTCAGTTTCATAGAGATCCAAGGAGGAAAGCAGAGCTGGGGGCGTAGGGTAAAGACTGATTACAGAGATATCTACAGAATATCTTCATCTTAATGGGAGCAAGGACAAGAGTCATGAGTGAGGAGCACACGTCTCTACTCTGAGCTGGTAGGAATGCATGAAAAAGCCAGGCATGGAAACAAAGCACACACCCTGGATTTCCACCCAGTGTCCAGTGGTGGCACAGCGTCTGTTGATGGTGTGGAGACCACACTTTTGCAGAGTTTCTCACATAATTCTTGGGACAATGTCCTTTATACAGTATCTGAGAGCCTTGCCCCCAAAATAATCCAGTAGTTAGAATCTATCCTCAGTAAATTGAGCCTTCCTGTCTGTGTCCTATTGCCCCTACTCTGAGAAGCATCCATCTGGTCTTATTCCTTCAGGATCACAGTATCAACCTTACCCATGTAAAATATGGGCTCAGAAAAGAGATGCTCATGTACATCTGGGTGTCCATTTTTATCTCCTTCTTGGTAGGGATGGCAAAGGCTTTATCGGTCAATTAGAGAGATCAGTAAATAATTTTGGAAAACAGAAGACCAACACCTGGTAGAATATCCCAGATTTAAAGGTTTTTACAAACACTTCTCTTCTCAAACCTATCTCTGCTCTCAACCTATAAGTGGTCAGCAAGACTCTGGCTCCCTTCAGTTGAAGACACTGAACTTTCCATGAAGGAGCACACCAAGCCATCATCACTCAGCTCCAGCTTAGCATGAAGTACTTTGTAACCACTTTAGCAAACTCAGAGCGCATGGAGGGAGTTGTGCCAGTAAAAGTGTGGAAAGAGAGGTCCAGAATCATAGCTTCTACCTTGGCTATATGTCAAATTACACGAGGAAGAGTAAAAGAACATAGTTTTTTGACTCCACCCCAGCCCCACTGAATCAGTCTTTCATGGTTGATCTTTAGCACCTTAATTTATAGAAAGAACCCTGGATAATTTACTGCTCAGTCCAATTTGGGGAACTCAACATGGGGCATAAGAACTTGAGTAGACCTTGTAGCACCTAGAAAATCACAAGTGTATTGGGCTCTAATTCAACCTAAGGCATGCTATTTTCAGGGTTTGAGAGGTGACACAAGGCCACCTGATATGGGATGCCAGTAGAAAGGGGTCTTGAGCATCTCAGGATGTCTTAATCTGGAGGCCCCACTCAGTCTTCCTTGGGCATAGGCAAGAGAGGAAAACTGAATCTTGTTTGATTTCAAATTTGTAAAGTGCTTGAATAAAAAGAACACTGCTAGAACTAGCAAGAAATCAAATAAAATCAAACAAAATAAAACCACTTAAATACCCTTCAGTGGGAGCAAGGGTTCTTAAGTTGTGGTATTTTAATACAATGGAAATAATTTCAAGTGATTCTGAATGAATACATTTATCAACCTAAAAAAGATGGCATAATACATAGTAGATAAAAAACTAAACACTACATATAGCATGACTAATATCTGCTCAAAATTACACACATACATGCATATATACAAATAGATTACAAACAAATCTTAACAAAATAATACCAAATGTTCACCATAGTTATGTCTGAGTAAGGAGATTATGGTTGATTTTTGTTCCTTGATTTCCATTATTTTCTGACTTGCTTGCGAGGAACATGAATTATTTGTTGGCTTTAAAAAAAAAAATTAAAGGAAGCATCACACTGACACAATGAGTTCATGCTCTCAGGGTCTCTCACCTCAACTGTCACAATACATAGCTTCTCCTCCAATCTCTCCACTTTTAATCTCCCAGCTTTTAAATATAACTTTGTCAATGTCTTACAATGCAGGTCAAGTGGTATCTATCCTCTCAAATTCAATGACTTCCCATTAGCTAAGAAATAAGGTACAGCTCTTTCACAGGTCATTTGAGTTTGCTCATGATCTGTATTCAAGTATCTTTCTCACTTTAACTGTTGGATCCATCCCTCCGTACCCTTAGTGTTCTAATCTCATCAGAGCACACCCAGTGCTACCACCACACAGAATATTTTTAATGCTGGGTGCCTGTCGTGCGGGAGACCCTGCTCACTGCGCCATTTGTCGTGCAGGATGTCATGCGGGGCGACCGGTGGGGTCTTTGCTCCCGCTCCCCACACTAGAACGCAGGACACAGTGAGGCCAAAAAGGAACACCCACGGAGCCATAAGTAGGGGAGTCATATCACTATATTCTCGCTGGCGGCATCCGCCTCTCTGCAATCCGCTCTTGCTAGCTCAGCCACCATCTTCTTGCTAGCCCCCATTATTCTGCTAGTGTAGCCACAGCAGTTATATTAGTGGCCAATGGCTCACTGGTTACAGCTGACGGCCAACTAGCCACAGCTAATGGCCATCCAATCACAGTTGATGGCCATTTACTACCTGAGCCAGCACCTTTCTATGTGAGACCAAGAGCCTGGAAACTGCTTTCTGGGGCTCTGTCCCCACAGTGCCTTTCCTACTTTTTGTTACTACCTACATCAGGCTTCCCATCGACAACCCCAGAATCAAGGGCCCCTTCCCATACACACACCTATACTGCATATTGGTTGAACTCCCATGTACCACCTTTTTTTATTCTTTCTCTTTCATTATTTACAGGTTTACTTCCACTGGGGAATGAAGGCTCCTGGAATAAAATGATCTTCCCATTCACCTTTGGATCTTTCATAGGTCCCAGCTCAGTGTGTTGCAGATTGCACTCATTCAGTAAAAACACATTATTATGATACATAAAAGCTTAAAATGTTAAGAACACAAAGAACAATACACTTCTTAACATCTACAGGTCTGAAGAAGTTGCATCACCCCTACATTTCTGGTGATCATTCAGCCTCTCTGGAAAATAGTTTGGCAGTTTCATATAAACCTAAACATGCAACTACAATCCAGCAATTGCATTCCTGGGCATTTAACTCAGAGAAATAAAAGCTTAAGCTCACACAAAAACTTTACAATTAACCAATTTTCTAGTTTCTGTATATGATGTTTTGACATCTGAGGCCTTGCTCACTAGTAGAGATGGACCTCCCCTCCTATGGTTAGTTAATAGTTTGTATATTCATAGAGATACAGTAGAAAAGCACTCTCCCAGGAGCCTACTTTTCATATGCCAATGAACCAATCCAACACCCCAACCCCCCACCTGCCTGTCTGCTTTGTGGCTGCTCTTACATTTCTGAGACACTATTTTCCTGCCCTGATCACCCTGGAGCCAGTGGTTAGGCAGCCTCTGCACCCTGGAGCCCACTGAAATTTTCCAATGTAGCCAGTCCTAACCTGGTTCACCTGCTTAAGCTATCTTGCCCATTCTCTCCCTTGAAAACTATGATACAGGCCCTCCCTGCTCTCTGCCTGTGACTGACCTTAGTGTTCTCTCCTATGACCTGCATGGCCTGGTGTATTCCCCTTCTCTTGGGAACTGAGTAATAAACTATATCTTCAATGGCATTGTCTCCTGATCTGTTAGCCTCATCGTACCTGAATAAAACAAAATCTCAAGTATGTTTTGTTGCAAATCTGAACATGAATGTTCGCAGCAGCTTTATTCATAATAACCCAAAACTGGAAATAACCCAGATATCCTTCAAATGGTGACTGGTTAAACAAACTGAACTATAATATATCCATACCATGGAATATTACTCAGCAATAAAAAGGGACAAATTATTGATACCTGCAATTTATGCTAATATCAGTGGAATCATCAAGTGCATAACCTTTTGAGATTGGCCTTTTTTTAAAGGCCAATGATTCCACTGATATGACATTCTTGAAATGATAAAATTATAAAAAGAAAAATGGGTTATGGTTGCCAGGGGTCAGGGAGCAGAAGTGGGGCAGGAAGTGGGTGGATATGGACATAAAAGGCAACATGAGGGATCTTCACGGTGATGAAACTGTTCTGTATTTTGACTATATCAATATCAAGATCCTAGTTGTGATATTGTATTAATAGTATGTCTTTGAGAAATGTTACCACAATGTTATAAATGTTACTCAAAGCAAAATGTGTGCTTGTAGGTATCAACCAAAACAAATCCAAATGAACACTAGATGATTAAAATATGGAAGCACAACAAGAGATAAGAGATAGTTGCAAGAAATGGAGATAAGGCTCTCAAAAAATTCTATGAAACAGGAGCTTCAAGTATGTGGAAGGCAACAAGGATGGGATGTTGAGCTAAACAACCTCACTGTAACTTGATCATGCCTGTAAAGGGCCTATCGCATTAGGATGTATTCGGGGTTAGGACTTCAACATATGATTGGGGGGAGAGAGGGGGACAGGTATAACACATGGGAAATCATAGATGAGGCCCTGACAATTATTAAGGCACTTTCTGTCCTAGATTGGGTTTACAATGTTGATGAAGATGACCTACTACATAATTTTAAAAAATGACCCAAAGATTGGGGAGGGAAGAGACTCAAACTGCTTTACCCCTTGGAGACAGGCAACCAAGCTACGGTCCTTATTAGATTCTTGGAAGTAAAAGACACCCAGATTCAGCTAATGAGGTTTGGGCAGGGTTCACAGTGGGGAAGAGAAGCTGAAGTAGCCTTGTGAGTGGAGCTTTTATACATTTTAATACACTGTTGTTTTTTGCTTCTACATCTGAATGTAGACAAATTAATGTTATGCGCTTTACTACCCCTGAGTGCCAGGAGGGATCCTCCATTTTAGGAAGAGTGGCACATAGAGAGGTAGCAGTGTGGCATACATAGCTTTCCAACCCCCCAGTTGTGGCCAGGTACTCGAGGTACCTACACTCTCCTGACTTTTGGCACCAGTGGGTGGGCCAGGATTTAGCACTCGTGACCCTACCCAAAGCTTTCATTAGATAATGCCCCATTAGTTAGAGAATCAAAGCCTCAGTCACAAAAGCCATGACCTCCAACAGCAGGTGGGGGGAGTGGGGCAGAGGGGTAGGAGGGCTGACACTCACAAAGCAATATTTGGGGGCATGGTCACCAAATAAAGTTTCTTGAGAGTATGTGGGTACATTTACAATGGTCATTTCCTCTGGGAGTTGAGGAAAAAATATTCTTTCTTCAAACTCCCACCATCCAAAACAAAAAGCCTAGCCCCTTCTGTATTGGGTATTGAAGAGAGCACGTGTCTCATCTGGGCCTTCTGCCTGGTCTTTCATGTCAGCTAAACTGCAGACCAATACTTTTTTTAAAAGAAGGGCTCAATGTACGAGGCTATGTGGGAAGCTATCCTGCAAACTAAGGCACATTTTGCACCCCTGGGGCACCAACAGCACCTATGACCTCTTTGAGCAAAACGTCCCTATGACTGATGATTTCACCAATTGGAGCCACTGGCAAAGCAAAGCAGCTCTTACCTGGTGGTTCCTCCCCAACATGGCCACCAGATACTCCTTTTGAAAAGCAGCTATTAGCTTGCTTCTGGGCTTTACTGAACGGCTGACCTCTGAACATCTGACAAATCGAGGCTGTAGAATTCTAGTCTGATGGCCTCATTTTAGGTGGGGGGGGGGGGGGTTGAATTCAAATTCAATAACAAACAAGGAGGGAAGGGCCGAACAAGCTTCCTGGTCAAATGGCAATGGTACCAGTGATATCTTGGCTTTACATGAAAAAGTAGCAGTTATCTCTTTGGGGGAGGAAATTTTTCTAAAAACTTGGGCTTAGTTCACTGATGGTTCAGCTAAGCTAACTTGATGGTACCCACTGCCCTACTCTGACTGTTCAATCTCAGCACCAGCTATCCAGAACTCAAAATGGAAGAAGGCAGAAAGCAGTGGCCTCCTCAGAGGTTGGGGCTCAAGGCCATTCTCAGAACTCTAGACAATCATCTCTTTGAGGAACCAGGTTATATTTTTACTGTCTCTTATTTTGTTGCCAGTAACCTCGCTATTTCATCTGTCACTTGGAAAACTAAGACTGGCATTTTAGAGAGATCCCTTTTAGAGGCGAAGAACTGTGGAAAAGAATCACAGCTGCTGATCAAGTGTATAGGTCACGCAGGTAGACGCCACAGTAAACACCTGCTCTCTGATGAGACTGACTGGAATCAAGCCTGTACCACCCTGATTGCTACAAGGTGACAATCATCACACTGGGCATGGAAAGACAGCCATCACCACAGGCTGAGCACAAACAGAAGAGCTCTGTTTCCAATGCAGAGGCTGCAACCGCAGGCCTGGCTTGGGACTCATTGCAGAACTGACCCATTTGCCTTGGAGTGAGGGAGGTCACATTACATGGGATGCTGTCCCTTGTCTGCTCCTGGTAGGCTGACCATATGGGACTTTTGACTCTGTTTCAAGGTGATTCCTGGTGTCTTACAACCGCTGACAATTTTCCTCCATCTGTAGCTTGCATTTCACACTCAGAATGGCATTTTGATGAGTAGAAGTATTACATTTGATGAAGTCCAATTTATTAATGTTTCATGATTAGAACTTTTTGTGTATTATTTATTCAACAGTTTTTGACCACAAGCCATCAATTTTGTATGACTCAACCTAATTAATGTGGTTCAACCATATTAATATATGTCCCATATATTAATTTATTTGATTTTCACAGTAAACTATTAGCATAGACATCTCCATTTTACAAGTGATAAAACTGAGGAAAGAGAGATTAACTTCCCTATAAGGTCACACAGTTAATTAATGATAGAGTGAGATTCAAACACAGGCAGTCTGGCTTTGAAGTCTGTGCTCAGTCATGATGCTATATCACAGGTTCCATCTGGTATTGAAGTATCAGTTAATATGTCTCTCTCTAGTCGGTGTGCTCCTTGAAGTGAAAACTTTACTTTCCTTTGTAACACTTGTACCCAGCACAGTGCCTTGCACATAGTAGATGCCCATAATATTGAGGAAAGCATAGATGAATGAACGGGGAGGTCTTCACTAGGGCCACCCCGAGGACTGCTGGTTTGACAATGGCCATGGTCTTTCAGCCTTGATGCATTTGCATAGTGCACCTGCTGACCTTTGAACATACACCATGTTTTCTGGAACTCATCCCCTTTTAGATCCTTCCTCTTTAATTAAAGCATTAAATATGGTAACTGCAAGGGTTAGGGGAAGTCTCTGAACTATATGACTAAAAAATCCTATTACAAAAGATCCTAGGTATTCAAATCAACATTGTCTCAAGGACAGAGAAACATGCTGCATATAAAAGATTGCAAAACTTAGATGTTATTCTCCCAATTCCACTTAAGAACCATTTCTACCACCTCAAAAAAATCTCCATATCTACTATTATATTCTCACATAACTGTTATAACCACATATGACTATATATATGTATATATAGTACTATATATTATATCTACATAATATTGTTTTATAAATAAATACATACAATGCAATCCAGCCACAAAGAAGTTAGTTTGTGGCATATTTAAAATATTATTATCATTATCATTATCAAATTCACCAAATAGATTTTTCGAAGAATCTTACCATCTCCTTTATAATAATACCATTATTTGAAAAAAAGTCAACCTTATTCACTCTTGGTGTCAGTGCAGGCTACCCTAGCACACTTACTTAGGTAAGAAATTTTGATGTGAGTTTCTCTAGGCTGTTCAGATGAGTTATGTTATAATTTTTGATAATTAGCACTCATAAAAACAGAAACATGCTTTACATATAGTCAAGGTATAAAATTCCTTCCCAGATTTAAAACCTCTGAATATGTATCACTTCTAATTTGTGCCTTATAGTTGAATGGTACCAATACCAACTCATGTCAGCCTTGATACAAAGGATATTTTGCAGAAATGTTAGCTTTCCTATATAACTTATATATTGATGGAAGTGGGGGTTGCTAAAGCCAAATCTGGTTATTTTGCAATATCATAACTTCATTTGTTCTTAATACTTCTTGTGACGGTATTTTACAACTACTTGATCTGACATAAAATAAAGCTCTTACCCTAACTTTCTAATTTGTATTCAGCTTTGAGAGAACAATTGCTTTACCACATAGGTAGCATGTAGGTAAATATATTTTTCTTATAACTAAGTAACTAGAAAAATACCTAGGAAATTATTTTTAAAACTTAACTCATTTTCATTCATCATATTCGGGTCCTTTAAAGAAAAGGTGCCTTGAAAATTCCAGCTGTTGCTATTATTATAGTCATTTAAATTATTAGTAGTAATATTTCATACTCATTTCTCTTAATGTGGATATAAATAATTACAACAATAATAATAATTGCCCTTCATAGAGTAAGTTGCATTTTGTAATATTTCTGGATGGGTATGATTAGTAACATGATCAATTTTTCCCAGAATGCAATACAAAATATATTTTTTATTAGGGTATTAGGAAATCTTGCAACCAAAAATTTTATATGCACAATATATCACCAACTAAATTTAGGGTGATACGTTATGAATGTCTCTGCTAAAAAAGAAATGTACAAATATTGTGCTATACCACTTTCACCAAAAAGTCAGAATGATAATGATAATGAAAATGACCAGAAATATAAGTCACAGAGAGACGTATGGAATTCCAGGTTTTCTAGATTAAAGAATCTGTGAGATTCTCTAATGCAAAGTCTTGACTGCTCACTTATTTTCAAATGCACTTATTAGACTCCAGCCCTAGAGATTCTGATTCAATGGATCTGGATGTTGACTCATAATCCATATTTTTGATAGGTAACTCAGAAGACCCTGGTGAAGGATTTCTCATACCACGCTTTGAGAACTGTGATCTGGAAAGACTGGAGTATCAGACAGGTTGCCAAGATGGAGACTCTGACACACAGAATGAGTCTGAAATCTGGTTATCAGAGTGAGATCACAACATCAGGGCCTGGCTGGAAGTGATGTCCCTGAGATTGGGTTAAAGTTCCAGCCATGTTAATGTCCAAGATCGGATTGGTCTTAAAGAATGGGGTGGGGCTAAAGCTACAGGCAGGAATGCAAGTGGTTCTGGCTGAAGACAGGAAAAGGTCCAAGAGGCTAGGAGATAGGCAGCCACTGTCACTCAGTGCCTCTCTCACATCCACCTCCTGAGACTCTGCAGCCAAGTAGAGAATGGCTCTCCCCTCTCAAATCTGCCCATACTTTAGGTGTGGAGATGAGCCATTCTCTCTCTTCTCAAACTTGCCTGTGTTAGCCCTGACTCTAGGATGATTTTCTGAAAGGGTGTCAAGTATAAACAAAGAAGAATGAGGATGGCAGAGCAACCTGGGACTGGGGTTATGAGGATACACAGATGAGAGTTAACTAACTCTCTCTAGGCTTACCAGTGAAGTTGACTTCTATTTTGGCAATGGCACATCTGTGAGTAAAATGACTTCCTGGAATTCACCTAAAGAAATGAACTGAGCTATAATAGAAATCAGTGATTTAGTTGACCATCAAGATCTGAGGAGCATTAAAATCCCTTTCCCAAAGATTCTCATTCAGTAGGTCTCAAGTAGAGTTTAAGAATCTGTGTTTTTAAAGAATGACCCAGATATTTCTTATATACAGCTAGAATTGGGAACCAAAACAAAATCAGAAAGTTCACATATGCCTGAAGATTGTCTTCGGTTTATCAAGAATTTATAGCTTGAAAATTCTAATAATTAATTCTATTGTTATTAATTACTACGGCCAACTACACAATTTTCCATTGTGTTTGAAATGTTGCTTAGTGTTTTTATGCCTCTAATCATAATTCAAGTTAAGACATTTTAACTAGAGTCCATCAACAATCATTAAACTAGTGTTTTATGGCCGTGTTGCTACCTCTGTGTCACCTAATGATCTGTGGAAGACAACTAGAGAGTGACTAAAATTTTGTCATCAGACAGTAGTTTTCAGAAAGGGAAAGGGCACGGCCTACTGAAGAATAGAAGATCAAAAGAAAGAACCCCTGGTATGACGAAAGCCCCGTGAAAGTGCAATATTTAGCAAAATGCCAAATTGTAAAGTGTAGATTTCATATAATATACTGTCTTTGGGATAATGAAACATTCATTCAAAGGAGGGAAATGGGTAGAGTGACGTGGTGTGACAGGCTGTGACTCTTATGTGAGGAGACAGTGGCAAGTTTGACACCAGTAATGACCACAGGTTTATTTAGAATTGTTCCTCGGTTAAGAGGAGATGGTAAAGCAGAGGAAGAGAGAGACAGCCAGGAAACTGAGTTTTGTTTTTCTGTCTAAAAGAGAGAAATGCTAATTGAGGAAGTTATGTTCTTGAACTAATTATGACAGCTGAAGACAGAAAAAATAATATTTCACTTTCAAAGGACAAGATAGTTGTTCAAAATCTTACTTAGCTAAGATTTAAAGCAAAGTAGCATCAAACCATTTTAATTTTAGTCACTTTTAGCACAGACTAGAAAGACCTATGATTCTTGGGAAAAGTTATGTAATAGTTGAGAGAGAAGTATTATAGAGGGCTATTGTATAGGGCACAGACTCTCCCCTGGGAACTGTCTCATTTGTTCTGGAAACTACTACTTACTCCCTGTAAAAAAAAATAATATAAGCAGAGCCACTTTAAAATGGAGTCAGAGTTGCCATGCCAGAAAACCTGTCTTGCATGTCGTATGCCTCAAACCTTTGGAATGTTAAAACACAGTAAAATAACCTTTGGACTGGGCCTAAGGCAACATTATGTCACAAAGAACCATTTGCAAAGATAACAAGAAAGCAGATATGACTATGGGAAGATGGCTACCAGCTAAAAACTTAAAAACGTTGTTTAGAATTAACATCATTATGCTATGTTATTTGCACCAGTAAAAACACGTTCCCTCTATTGTTGATTCCTTCCCTTTTTCATAACTACCCCTTGTCTTTGTCTCCTAATTGGAACACCATTTGGGCTTCAGCCTGAATCAGTGCTTCCTGAATAACTTTTTTTTTTTTAATTTCAGATAAATGCTTGCTGCCTCTGTTTTTGGCCTTTTCTTTTTAGGTAGACACCCCTAAACACCAAATCCATCTATATCCACATGGGTACTATTGGGCTTTCCTGGATAGTCTAATGTGACCCCACTCCTGGTTATATTTGATTGCCCTGGGGTAAGCTCTGACCCAAGCTGAGCAAATCAATCTTCTCTGCGAATCTGAAATCAGTCAAAGAGATTCCTGCTATTTTAGCTGCTCTCCTGAAAAGAAGTCATGAATTCTTGGGAAGTGATACAGAAACCATTTCCTGTCATGACAACTTAAAAACAGATATCAAGTCTGTAACATGAAAGAAGAAAGAAGTAGATATGAAAAGAGAAGCAGAGACAAGAGAAAAAATGTCAGTGGCAATTTATATCCCTGTACTAATTATTCTTCGGGTTTGGATACACTCTGTTCTAGTTCATGCTAGTCTAAATCAGGCTTTCGTAAATGCAGTCAAAAGATTTCCAAGTAATGTAGAAGAAGAATGCCATAGGATTGACCAGAAGGGACCAAAGTGAAATGCCTAGAGAAGAAGGAGGAATTTGAAATTGCCATTTTTTCACTCCAAAATGAAGCAGACTGGGTAGGGATAAACTCAAACTGTGAGTGGTTATTGTCAGACAGCAAAACGGAATAATCAGGCTCAAGTCAGGATCCCAGAGGTAAAGGATACGGGTGATCAATACCTAAAAAGTTTGGTTACCAGTGGATTGGCCAAATTACAAAGGCTCAAAATAGATATGGTTGGTTGAGTTAAGCAAGGTTCAGAGTCCACATCTGAATATCAACCTTAGATTTCTGATGGGAACACAGAAACAGTGCTATGTTTACCCTTTAAAAGATCTTGATCCCTGTAAAATAGAAAGTAGATACTCCCATATTGGGCTTAGGTGCTAATCTTTTTACTGTGGCTGATATATTTTGGTTTATTTATCTCTTTTAGATACTGTAAGTTTATTTTTCTATATACAAGTGAAGACTGTTTGATTGTGTCATATATATTAATCTCTTAATGATGTCCATTTACTAAGATTGAGTTGTCTATCATAGAACATGGTGATACCATATTATAAGAATAAGGAAAGTATGGGAGTTATTAATAACCTCCTAATGATGGGTCTTGAAAATTCAAGTTAACCATTGATAACATATGTCTCTGAAGGTACATGTCACAGATTGTCCAATTTAACTGTTGTCATATAAATGTACCTGGTATTAAGCATACCAAAATGATTCTATGGATTATGACACAATTTAATATGGCCATAGATTTAATCTTCACTCCTACAAATTATTTTAATCACTATACCTAAAGAGGTCAGTTGTACTGACAAATCAATTAAATTAAACTATTTAAACTTACGTAAGTAGACCTAGTCTGTTGATGGGCATGAAGATCTTTTAGATATTAAATGCAGCAGGATCCACGTGACAGAGTTATTGAAGTAGACCCATTCTATAGTGTCCAATACTGTGTACTTGACCTCTATGCTTACTCAGAAAATATCCTAAGATAATGACATGCTGTGTAAAGTTATAGGATGAAAGAGTACTGAAGTTGGAGGACGAAGAGGTGGGATATATAAAATCTGGTTTTCCATCTTAATAAATTCAAGGAACTCAGAATCCCTGAACTTCAATTTTTAAAAAAATGATACCATATTATATTACCTTCCCTGCCACATTGAAAGGGTGGCAGTGAGGAATCAAAATAGTATTAAAGAAAACTCTTTGTAAAAAAGGGAAATAAGGGGCTGGGGACTCGGCTTGTTGTGTTGCTGCCGTAGAACTGGAGACGGTCCAGCTGCCACCATAGTTCTTCCAGCCGCCCACAATGTCATCTCATTTAGTAGAACAGCCGCCACCTCTGCACAATAATAACAACTCTGAGGAAGGGGAACAGGGTTTGCCACAGCCAGCCAGCCTCAACAGTCCCCGGGTGGAGCTATCCATGAACAGCACCAATGGCAATGATAATGGCAGTGGGGAAATGGGGGGCTGGAACACATCTCTTCCTCATCCTCCATCCACAATGGAGACATGGAGAAGATTCTCTTGGATACACAACATGAATCGGGACAGAGTAGTTCAAGAGGCAGCTCTCACTGTGACAGCCCTTCCCCAGAAGAAGATGGACAAATTATGTTTGATGTGGAAATGCACACCAGCAGGGACCATAGCTCCCAGTCAGAAGAAGAAGTTGTAGAAAGAGAGAAGAAACTGATGCTTTGAAGAAAAGTGTAGACTGGCCCAGTAGGCCTGAAAACATTACACCTAAGGAGTTCTACTTCAGGCACCCTAAATGTGCCATTTCTTTAAGCATGAGGAAAAGTGGAGCCATGAAGAAAGGGGGTATTTTCTCTGCAGAATTTCTTTAGATGTTCATTCCTTCTATCTTCCTTTCTTATGTTTTGGCTTTGTGGCTAGGCATCTATATTGGAAAATGACTGAACACACCTTCTGCCAGCACCTATTGAAGGAAAGAAAGCCCCTGGGAAAGCGTGTGACCTATGAAGTGGTATATTGTCACAGTAATTTATTTGAACTTGAAACCACTGTAAGCATGACCCAACTTACAACCCTGTTTTTACATACCCAAGCTCCAGTAACTCTTAAATCCAGTATTTTATTCAAACTCTGTTGAGGCATTTTACTAACCCTATTCCCTTTCTGGCCCGTAAGACACTTTAGAATTTCCTAACAGAGTTTACTGTTTTTAGAAATTTGCGAGGGCTTCTTTTCTGCAAATGCCACCAGCAGATAATAATTTTGTCAACAAAGCTATTGTCTCCTTTTAGTACCACCAGACTTAGACCTGCATCATTCATAGTATAAATTTTACTCTTGTAGGATAACTCCCATCTCTCTCTTAAAACAAGATCAGTTTAGCAAATGATATACAGGTTTCATTGTTTTGTTTTTCAAGACAAAGGTAAGCTTCCTTAAGCTTGAATTTATAGTTATTAAAAAAGAAAACAAGCAAAATAAAGCACAAGCCACAAGAAAAAAAATATATCCTAGGCAATAAAACATTATTTTAAACCAGCTTTGGAGACACTTTTTGTCTAAGCCTCCTAAAGGTTCCTTTTAATTTGTAGGAGGCAGGCTATATAAATAATAGGAATGAAATAGAATAAGAACTAAAATACATCAGCAGATTTTAATACTAGTATGTTGTAATGTTGTCTTTTCTATGGTGTAGACTCTTTATTTCTGATAAGGAACGTCTCAGGCCTAGAAATATATGAAACTGCGTTTGGGATTTTTTTGTGTGTGTGTGGTATTTTTATGTTTATTAGCCACATGTGAATTTTTCATGACTCTTAACATTTTTTAAATTTTTTTTTCTTTTTTTCCTAAGAGATTTTGGAAAGAGATCCAGTTTATGGTATAAATGCAGGCTTCTTGTTTTAGGAAGCATCACATATACTCTGAAGCCTTTCAACTCTGAAAATATTTGTTTCAGAGTTATTCCAAGCACTTGTGCAACTTTGAAAAACAGACTTGGTTTGTGGGAACAGTTGACAAAGTCCTGAAAAGATGCCATTTGTTTTCTTCTGATTTCTCCCTTTTTAATATTTACTATACGGTCCTCCTAAAGTGATTCCTGTGATTCTGCAGGCACTGGTCATTTTCTTTTGTAGCCATCTGCAGTTATGTTAAACTCCAGAACCCTCAACAACTTCCTTCAGTAATATACTTTTTGTTTGTGTTTCTAAAATGTGAAGCTTTAGAAACTGTTAGAAAGCATCAGGATTACCAATTATTTCAATTAGATTGTTAGAAAGCATCAGGATTACCAATTATTTCAATTAGATTTATTGGATTTCAGAAAACGTAGCTTTCAGAAAAAGCTACTTTTTGTTTGTGTTTCTAAAATGTGAAGCTTTAGAAACTGTTAGAAAGCATCAGGATTACCAATTATTTCAATTAAATTGTTAGAAAGCATCAGGATTACCAATTATTTCAATTAGATTTATTGGATTTCAGAAAACGTAGCATGATTCTAAAGGATACTATTATATATTTTATATACTATAAATAATTACTGTTTATGATATAGACATTACTATTGAATACTTAAAAACGATTGTTAATTTTAAAACTAACAATCTACTCATTAAATAAAGCATACCAGACTAACAAATACAAATAAAAGAAACAAAAGAAGACATACCTCACCCCACTCCCAAAAGGTCTCTAAGTTTCCAGCTAATAACCAGGACTGAAACTGCTGGAGAGAGAGTGGAAATGAAAAATCAGGAATGCATAGGTGGCTTTAGAGGTAATCAGAAGAAGAAGATATTTCCGTGATGTGATTTTAGATGTGCCAAAATGGCTCCACTGATTAAAAGCGAAATAAGAAAAGAAGACCTAGTCATTTTACTTACTAATTCTCGAGTCCCCAAGATGAACTCTATAACCACTTGTTCAAATGTATTACCAGTGAAAAAAATGACTTTTGTTAGTCATTTACACCTTGGTTTAAACAAGTTAACACATGTTGAATACCTACTGTGTGCATGAATATAACAAAGCTACAAAGAGCTACAAAGGAGAATAAAATGCAGTTCTTTTTAAGAAACTCACAGTCTAATGGGAGAATCAAATCCATGTGTAAAAAATTGCAATATATAATATTATTAGTTCTATAATAGAAGTACAAACTTCAGTGAGAACAAACAGAAGCGTGGTGGATTTAGAAAAGGCTTTTTCTCAGAAATGTATTTCTGGTTGAATGTGAGAGAAAAGAATTGACATAAGGAGATTAGATACCTCAGAAAGGAATCCATAAAACGTGGGAAAAAATCACAGAAAAGTAAAACAGAGGTATTGGGGGAAAATACATGGCTTTGCCAATAGTAATATGATTGGTAATTTGGCATAAATTCTGAGTATCTGGGTCATAATTTAGTCAACAATTCTTTTTTAGGCTGTGTTGCCTAGCCAACTGAAAATAATAATAATAATAACAATAATAATAATAATAATAATAATGGCAAAGGAAATTTCCAAGTGAAGAGTGAGGAAATTGTGAGTGAATCTCTTCCTAAAAGCTGAAAATTTTAGTTGGAATGAAGATAGCCAACAGGAAATAAACATCCAACAAGCAAGGAAGGAAGAAGAGTCAATACCACTCTAATTTCATGAGATGGAGGGTCTCTATGTTCTTTGAATGGTTTCATATGCTTAGAACTCCTTTTGTTTGAAATGATCCCAGATACATTATTTTCCTGTCAGAGCAGGGAAATAATATTAACAAATCTAAAAATAATATGCTAAGAAATACACTTGCTTTATTTTTCTTGGCTACCTTGGAAGAATAACTATCACTCCCTCCACCCCCGCTCCTCACCCCCACCCCCTGGAATTACTTGCAGTTAATTTTCGTGTTAGGTAAAATAACTGACACAGGCCGGCCCGGTGGCTCAGGTGGTTAGAGCTCCATGCTCCTAACTCCGAAGGCTGCCGGTTCAATTCCCACATGGGCCAGTGGGCTCTCAACCACAAGGTTGCCAGTTCAACTCCTTGAATCCCTCAAGGGATGGTGGGCTCCGCCCCCTGCAACTAACATTGGACACAGCACCTTGAGCTGAGCTGCTGCTGAGCTCCTGAATGGCTCAGTTGGTTGGAGTGCATTCTCTCAACCACAAGGTTGCTGGTTCGACTCCCACAAGGGATGGGGGGCTGCGCCCCATGTAACTAGCAATAGCAACTGGACCTGGAGCTGAGCTGAGCTGCGCCCTCCACAACTAAGATTGAAAAGACAACAACTTGACTTGAAAAAAAGTCCTGGAAGCACTCACTGTTCCCCCAATGAAGTCCTGTTCCCCTTCCCCAATAAAATCTTTAAAATAAATAAATAAATAAATAACTGACACATTTTCATTTGACAACTGGTCATACGTAATCTTGTTGCTATCACAAACTAGTTGAGAACTCATGGAAATCTTCTTAGTGGGCCAAATGCAAATGTCCTGATTTCTAGTCTTTTATGGTAATTTCTTTGCTGAGTTGACAGATTGTTATATCTCCTTGCTTTTCAGTTTCACATATTTTTTTTTTATTTTTATAAAAGAGGCTTAGAGGATTTTCCTTGTTCACTACTGTTACAAGAAAATAGAATTTTAGAATAGCTATAGTTTGCCCAGTGGTGAGAGAGATGAGTAACTTATAAAGAGTTACAGCTCTTCTAATATCCTAGCAGTGTTCTCATTATTTGCAATCAAGTTAAAAAAAAAAATTGCAGAGCAAATAGAACTTACATCCATCTGAGGTAAAACATTTCATTATATTTTATTATCCCCAAGTCAATTCCTAAAGCAATGTGTGAATTAAAATGTTTTATCCAGCATTTTCAAGAAACCAATTTAAAATCACACATCTTATAACAAATTGCCAGAAATATTGCAAGCAGCCATTAATTTACTCCAAACTAATTAAACTCTACATTAATACATGCAATAATACACATGCATTTGTTCCTAACTTCCTTTTGTAATTAAGCATGGGTACAAGGCATTGCTTCCCTTGACAAAGAATTTTAATACTCTGGCTTGATCTTTCCCTTGTCTTCTCTGGCCCCTACTGCCAAGTGGCAAAAGTCACTCTGTCTAGCGTCACCCTTCTTTTCTCATTTAAAAGAGCAATTTCTTTTAAACACTAATGTATACTATGTAGTGAGTTTCTGGGTATCCTGGGTAGCCTTATATTTGGGAGACATTCCATCCTCAAGTCCATGGGAAGGAACTCCCAGAAGGTTAATAGAAAGTTCAAAATAAGTTTTTCAAAATTTAACATCAATAGTATGAAGGAAATGAATGTATATTGCATTAGTGCTTAGTCAAGATCAGTTATATATCAGTTAGGGTTCTCAAGAGAAACGGGACCTGTAGATTGGATGATGCCCGCCATAATGTCCACCCACACTCTCATCGACACACCCAGAAATAATGTTTAATCTGGGCACCCACAGCCAGGCAACTTGACACATAAAATTAACAATAATGAGTCCACCCCTTATCAACTTGGCACCCATACACATCTTCTTAAACCATACTTAATCTCCAAATAAAGACAATAACAAGGTCATAATTCTGCCTAACATGATACAACTATCCTGTATACAACCGACAATTCACTAACCCCTTCCTCAGAAGAGAAGGTAAATTTCTTGAGAAGAAAAGCATCTTATACTATATGACAACAGATTAAGAGAGGAAAGAAAACCTATACACACACACATGCATTTATGGCAAAATAAGAAGAAAATGTTTATGAAAATTTCAGTCTTTATTTCTGTAACTAATCACATGGTCATAGCTGGTATTTGCAACTTCCTTTTTCCACTACTCTTTCCCTTTGCCTTCACCAAGCACCTCAGCTGGTGATGGTTCTTTACCTGGTGGGGTGACTTAAATCTCCGTTCCTGAAGGATCTGGGCCATTAGCAGTCCTACCTGGGTTGTGTTGTTGTAGTTTTCCATTGACCTCAGTCACAGGGCATGCTAATACTAAGAGATGCCTTAGGGTCTCCTGTATTCCAGACACCCTCCTTCCTACCTCCATTGCGGAGCAGCAGTCCAATTTACCCTTGGTAGTCAGGATCTATCACCCCAGACAATACAGTAACTCCCTTCTTTGACTTTGAATCCCTTTTTCGCTCTTGTATTCCTTTGTCTTTGCCTCCCTTTTTTGAAAACTTTCCCCTATATTAAGCTAAGGTATTTCACTTTGCCTGTTGATTCAGAAGCATGAGAAGCCCCAAGTGGCCAGGTGCACGGCAGCCTGGACCTGGTGTAGAGCTTTCTCTTGTTCTGGACTCCACTCAAAGCTAGAAGTTTCTTGGGTCACTTGGTACATGGGCTGGACTGAAGTATCACATCCAAAGGAGGAATGTTGCCTCCCAAATGCAAAGAGGACCAATAGACATCATGCCTCTTTTTGGGCTGTAGGATATGTCAGATGCAACAACTTATCCTTCACCTACAAGGGATATCTCTATATGCCCCACACCAGTGGATCTCTAGAAATCTCACTAAGGCAGAAGGCCCATGAATTTTAGTCAGGTTTATTTCCCACCCTCTGACATATAAAATGTCTTACCAATAAGTCTACAGTAGTTGCTACTTGTTGCTCACTAGGCCCAATCATCAATGTAATGAACCAGAGTGATACCTTGTGGAAGGAAACTGCCAGCTGGAAGCAAGCTGGTTTTGGCAGACCTCATGGACAGGGATGGGGCAAAAAAGGCATTTGCGGGATCAGTAGCTACATACCCCGTACCAGGGAAATGTTAATCTTCTCAAGCAATGATACTACAACTGGTACAGCAGATGCAAGTGGAATCACCACATGGTTAAACTTTCAATAATCCACTGTCACTCTCCCAAATCCATCTGTGTTTTGCACAGGCCCACATGGGAGAGTTAAATGGCGATGTGGTGGGAACCATCACCTCTGCCGCCTTCAAGTCCATGATCGTGGCACTGAGCTCTGCCTCATTCCACCATGAATGTGGCAGTGCTTTGGATTTACTATTTTGCTAGATAGCAGCAGTTCTAATGGTTTCCAACTTGGCCTTCCTCACCATAATAGCCCTTATTCCATAGGTCAGGGGACCCATGTGAGAATTCTGCCATCTACTCAGTATGTTTATTTCAATTATGTATCCTAGAACTAGCTGGGAAAGAACCATAGGATGTGTCCAGGGACCCACTGGGCCCACTGTAAGATGAATCTGAGCTAAAACTCCATTGATTATCTAATCTCCATAAGCTCCTACTCGGACTGGTGGACCACAGTGATGTTTTGAGTCTCCTGTAATTTATATCAGTTTAGAGCCTGTGTCCAATAATCCCTGAAAATTCTGATTATTTTATTTCCCTCCTCCTACACCATTACCCTGGTAAAAGGTCATATGTCCCTTCATGGAAGGCTGGGAGAAAGATTGGCAGTATACATTTTTTGTTGGTGTACTGGGATCCTACCTCAAGGGGACACAGCTTCCCCTTCATTCAAAGAGTTCCTGATCTGTAAGCTAGTTCAAGTCTGGGAATTGATTGATGAGGCCATGACTCTCTGATTTTTGATTCAGGTTAGACTTGCTCACTTGACCTAGAATTTTTCTGCTGATACAGATTAAGCAAGAATTTAGTAGGCTTCCTATCTATTTAATTTTTAGGAACATCGGCATTAATTAACCAAGGTCATAAATGGACTTGAGTCAGATTATTCTGAAGGCTGCTTTGACTCTGCTGTCCATCACAGTAAACACGCCCACCTTACCTTTGGCAGTTGGTACTATCACTTGGCTCAGGCCACCCTGGGATCCAATTACTCCAATTGCATTTAGGTTTCTCAATTCAGGGACTGTAGTTCCCACTGTGAAGTCTGTCTTACGACAAGAGCAATCACAGAAATTTCCAAGGATGCTGGGGCTCCTCTCACAAATTTATTTCTCACAGTATTAATGAAAGATATTTCTTACGGACCTTCCCAGTGTGGGTAAGTACACCTTAAACGACAAATCCACTCTAACATTCCAATCTCCCTAAGCTTTTGAGTCCCTTCCTTTACATTAAACCAAAGGCATGTGCAGCGTTTCTAATTCACACAGTCGGTCATTTTTCAACCCATGTTTTAGTCAGCCAACAAAAGAAACTGTTACAATTTTTGCTTAGTGAGTCCATGTCAATAAATTCAGCTTGATCTAACTTTATATTCCTTCTACCATTATCCCACACCCTTAGTATCCTTTCCCATACATGTTCCCTCAATTTCTATGTGTATAAATTATAGAAAACTCCAGTAGTTCTTTTGGAGGGTAACATACCTTCTCATTGGTCACACATCATACCTCACCTTTAGGGTCCTACTGGGACTTGAATCTAGTTATATAGGTCTAGAAGCAAAGATGGGTGGTGGTGGTGCTGGTCAGTCCTGAGGAGAATCAGCATTGTCTTGCATGGCTACCTCAAGGGAGGCCATTATAGTTTTCATAGGCAATGTAGAGTTTATCCCTTCAGACAGAGGGGGTAAGGCCAATGTTACTATGGGTGGGGAAGCCAATTATGCTGGGGATGGGGAGACTGGTAAAGAAGAATGACAGAATTTAATGGTTCAATGTCCTTAGCTTCATTAAAGTCTTCACACAGGTCACTATCCCAATGTATGATCCCATTCTTTCCAATAAGGGCCTGCACTTTATCAGCAGGCACCCTTTGAGTTGGGGAGTTCAACTTGCATTGTAGTTCAACAAGTCCCACAATGAGGTTCTGAATCTGATTTGCAGCAATTTCAGCCCTGTGGCTACGGGAGATAAGGGTCCTTCAGGCCTCAAATAGTAGAAGTTCTTAGGTCATTTATGCAACGATTGATGTGGGAATTTGAATACCTGGGCTCATCTTTGTTTTTTGCCATTTTGCCAGCAACATTAAGAACAATCAGTCAGTGTCATTATTTTCATTTACTTTTCAAAAATTTTTGAAAGTATTACCTAGCTCCTTGTTTCTTACGAATAATTGAATAGGAGTATCCAATGCAGATATTTTGTATTCTATAAACCATTCACACTGTGTACTATCAGTGTTCTCTTTACTACCAAAAATAGAGTCATTAGGACCTTTAAATCTAATTAGAGAAACAATTTCACACTCTCAGTACCAAAATCTATATTGGTCAGTGTTCAGAAACACAGAAGCTATAGGAGATTAGATAGATGATAGATAGATAGATAGATAGATAGATAGATAGATAGATAGATAGATAGATGATAGATTAATTTAGTATGAGAAATTGGCTTATGCAATTATGGAAGCTGAGAAGACCTATGATCTGCCATCTGCAAGCTGGAGACCCAAGAAAGCTGATGGTGTAATTCAGCTCAAGTCCAAATGCCTGAAAACCATGGGAGCCTATGGTATAAATCCCAATGCAAGGGCCAGAAAAGATGAGATGAAATGAGATATCCCAGTTCAAACAGTAAGGCAGGAAAAAGGGATGAAAAGGGATAAATTCCTTTGTTGTCCACCATTTGATCTATTTAGACCAGGGGTGTCCAAACTTTTTTCAACGTTTTTCACCAAGGGCCATATGCAGTAAAATACACAAACAGCTGGGCCACTCACTCGAGGTGAAGTACATATTGCCTCACCGGGTTTATTTAAGTAAACTAAATATATTTTTGGAATTTGCTGCGGGCCAATTAAAAATGGATTGCAGGCTGCAGTTGGCCCGCGGGCCGCAGTTTGGACACCCCTGATTTAGACCCTCAGTGGATTGCATGATACCCACTCACATTGAGGAGAGCAATGCACTTTACTGAGTCTCTCATCCAAATACTAATCTCATCTGGATACACCTCAGACATAACCAGTAATAATGTTTAATCTGGGCACCCTAAGGACCATCAAGTTGACCCATAAAGTTAATCATCACAAATATATACCATTCTTACTGTTACATTTTCAATTGTATATATAAATTGACCTCCAGTCCAGGACATTTAATATACTTTTGAAATACACTCAAATATAAAGATCATTAACCAATTACAGAAGAGTTATCACATTAACCATTAACTTCTAATAACCTACTAAAAAATCTTATTTTGGTCAAAAACAAGAATATTGAAATTCCCATAAAAATTTCTTATCCCAACAAAGTCTGAAGTATTTAGTAAGGAGAAAGGGAAATAATGGTGCTGAGCTCCTAGACAGCTGAGGCTATTTAAGTGGATTTGCTTATTTAATTTTTACCAAAAAATTCAGGTAATAAGAAAATGGATATTCAGAGATGTTCCATAATTTGCCAGTGTCACACAGCCTGTGGCAGAGTTGGAATTCAAACTTTGTTCTAATCCAAAGCCTGTGCTCTTTACAAAATATACACCTTCTACCCAGTAAAACAATCTTTCCATTTGTGAAATGTTACTGTCATTTATACATAAACATCTGATGCACTGAGTACAAACATTGTATTCTGCTTTTTTTTTTTACTTTACTTTATGGCATAAACATTTTTCCATGTATGTGTATAGGCTTTAAAATATTAAACGTTAACATCTTACTAATGTAGTTTCTTGCTAGCATAATATAATTTTTTTAAGGTTTTCCCTAATATGGTGCATCTAAATTGTTTTCAATTGCTCTTTTTATCGTAAATAAGGCACAAGTAAGATATTCATTCCCTTAGATTTCTTTTTTCCTATTGAGCTATTTCTTTAAGAACAGTTTTAGTTGTGAAATTCATGGAAGTAAAGTATATGAACATCTATATAGGTTTTACCACACACTGCCTCTCTTTTTTTTTTTTTTTTTTTCAAACACATGCATTAATTTAAAATGAAATACTGCTACTTTTAAAAGGAGATGTCAACACTCACATTCTGCAATGGGGAGAAGAACATCAAGCTTCGGGGATTTATTTCACTCAAAGTGTTGTTGTGAATTGCCCTTGAAAAAGAAAGTGACAGACTGCCTCCCCTGCGCTGAATTATGTTACATCCCAGAGGACTGAAATGGTCATTAATTTTTAATATCATCTCTTCTCAGTGAAAAGTATAATGAATTTTCCTTAGATATTCTTATAGAATTAAAGTCCTAAAAATTCTGCGAAGATTTCAGGGCATCTATAGTGAGCCCGGAAAATTATAACCAGCTGCAGTGTTCCTGGAGGAGAGTATGTACCAGAAATAAGGGTAATTAATAAATTAC
Organism: Rhinolophus sinicus; assembly: GCF_057876585.1. Taxonomy (NCBI): domain Eukaryota; kingdom Metazoa; phylum Chordata; class Mammalia; order Chiroptera; family Rhinolophidae; genus Rhinolophus; species Rhinolophus sinicus. The sequence goes on along the minus strand of NC_142517.1, from coordinate 43,418,345 downwards.
CTACATCGTCAATTAATACCATAATAACACCTACTGATGTCTGTACAGTACTTTTTGGTGTAGACAGTATTTTCCCATAGGTTTGATTGTGGGAGGGTAGGTTACACTGGGCTGGGGTTTGTGAGACACAGAGGACGGTGTGCCAGGAATAGAACTAGAGCACTTCTGTCCTTACTAAAGTTAACAGTGTCATTGGATTAAAAAGACATCAATACATTAAAAGTTAACTATATCCCCAAGAGGGTGAAATGTTAAATATCTAACAAGAGAATATATAATAAATGTCAGAATATTAAAGAAAGTTTAATTATTCTGGACTTTAGTGGTCAAGGTAGTTCATATTGCTGAGGTATGGAAACTCCTCTTCTGAGAAGCCATATATGATGAGTGTCCCAGGAAGTTAAGCCTGAGTTACATTCTGGACCCTCTCCTGCCTTCCTATCATCACCTTAGTGAACCTGATCCAGACCTTTGGGAGCATCCTGAGTGGTTTGCTTTGGGAAGGTCAGGCAAGTTCTGGACTCTCACACTTCCTTGGCCATTTGGAAGTAGACCCTTTTAGCAACTTGAGAGCAGAAGGGTGTGCTCAGTGATTGCCTACCACTGTGTAGCAAAATATCTCTCCTGTGTCAAAGCCATCCATGATTAAAAACTTTGATCAAGTCTGAGTGTGGAAAATATCAAGCTCTAAGAACGGGCAGTGAAGGGAACTATTGACTCAGGCAGACAAAAGTACATCCACTCATTCCACAAATACTTATTAAGAACCTACAAGGTAGCTGGCACTGGATGCTTATAACACATTATTAAGATATGAAGGGAAAAGTAGTATTTGATTCTGAATATAAGACAGACAAAATTCATATAATTTATCCACAGTAAGAACAAAGAAAATCATTTGTTCCAATGCCCTTATCATGAATATCAAGTAACTAAGACCACCAAAAGTGACTTACCCCTGGTCAATAGATGGTTAGTGTCAAAGCCAGGTCTTCAGCCCAGATCATGCTATTTATTCTAAGGTTTCCATTTTTGCCTTATTGAAGTTTTCAATCTTCTTCTCTGAAAGAAATTGAAAAATGTCTCTCAATGCACAGTTTTTATTTTTCTTCTTATTATTATATTCCAAGATTGTAAGTTCTTCATCATCTAATAGTTATTCTTCAATGAAATGAATTTGACTAATGGGTAAACACCTACAATGCTTCACAAACTTATTACAATGGTTCAAAATAATGGTAAAACTATTAAAGATGTGTTGTTCAATAAGGTAGCCACTGACTACATGTGGCTAATTGATTTAAATTTAAATTACATAAAATTAATTATTCATTTCCTCTGTTGCACTAACTACATTTCACCTGTTCAATAACCACATGCAGCCAGTGACTACCATATTGAATAGAGCAGATATAAAACATTTCCATCACTGCAAAAAGATCTATTGCAAAGTATTGTATTAAAGCACAAAACCATTTCCCACCCAGCACTGTAAAGAATAAATTAACTTAGAAAGTGTATTTTTTTCAACACACTCTGCCTTGATTAATAAGATATTTACATAACGATATCCAGGAAGAGAGATTTTACTGAGAAACAGCACAAGAGAGATACAATCATCTTGTGTTCTCCTGTTTCCTCACTTGCAAAACTAGATGCTTAAATGGCATTCTTTAAATGCTTCAGATGCTCAAAACCCTTTTTCTCCATATAACCAGAGTTTGAAAGTTTTCCACTAAGTCTCATGGAATAGTTCATGTACAATAGTATTAAGATCACTATAGTACTCATTCTCTTGCAAATATATTAAGTATGAAACAACTAAACAGTACGTACTAAAGAAAACACATTTGATTTTTTTGAAAGGAAAGTTATTTCCAGATGGGTATTCAAATGAAGAACCAGCGAAGACAAAGAGAGTTTTGACTACAAATATTAAATTAGGCACACCCTTTTCCCAAAATTACAGAACTTCAGAGAACATCAAGAAGTATAAAAATATTTTTTTTTATATAATAACATTCATAATAGTGAAAAATTCAGAAAACCTAAATGGCCTTCAATAGAATATTGACAAAACAAAAGAAACACTTCCATACAAAATAATATTATATAGTCATAAAAGATGATGACAAGAAAAATTAAAAATGTAGTCATCTCTCAAGCAGAAACAGTGTGATTCCATATAAGGGAAATAAGAAAATAAGAAAAGTACAAATACCCACCGCCTCCCCAGAAAGAAAGAGAGAGAGAGAGAGAGAGAGAGAGAGAGAGAGAGAGAGAGAGAGAGAGAGAGAAGGAAGGAAGGAAGGAAGGAAGGAAGGAAGGAAGGAAGGAAGGAAGGAAGGAAGGAAGGAAGGAAAGAAAGAAAGAAAGAAAGAAAGAAAGAAAGAAAGAAAGAAAGAAAGAAAGAAAGAAAGAAAGAAAGAAAGAAAGAGAAAGACTAGAGTATTAATGTTGGTTACTCTCATCAATAGTATTTGCTATTCTCGCCTTCTCTCTTTTTTTTTCTCTTTTTTCTGTCTCTCTCATTCTCTCTCTCCTGTCTTTGCTCTGTTTTTTATTCTATATTGAATATGCACTATTATTGTACTAATATGTATCATTGTACAGTATACTTTTTTAAATAAAAAATAAACAAAAACATTTTTCCTCCCTGAATATCATTATAGTAGAGAGTCCAAGTAACAAATATATGAATGTATGAGCAAATGGATAAGCAGAAATAAATACAGCCAACTTTCCCAACATACTTAAAATATAATTCTATTATTCTCATAGTTTTGGGACACTTCTAGTAAATGAAAAGTTTACTTTTAAACTTATAACAAACAAATCCATAAGGAATCAAGTTTTCTCTTAGTTACTAGCTTTGATTAATAGTATAAAAAATTCCAATAAAAGTTCAGAAATTAAAAAAAAACATGGAACAGCGGGTATCCAGATTTATACTGCAGCAACGTGTCCTGTAATGACAGTTATAGGACTATCCCCAAAGTTTGAGTTTTAATTGAATTTTTCATGAAAAACTTGAAAGGTTAAAGTTACACAAATCAACAATGCTAAACAAAACAATCTACCTTTCTGTTAGTCGGGTTACCAGATTTTTGTATCTCCATTTTTTCAAGTATTTACTGTGAAAATTGAAAGCAATAAATTATTTTTTTAAAGGATACCATTTTAAAGAAACTGAAAAATTATAAATTTTTCTCTCCTTTCACTTTGAACCTTAATGACATCAGGTTCATATGACTACTACAAAATGGGGAGGGAAGAAAGAAGAACAGATTAAGCAGGTGGTGAAGGGAGGAAAAGTTCTAAACCATTTCAGTGGAGTAAAGATCAATTTCATTTTAATATAATTTTTAATGGTTGTTCAAACTCCTATAATGCACCCACACAAAAGGCTTCAGTTAATGTGTGTGTATTTTGAGCAGTTCCCCTCTTCGACCCTCCAGTTTAATTTCCGTCCTTCAAATGAGATGAATGGAGCGTGAAGCAGGTCATATCTCAATGCTGACACATGGGTTGCAGATAGAACTCACAGCCTGGAGAAGCAGCCAGTTTGGAGATTAAATCAAAGCAGCTCTGAATAGATGGGAGGTCAGCCAGGGCCAGCTTTGACATTTGATAGGACCCTGTGATCAATCAGGCCTTTCTTCACTCTTCCAGGCTTCCTTATGACAGAGGCCCCAAAACAGATGGGATATGTTACAAAGTGCAGGAGAAGCACTAGATTGTGAAAGGAGATAGTTGTCAATATTATCAAAGGGACAACTGTTATTTGAAGCAGCCAGCAAATCAGAAGGCTCTGCTTTGCTGCAATTGCTGTGTTAAAGTTTGTCTTTCATGATGTGAAATCCAAGACTTGAGAATGATGAGATAATTTTTAAATGCTTTTTAAAATTTCTTACCTCATATGCATTAAACTGTAAACTTTGAACATTCCTGATATCATAAGATTAAATTTTAGCCAACCTTCACTCTGTGAAGAAGCTGTGTTTCCAGCAAAGTCAAGCTTAGTTTTTATTCTATTTGTTTGGTCTTTGTCTTTGAGGAACACCACACACACACACACACACACACACACACACACACACACACACACACGACATGACAACCTTTGGAAGAAAAGAATCAAAATGTATTAATGCAGAAAACTCACTGAGCAGCGATCTGAGTGTGGTTTCAGGAAATCCCAGTCACGTTGCCAAGAGGGTCATGACAAATAAATGGCCCCAGAGTACCACTGTGACAGACTGTTTTAGTGAGTGGTAATGGGTCATCTCCAGGATGAAAGGCCATGTATTTATAACCGTGCAGGCTACTGGGTATCACACCATTCATTATGCCTGCTTGATTTAAGGAAGGTGCTTTTTACTGGGGTGACATGGGAGCAAATTATTTCCAGGAATATCACAGCTCTCTTCTCCCCCTCCGCCTACCTCACCATGTTGCCCACCCTCATCCCAGACATACACACATGCTCTCATATTCACACAAGCACATTCTCTGAATTTTTTTCTGTCATAGAGCATTTTATGTTCAGCACTCACCTCTCCAAAATGTTTCATCCCAATTTATATTGAGATGGAAAAGCTGAAATGTGGGAGCTTGGCTTAAGGGGCGCTTCGGTAAGGAGGAGTGGCACAGATTCCCTCTACTACTTCTTCTTTATGAAATGTTATGATGGAAGCCGGAGTGCTGAGGTCATTTGGCCTTATAGACAACTATTGGGCTAATTTGCAAAGTGAATATCTCAAGTCAGATTTTTGCTTGACATGGACTCCATCTTCACAGAGAAGTCAGTATTTGAGTTCCATTTTGGTCCTTGGTTATAGTGGTCTGTTATCAGCTAAATGTGCAAAATTATTCAACCTCTCTGGACTATTTCTGATGAGAAATTAACCAGCTGCACAAAATTCTCTCTAAATTGATTTTCAGCATTAATACTTTACGATGTCTTGAAATCCTAATAAGTAGAAACATAATACAACAAGAAATTTCAACCAGCAGATCAGATATTTGGTAAAAAAAAAATAAATAAATAAAAATAAAAATACTTAACCTCAGGGAATTTTTTGATGTAAGTACCTCAATAGCAATGTACAAAATCCCATTTAAAAAAAAATATTAGAACCTATCAGAAGAGTTATCATAGGATAAGTTGTTCATAATATATGACTTAAATCCCTTAAGGTGTTAAAAAAACAACAACTTTATATTTCACACTAGTGTATTGAGGAAAAGGTACATATAACATACTTGGACTTTAACCAAGTTGATTCACCTGCCACCTTAATATAGATGCAATCGATATACCAGCGGTTAAAATAAAGGTTCTACAGTGGTATTTTCATGGTCTGTGTCACAGGGTTTTTTGAAAAGACAGTACAGTTATACAGATGATACTTTTCAGAGAGGATCATAACACAACTGAGAGACGTTTCGATTATGAAATGCACAAGTGTGTATGTGTATATTTAATCTATGCAAATTTGTTTCCTGATTCTGGGCCCCCAAGAGCTTGGATGTTTGTGAGAATTTAGAGATTATTTACAAAGAGCATTTTTTTTGAATAGTTTTATCATTGAAATGTGACACAAATCTTCCAGAATGGTAATTCTGTCTAGCAAGCTAATCCTTCAAGAGGTTTTTATGTCTCAGAGAAAGCTGTGCATAATTGAAAGACTCTACAAAATGGTTTGAGTCACCCTCTATAATTCCATTTAACTATTGCCAACTCCAGAAACAGCCACAACTTTCCTGTATCTTGTACACATCAGATAAAGAATTCAAAAAGAATTGGCAGTTGGCAGTTAAGTAGCCAAAAGAGGAAGGAAAAAGCTTTGCTGGTGTTTCCCAATTAATTTTCCTTTCAAGAGAAAGTTTGAAAAGAAAAAATAAGAAAACTGGAAATGACTTAAAAACTCTGGTGCGATAAGATAAAATTTGGCCTGACCATCACCCTGTGACTGAATGCAGTCTGAGAAACTCAACCAAAAAAACATGGACTGTTTTCTAAAATTATGCTGCAGTTTAAAAGTGAGAGATATAACAAATTGAATTTCGAAGAAATTAAGTATGTTGGAGAATTCGTGAGGGGAAAAGGCAAATAAAAATAAATATTTAGTTAAGCAGCTTAACCAACATTCCATTTTCAAAAATTGTACTAATGCCAAATTCTTAAAAAAGATCTGCTTTCTCTAAAACAAAGACACTTATTAATATCAATAATCCATTGTATTTTATATTTCAATTGTCTTTTAAAAAGAACAAACAAATGATTCAATGGCACTTGTCAGAATCACCCTAGGTGCATAAGACATCTAGTAAAGGCTCTGGCATGTAAAAACTTACCACACATGTAAACTTAGTGAGGAACAAAGAAGTAGTAATTTTGGTTACAGACATAGGCAGGGAGTTTTTATTATATTCAACCACATGTCTCTGTAGACCGAGATTGATCCCTTAGGATTATGTACCCCTGATCCTGAAAATCAATACAACTGGCCAGTTCAAATATCTCCCACAATATTCAGAACAACATTTAAGATCCATTAAAGTTTTCTTAGGGGCAGAAGCTATAACCTGGTGACAGTTTATTTCAGCTTAGGCATTCACGCCTCTCTCAAAAACATCATGGGCTCGGATTTGTCAAAGAGGCCTGTTCGGATTCAAAACCCCTCTTAGCCTACATCTGTGAAGACAAGGAAAGAGACTTACCCTGGTTCTGTTTTGTAAGTACTGGGCCTTGAAGAGAATCCAACCATTACAGTTTATTAACCTGTTTATGCAAAGGGAATAGATCTTCTTTGCCCAGAGTGATTAAGAGCTCAGGCCTTGCAATCAGGCAGGCATATTTCAAAGGGCTCAAATTTCAGATTCATCTCTTACTGATGTCTGACATTGGGCAAGTCTTTTTAAAGTAGGAATGATAATGATATCAACTCCAAAGGGTTGGTATGAGAATTATCTAAAATGATTATATAAAGCAATTTTCACAGTTTCTGGTACAGATAAAGCATGCTACAAAAGGTTAGGTACTGTCATATATTAATTCAACCTATTTTATCTTTAAGCATTCTGACCTGGGAGAATTCCAAGGACGCAAGGGAACATCACGCCTGAATGCCCTTTTTAGCAATCATTTTATAATTAAAGGAATTAATTAATCAAAAGATCAAGTAAGATAGTGGAGATGTGGGATACCAAACTTGAGGTTGGCCCTCTTCTAATGCTGACTAAAGGATTCATTGAAAATGTCATCCTATTAAACACATTGGAATTGCCACTTCATAAAATATTGCATAATAACAACTAGAAACTTTAGTACAGTCTATCCTCTACGATATAAATGTATTCTTTTATCCATCTCCGCATAACAAATTATTCCAACACTTAGAGGCTAGAAATTGCAAAACATGTATTATCCAACAGTTTTTATAGATCAGGAATCCAGGAGCAGCTTGCCTGGCTAGTTTTGGCTCAGGTTTTCCCATGAGCTACAATCAAGTTTTGGCTGGGGTAGCAGTCGTCCCAAGGACTGACTGGGGAGAATCTGCTTCCAAACTTACTCACATGGCTGTTGGCAGGCCGCAGATTGTCCACTTTCAAGCTAACTTCCATGGAACTCACCACAGGTCTGCCTTATGACATGGCAGCTGGTTTCCTCCAGTGTGAGCCATTCAAAGGAGAGTGAGAAGCCTCCCAGATGGAATCCACAGTCTTTTATAGCCTAATCTCAGAATTGACATCCTATCACTTCTGCTATATTCTACTTGTTAGAAGTGAGTTAGTTAATAAGTCCAGGCCACACTCAACAGGAAGAGACCATACAAGAAAGAGTGTGAATTCCAAGAAGCAGGGATCATTGGGGACCACCTTAGAAATTACCTACAGTACATCTTCTACCCACCAACCAACGATTCATGCCCCTCCAAATGTAAGACATACTCACTGCCCCCAAAGACCTCAAAATTCTCATCCCACTACAATATCAGCTGAAAATCTAGAATCTTATCATCTGCATCAGTTCTGAGTGTGGATGAGCCTCGTCAGTCATAAACCCTTAAGTGCAACTGCTCAAATACATTTCCCTACTATTTGCAGACTTGTGAAACAAAGGAGACAAATTGTCTGCCCCCCCCAAAAAAAAAAAAAACATACAATGGTAGCACAGGCAGAGACAGTATTGTTCAAAGTGGGGGGTGGGAGACATAGGGAAATTACTGGTCCACAGTAATTCTGAAATTGAGCTAGACAGATGTTGGAAGTTCCTGGATTAGCATCCTATCTAAAATAATTCTTCATGTTTCCCTGCTCTCTCCTCTGGGCATTTAGATCCACCATCTAAATTATCTTTCTATTTTCACAAAAGGTAGAAAGGGTTAAAATTCTGGGGATTCAAAGGTCAGTCTTCCCTCATTCTATACTATCTCTGTCCCACTTAGTCTAAACTGGTGTGTGTTTCTAAATATATCCCTTTTGAGAACTTGGTGTGTCCCCTATGAAACTTCTTGAGGTCAAATCCAGTAGACAAGAGGCACACCTACAAACATCTTCTGGATAAACCTTGGGTTTCTGTTGAGATGACTGAGGGGCGATGCCCTGAAACTTCCTTGAAGCTTTATTGTTTGATTGAGAGACTCTCTGTGGCACACTCATAATCCCTTTACCATTAGTATGACTGAAGGTTTTCTAAGGTCCAAGTTAGATCTTTTTGAGATTCTATGGCCACACCCTGGACTTTATCTTCCTTCACATGTTTTCCTGGCATTGTCCTGGATTTGATTTTCACTCAGAGCTTTTTCTTTTTTTATTTTTTTTTATTTTAGCATCTTGGACCATCTGAAGAACCCAAGATCTTGCAAACCATCATGTCATAGAGTCCTGGCTTCTTTGTGTTTAATAGTCCCTGAGTCTCTCTCGCGCTCGCGCTCTCTCTCTCTCTCTCTCTCTCTCTCTCTCTCTCTCTCTATCCCTATCTCTTTCTCTCAGTTCACATTTTACTTCCAGAGGCAAGAAGAAACCAGGTGGTACCTAAATACTTTGCTTGGAAATCTCCTTAGCTAAATCCCCCAGGTCATTAGGCACATTTTCTACTTTCCATATTACTGCAGGTAAAAATATTGATAAATTCCTGCCCTTTACTCCACTTTGCAATAAGAATTTCCTCCCATTCCTTTAAGTCCTCACTGCGAGACTCCACAAAATTCAAAATTCTACAAATAGTCATTCAAAGCACTTGAAGATTTCACCAACACTCTCCTCAAAATACATATAGTTTTTCTAACTTCTACAACTACTTGATTCTAAAGTCACCCCCACATTTTAGATTTCGTTATGGCAGCATCCTACTTCCAAATACCAAAATCTATCAGTTAGGGAGTAATGTTCAATTAGCATCCAGACAAGCAGAACCAGTAGAATAGATAGATCAATAGGAGAGAGAGAGAGAGAGAGAGAGAGAGAGAGAGAGAGAGAGAGAGAGAGAGAGAAATAGATGATAGAGACTTTTTTTATATTTAATAGGAATTGATCTTACACAATTCTGGGAGATGGTTATTAAGTCTCTATAATGCTATTATTGTCTTTAGTTTGACACTGCAGCTTGAAGTCCAAGACAAGGAGTTAGAAAGGGAAGATTGGTATGAAGTGGATCAGATCAAAGACAAGTTAAAATTCACAAGCATGACTTGAGCCCATGAGAACAAACTATAAGAAACTGTATGTTCTTATTGCCTCTGACCTGGGTGGTGTGTATATCCTGAAGAAGCCAGGGCCCTTGGTCATGGAGCTGAAATACATAGCTGGCGTAGGACTTGGGAAAGCTAAATGGAGAAGGTAGAGCAGTTGCAGACCTGGCTGGGGCTTCACAGTAATAAAGTAAGCCAGAAGGTAAACAACTCAGGTGCTGGCTATAAATTAGCTGCTGCTTCACTTCCATCCTGCCCATCTCCCACTAGAAGCTATACTGTGGCCCATCCTCACTGAAAACATATAAGGGAGTTTTGAGAAATGTAGTTCAGTCTAGCCAAGTTGACACATTAGATAGCCACCACAATAGTCTCCTTTAGTAATGTATGTATGTCCTTTTAAAGAAATTTTAATCCATTTCATCTATCCAGTAAATGCCGGGAACTATTATGGGTCTTGGGAACAAGAAAATGAACAAAGCAGACAAAAATTCCTGTCTTTTGGAGTTGATTCCAATTTAGGAAGACTGACAATAACCCAAACATATGATAAATAAGTAAATTATATGGTGCCTGATAAGGTAAAAAGTGCTATAAAAAAATCAAGACAAAGAGATTGGGATCATAGACTAAGGAAGGAGACCACAGACTGCAATGAGAAAGTGAATTTATGCAAAGACTAAAGGTAGATGAGGGAGTTTGCCATGCAAATATCTTACGGGGATATTCTTAGTGTCTATAAAATGGCAGGTAGTCAACAAACAAAGGGACAAAAGAGTATGTAACTGAATAAATAAATGAATGAATAAAACCGAGCCAAAGGGAAGAAATAAACCAAGTCAAGAGTTTCTGAAAGTAGGAACACTATATCCTCACAAGCTTTTCACCCAGTTATTTTTCTAACAGATGAATCATATCAAGAAAATTTTTCTGTGTGTTCCGTTAGGAGAATGTTTCGGTTGCAAACATCTTGGCCAATTTAAAAATCAAATTTATTGAAATGATGTGAGGTAGCTAATGGAATCAAATAAACTGATTAGCCAGCACTTGGGAAGAAGAAAGCAGGACAATTCATGATCTAGGTAAGAGGATTAACGAATCTGTGAGACTTCTCTTCAGGGTACCAGTAGCAAAATGAATCAGTTACGATGTTCCATCTTTGTGTCATCCACTCAAGACTCAAAGTCTCACTTTGAGTGTCTCACTGTTCAAGCTTGGGTCACATCTTCATTGACAAGGTGGAGAGGAGAAAGGAAGGACAGGTGGACTGACAGTGCCACCAAGATCATTTGGGACATGGGTGGTGAGTTCTTCAAAGGAAAGGCATATATTATCAAATGAAACAGGAAGGGATACTGGGTGGGTCAAAGCAATAGACGACCACCGCCTCTGTAAAGCTCTTTGTAACTGGCTGATGGTTGGCTGTACGTAAATAATGGGTGAAGAGACTCTGTGTAGTATATGAATCCCAAAGACTCAGTGTGATTGAAAGATTTAAAGACAAAGCCGAGTATGAGATTATTCTACTTCTGTCCCCAGCACTAGGTCCATCTTCTATATCCAGGGTGGCTCACACTTTGCATAGGTGGCAATGTTGCACAGAAACAAGTAGTGGAAGGTTAGGAAGGGAAGAACTGTCTTGAACTAAACAGGATGATCAGGAACACCTAACTCCTATAGCCATGACCTTGGGTGATTAATTATCATTCTAAGACCACACAAAAAGCCAGGAACATTGCAAACAGGATAAACATTCAAGCTTTGGGGCTTCCATGACACTGTTGATAAGATTACTTGTTTCTTCTCAATCTGTTTATGTCAATTTCTTCATGTTCTATTGCTGACATTCCACTGCCTGTATATATTTTTAAAAAAACATTAGTTCAGAACATGAATCTTTCATTTCTTCTCTAAAAGATCTTTGACTATGTGATATTTTCACACAAAGAAGTTATTTTTGGCACTCAAAAATTGCATTTCTTCCTGCTGGCAAGAAGAATTAACTCACTATCTACTAGTGCAAAACACTTATTTTGCTTAAGGAAAGAAAAACATGAGCCTCTTACAAATGATACAGAAAAAAAACAAAAAAACAAGATATTAAATTTTAAAGAGTACAAAATGACTCTTCCTCTTTGCACAATTTCCAGAACAACACACTGCTGCCTGTCTACTGTTTCAGAGGCTAATAGTTATATAAATGCCTCTTTAGCAGCATCTATTCCATAGCATCATTGTCTTTGTCGCAAAGGGAGTAGGCAATGGGATAATGACTCACTTTTTAACCACACCCTTATTTCTATCCAGAACTCATCCAGGGAGAGATTACTGCATTCCTTTTTACTTTCTTGTTTACTTCTTATTTTTCCTTTTATCATTCCTTTTAAGTTCTGCTTCAATGTGTACATGGGTCCTCTATGTACATCCTGGAGATGTAGGGAGAAAATTAGGCCAAGAATCAAAAAATTAAATTCCCTTAGGTCTAGTAACTTACTGGGTAGTCTGAGGCCAATATTTTGTCTTAAAAATGGGCACATTATAAAAAAGATTTACTCAATTTGTAGCTCAAATGGATATAATATGGATTAGACTAAAAAGTCATTTTGTTTAATCTCTTTTTTAAAATTCTTGGTTTCTTGGTAATTTAGATCTTACCACTCTTTGTTAGGAAACTGTAAACTTAAGTATCTGATGAAAAGAGGCAGCTGGATGGTTCAGCGCAAGCTCTGAACAATAGGGTTGCCGGTTCGATTCCCACATGAGCCAGTTGGCTGCGCCCTCCACAACTAGATTGAAGACAATGAGTAAGATTGAAACTGGCGACTGGACTTGGAGCTGAGCTGTACCCTCCACAACTAAATCGAAGGACAATGACTTGGAGCTGATGGCCCCTGGAGAAATACACTGTTCCCCAATAAAATTTAAAAATAAATACATAAATAAATCTTTAAAAAGAAAAAAAGAAATAATGACTTTGATTGTATTTTTAAAGAAAGGTCTAATGAAAAATAAACATAATTAATTATCTTTCACAAATCTAGTCATAAAATTTATATCATTTATATCAGCAGTTTTGCTTGGTTTTCATGAGATCTAATTAGAAAATTCTGCAAACCATCTTAGTCTTTAAAAATTAGGAGGGTACCATTTTGAACACTTGGGATACTGATTAAACTCTTGGGATACTGATTAGTGAACAACTAGTCTGGAAAATTAAAAATGCCTTCCAGAAAGTGTTACTAGAATAAGGGGGGAAAAAAGAAAAAGACCTTCATGTGGAGAGAACTAGATTCAATTAAGGAGTAGTTAAAAGGGTAATTATTCTATGGGATTATATGTCTATAATAGGATATAAAAAGTATGCTAAAACATATGACATCCTTCAGGAATAGTAGTCCCCCAGTTGCCTGATGCCTTCTGCTAACAATACAAGAGGATCTGGAATTACTGGAATTACACCAAAACATTGGGAAGGGCTTGAGAAGACCTAGGCTGGAGGGGAAACTGCCTTATCCCATGTCTCTCCAGGATCTGTTTCCTTTTATAGTAAATAAAGAATTTAGAGCAATATAATTTTTTCAAGGCTACAGGTTTATAACTTTGGTGGGTCACACCTCCACACCAATACTTTTATATCACCCTGGTACTTTCATTTCAATTCTCCTTTCCTTCTTTTACCTATCAGTTACTTACTACTTGCCACAAACTGTTTTTCTTATCCCCATTCCTGATACCTCACATTAATTCTTACTTTAGACACTTGATGATGAGACTCTGCTAGGCTGAAAATCATGTCTCATCCACTCCACATCTCTAGCATGAGCATCTAGCCAAGGGTCTAGTAAATAGTAGAAACTAAGTGTTTGATGAATGAATGATGTAAAAAGGAAGGAAGGAGAGAAGGAAGGAAAGAAGGAAGGAAGGGAAGGAAGGAAGGAAGGAAGGAAGGAAGGAAGGAAGGAAGGAAGGAAGGAAGGAAGAAAGGAAGAAAGGAAGAAAGGAAGGAAGGAAGGGAAAGAGAGAAGCAGGGAGTGAGGAAGGGAAAGGAAAGAAGAAGGAAGGAAGAAAGAGATGAATTTTAAAGGAATGCATTATAAGCATCTGGGATAAAAGATTTATCCTTCATATCACCGAGAAAGTGAAAAATGGGTTTTTGATGATGAGTCCATTTTTCTATGCAAATGGAGTAGTATAGAGAGCCACAATGCTACAACACAACTTAGTGGTCTACTTCATGAGCATCGTGGATAACATAGGCTTTTTGCAGGCCTGTTTGCTCCTACAGGGAGACCTTGACAGCTTATAAATATTGAGTTGTACTCTCAGCTCCAAAACCTAACTAATGTGTGGTGTGCATGTTTGTAAGTTAGAGAATATAAGAAGGATAAAGTAGAAATTAGCTCTCAGCATTCCACATTTAACTTGACTTATAAGGTTTTATGGAGGACTTAGACACTGATAATCGTGAGCTGACACACGGAATATAGCTCTCCACCCTTACCTAGGCATTGAGCATGTTGGTTAGAGAAGTGCTGCCATATGTCAGAGGGAAGAAAAGGGCTCTGTGACTCTGAAGACAGAACCAGGATCTAAGGTAGCAGTCACCAGGCCAAGCCTTCCAGTAGTGGAATGGGGCTCCTCCCAAAGCAGCTGTCTCACACACTACGGGTCATATTTAAGAAACAGAAATACCTGGGGTTTGTACAAATGTTTAAAACAGACAAAAAATGTACATGTCCACTCTAAAGAATTCTGAGCCACCCTGAGACCTCCTTGCCCATTGAGTAGCCACCCCAAAGTAGATCTTAAAATGGTAGTACAACAGCTTACCTAGTTTATCCATGTCCATCCATCCACCGATCCCTCCATCCTTTCATTTTACTCCTAATAACTTCTCTCTAAACCTTTCTTTCCCAAGTGTGCTATGCTCATGGCACCCAGGACACTCCCTTTCTGCTGTGTTCTCCCTTGCCTGGCGTTCTGTGCTCGGATATGATTATCCTAATCCAGGAAACCTCCCGTGCACACACTGTAGGATGTGCATACAGTATCCGACAGTCTAACCACTCACTCTGACTTCTTTCCTCTCCATGAAACAAACTCCTTAGAATTCTGGGAGATAAAGTTTCTCACTCTTGTCACTCACATTTATTATTTTATTTTTATAAAACTATGTGAAGAAGACAACATCAGTATTAATATCCCCATTTTGGAGATGAGGAAACTCAGGACCAAAGAAGTTCTGTTACTGGCCTAAGCTCACATAAGTGACAGGTCTGTCACCTGAACCTGGACATTGGCTCCAAGCCTAGTGATCTTCGTACCACCACAAGTGGCACAAGGGGGGTGGGGTGGGGGGTGGGGGTTTGAGGATTTAAATGGGAAATTCCTTCTGAAGGCTAAAAGTCTCTGTTCTACCCTCTGTATACATGATTCCATTTTTAAATGTTATTTATAAAACTAATATGGGGATCTATAAATGTTCCTATCACCAATCTCTTTTAATAGAGTACATTGCAGTAGTTATAAACTCAGTCCTATTATGTAAGTTAGTTAATATACTTAAAGATTATACAAAGAGGCCAATTTTATCTCACTAGTATTGCTATTGTGTCATTTTCACTCAGATGGGTTAATTTAAGAAAAGAAAGTAATTTCATAGGCAGTAAGCCACAATGGTCTAGAAAAACCTTTGCCAGCTGGCTATAAAGCTCTGAAAATTAATGAAATCATCACCCCTTAAAATTTTATCTCAAGTTGCATTATCAGGAATGCAGTCTTTCTAAATTTAGCTGTTGGCAAACAGTCCCTCTTAAATCTAATAAAATTTAGTAATATTTTCCATACATTTTAGAGTGTGTCATTTTACTCAGTAAAATTGTAATCTAAACAACTTTTACTTAGTGGCATAAATGAATCAAGATGAGTAGTACTGGGGAATTAGAAAAGAAACTCCATAGAGTAAGCCTCCAAATGTTTGAGGTAATAGTTCAGCCTGGATTGGAGGAAAATCAGCATCTTATTTCAGCCCTCTATTCACATACTGTTTCAAGTCTTTGTGTATCCAAGTAGGATGATGATGAATGTCACAAAAACCCAGGCAGAAGGAGGCTGTGTAGATCATCAGTCCTCAGTAGGATCTTGCTGAAGGCCAAATTTTGGTGAATAAAATAGTTATGATCGCCATAAGTTTGGGGCATAAAATGTGTTAGATTTGCATAAAATTTACATAACCTACCTAAATGATTCCAGCTTCCACAGAAAAATATATGGGCATCTTCTTATATCATCTTAAGCTTCATGTACCTTAAAAACTAAAGGAGGGCTTAAGAAAACTTGCTTGCAATAGTGTCTGAAGAATGTCACTACAAAGTTTGATAGTAAAAGTTTGATTAAATAGAATAACTTTGTTAAAGGGAATCTGCTTGGTTAATTTTAATTAAGTAAAACTATATTTTATAATCCTCATTGTTGAAAATATATCTAAAATATGTTCCTTTTTCACCCTCCTTTAATTAGTTCGGTGTATGATATGAAATATCATTAGGGAAAACAGAGTCATTTAGGGGAAAGCTCAGATGAGCTCTGATCCTAAGCCTGACATCTGCTGGCTTTGATATATGAGGCAAATACTTGAAATGCTTTCATTTTCTATTTTCTCAGCTGTAAAACACAAGATGGAGGTGGGTTCACCAACATGACTGTACAGAAAATCAGCTAAAGGCTTTAATGAAAATGACAATTCCAAGACCTCCTCTGAGAGATCCTGATCTGAAGATGAGGGCGAGCCAGAAATCTATATTTATGATCAGCATCACAAATGATTCCAGCACAATTGGTGAGGACTTTAGAATTAGAAATTGCTGGACTAGAACAAATATAAAGGTCCCTGACAGCTCTAAGTATATGTCTGCTTAACTCTTTGATGTTTAAGCATCCTGAAACTCCATAACCTCTGTGAAGATCAGTTACCTGAAGAATTTAAGGTCTTAAAATTAGAACTGGATCAGAATTCAAGGGGTAGAATCCCGATGTCTTTCACTCACTGGATGCACTGCATTTGCCATTCATTATAAGCTTTCCACATATCTAAAGAGCAAAGACTAATTCATTTCCAAGGTCTGTCTTAAGTTTAAAACTCTACAAAGAACTTGATATAAATCTAAATTATATGAATCAGATATAATTGGAAAGTCAGGGAGGAAAGCATGTTTCCTTATAAAATGTCTCCTCTTAAAAGACATTTCAGAGATAATCTCCGTTTAATTGACATGGACCTCATGAACAGAGACCTCAACAGATACTAAATCTGATTCAAATCTAGTTCTAGCCCTTCTGCACTGAGAACTTCCCACAAAATTTTATATTTCTATTTTAAAATGTAAACTTAGGTCAACAAAATAAAATGAAAGGTGTTTATAAACATTTTAACTCAAAAAGCTAATTATTATATAACATTTCTATCCAAGCACTCAGTCCAATTTTGTACAAAATATTTGCAATAAGGAGATTTGACTTTGGGTGGTGAACACATGATGCAATATACAGATGAGGTATTATAGAATTGTACACATGAAAACTATATAGTTTTATTAACCGATGTCACCTCAATAAATTCAATGAATTTATCAAGAAAAGGCATCAATCTGGACTAACTTTCTCTGCTTTGGGACTTGCAGAAAGAACTGTCTGCAGCATATGTGAAACCTCTGTAAATATGTTTGTTGTGGTCAATATTCTAGAGACAGTAGAAAAACAGGTTTTCTGATAAGGCATCAGTTTTGCAATGAACACAATGAAATATGTCACTTTCAAGTTGAGTCCAGTTTTGAAATTCCAGGCAAAGCCATCACAGCCCCTGTCATGGAGACTGGATAATTGGGATTCATTGCACAACCTACATTCTCTAAAAGGTGATTGACATCTCTGCAGTTTGTGCTGTGGGAATCTGGCCATAGTGTCAAAATCCGAGCAAACACAATGTTCTCAAAAAATTAACTGAAATTCAGTTGAATACAAAGATATGGAGGGTTTTTTTAAATGTATATTTTAATATATACTTTTTAGAGTTTAGGACTGAGTTTATAATAAGAATAAAATAATTTATCTAGACTTGCACTGTCCAATATGGTAACCACTGGCCCCATGCAGCTATTGAGTATGTGAAATGTGATTAATCCAAATTTAGGTATGCTGCAAGTGTAAAATATGCACTAGTCTTCTAGGACTCAGCTTTATAAAAATGCAAAATTATCTTATCAAAATGTTTTATGTTGATTACATGTTGAAGAAATAACATTTTGGATATATTGGGTTAAATAAAATGTAATAGCAAAATTAATCTCACCTTTTTGTTTTACTTTTTTACACTGACTACTACTAGAACATTTAAATGACATATATGGCTCACATTATTTTTCTATTGGATAATATTGTTTTCAACAAAAGATGAGAAGGTGTGCCTTTTCAAAACAGTCTCATTGATACCATTTAAAGCTAATTACAGCATATATTCATACCTACAGCATGTGAGTTCAAGATAGTAATGTTGTTCCATAGCAGTTTGATAGTAGACCATACTAAGGCCTCTAAAATGAAATTATAATTTCAAAATAATTTTGATTTATATATAAAAGGGTTTTGATATATGTCAGTGCCTTATAGAGTCTTAGAACTGCTAAGTACCCTAAAAACTCATTTAGTTCAATCCCACCTTTCTAGAGGAAGAAACTAAGAACCAGTGACTTGAAATGATCTCCTTAATAGAACTTAGAAGCAAAGCCACAACTAGAACACAGATCTCTGAATTCCAAACCACAATATTTCTATTATATCAGTGCTATTCAAATTTGATTATATTTCAAAGTGAGGATGAAATTATTCCTTGTTTTTATCCACAATAAATGATCTTATTTTTGCAAAAGAACTTCAATTCAAAAGCTTTTTTTTAATTGCCATAATTGAGGCCAAACTCATTAAGACAATTACTTTGATTAATTAATAATATCTTATTATTGGTCTCCTTTCCTGATAAATATAGTTTGACATTAAAGGATTTTGTGATACAAAATAATTAAAGCATAAAACTCACAAAATCACCAAGAAAGCCATCAGTATCTAAAATAGGAGCTGTTTAAATAAAAGCAGCACTGATAGAGGATTTAACCAGTTTGACTCAAAGAAAAACACAAAGCCTTGGAGCAAAGATGAACCTCCAGGTAAACTAGACAGTCATGTGGGCTTCCTGCATATGAAACATAAACAACATACCACTAGAGAGATCAGCTAAACAGAGAGAAGGAGGACACTGACCAAACTTCTGGAAGACATTTTTTAAAACCTCATTAATTTAATATGTTTGATAAACGAAGTATCCTACTCCTCTATTAGAGAGGAAGAGAAAACTATCTCCTTCCTGAGGCTCTCGAGATACTGACTTGGGCTCTTTGGCAAGCATTTAACCTCTTCAGAGCACAGTCCATCGAGAAGTCACACCAGTCACCTCTGTAAGTGAAGGATCCAGTCAGATCTTTCACTGTTTTTTCAATTGTATGTATATATGTATGTATGTAAAATAAATAAATAAATAAATAAATAAATAAATAAATAAATAAATAAATGATGTTCCATTTTATGGGGGTTGGGAACAAAGGGGATATTAGTCTTTTTGAAATCATTTAAGTCTCAAGATTAAAGGAAAATAGTCCTGGTTTTTCCATACTGACGGCCTGTCTTGTCTCACACTACAGACTTTTCTAAAAATTCTCAAAGGTTCACAAACCTTAAACAAGTAGCATCTGGCCCTGGTATGCCCCATACCCTGTGCTGAGCAGCCCTAAGCCTGGCATTGCAATAGTTGGCCTCAGTTCATGGCTTCGCCTTTCCCAGCACCTCCAAGCCCAGCACCAGTGGCAGTCATCTATGGATTGCTTCATGGCTCATGTCAGGTAGCACAGGCAGGGCACAGGCTATGGCTGAACTTGGCCTGTGGCAGGGCCCTTCCCAGGAGGCCCTAGGGCCAGCACCCCCAGTGGATGCCTGTGCAGATGACACACCTAAAGGACAGACTGGACAGTCATCAGTGCCCTGCTAAAGAAAATCCTGCTCTGTAGGGTCCGCTGAACAATAGTTCCTCCATTGTTGTCACAACCAGTCCTCACAACCAACCAGCCTGAGTGTCAGTCCCTCCCACTAATATGCAAACAGCAACCAAGGTTCAACTACAACAGGAGGGCACACATGACCCACACAAGGGCCACACCTGCAGCACCAGCTCAGGCAACCGGGGAGACTACATCACCGGACACCTACTACTTAGGCCACTCTACTAAGACCAGGAGACATAGCAGCCCTACAGAGAAACAAACACTGGGAGGCAACAAACATGGGGAGACAAAGAAACATGTTCCAAACGAAAGAAGAGAACAAAGCTCCAGAAAATGAATTAAACAAAATGGAGACAAGCAATATAACAGATACAATGGTAATGAGGATGCTCATTGATCTCAGTGAGAACTTCAGCAAAGAAACAGGAAGCATAAAAACAGAGATAGGAAACATAAAAATAGAACCAGTCAGAAATGAAGACTGCAATAACTGAAATGAAGAATATATTAGAGGGGATCAAGAGTAGATTAGATAAATCAGAGGATCAAGTCAATGATTTAGAAGATAAGATAGCAGAAAAGAGCCAATCAGAACATCAAAAAGAAAAAAGAATCCAGAAAAATGAGCATAGTTTAATGGACCTCTGGGATTTCAAGCTTACAAACATTCACATCATGGGGTACCAAAAGAAGAAGAGAGAGAGCGAGGAACTGAAAACCTATTTGGAGAAATAATGATGGAAAACTCCCCTAACATGGTGAAAGAAATAGACATACAAGCCCAGGAAAAGCAGAGTCACAAACTAGAAGAGGCCCACACCAAGACACATCATGATGAAAACGCCGAAGGTTAAAGACAAGCAAAGAATCTTAAAGGCAGCAAGAGAAAAGCAGTTTGTTACCTACAAGGGAGCTCTCATAAGACTGTTAGCTGATTTACAAATAGTAACTTTGCAGGCCAGAAAGGATTGGCATGAAATATTCAAAGAGGAAAAGCAAGGACCTAAAAGCAAGGACCTACAACCAAGATTGCTCTGCCGAGTAAAGCTATCATTTAGAATCAAAGTGCAGACAAAGAGCTTCCCTTACAAAATAAGTAAATATAATAATAACAATAATAATAATAATAAAATAAAATAAAATAAAAAGCTAAAGGAGTTCATCACCACCAAACCAGTATTACAAGAAATGTTAAAGGGACTTCTTTAAGAAAAAGAAGAAGAAAAAAAGATTGAAAAATATGAATAACAAAATGGTAATAACCACATATCTAGCAAAAATTACTTTAAATGTAAATGGATTAAATGCTCCAATCAAAGACTGAATGGATAAGAAAACAAGACCCTTACATATGCTGCCTAGAAAACACTCACTTCAGATAGAAAGACACACACAAACTGAAAGTAGAGGGATGGAAAAAGTTATTTTATGAAAATGGAAACAAAGGAAAAAAACAGAAAAAGAAAGAGAGAGAGAGAGAGACAGAGAGGGGAAGGGAGAGAGGGAGGGAGAGACAGAGAGAGAGAGAGAGAGAGAGAGAGAGAGAGAGAGAGAGAGAGAGAGAGAGAGAGAGAGAGAGAGAGAGGGACGGACGGAGGGAGGGAGGGACGGAGGAAGGAAGGAAGGAAGAGAGGAAGAAAAGCAAGATCCCAATGGCATTTTTTAAAGAAATAGAACAAAAAGTCATCAGACTTGTTTGGAACCACAAAAGACCCCGAATAGCCAAAGCAATCTTAAGAAAAAAGAACAATACCAGAGGTATCACACTCCCTGACTTTAGCTTGTACTACAAGACTACAATAATCAAAACAGCATGGTATTGGCAGAAAAACAGACACATAGACCAATGGAATAGAATTGAGAACCCAGAAATAAAACCACATAAATATGGACAGATAATTTTTGACAAAGAACCTAAAAACATACAGTGGAGCAAAGACAGCCTCTTCAATAAATGGTGCTGGGAGAATTGGATAGCCACATGCAAAAGAATGAAACTGGACTACTATCTGTCACCATGTACCAAAATTAATTCAAAATGGATCAAAGACTTAAGCATAAGACCTGACACAATAAACTGAATAGAAGAACACATAGGTACTAAACTTATGGACTTTGGGTTCAAAGAGCATTTTATGAATTTGATTCCAAAGGCAAGGGAAGTAAAAGCTAAAATAAACGAATGGGACTATATGAAACTTAAAAGCTTCTGCACAGCAAAAGAAACCATCGACAAAATAAAGAGGCAACCATCTGAATGGGAGAAGATTTTTGCAAACATGCCTCCGATAAGGGGCTAATATCCAAAATATACAAGGAACTCATGAAACTCAACAACAAAAAAACATACAACCCAATTGAAAAATGGGCAGAAGACCTGAAGTGACATTTCTCCAAAGAGGACATACAAATGGCAAATAGACATGAAAAAATGCTCAACATCACTAATCATCAGAGAAATGCAAATAAAAACCACAATGAGATATCACCTCACCCCAGTCAGAATGGCTATCATCAACAAGACAAATAGTAACAAGTGTTGGAGAGGCTGTGGAGAAAAAGGAACCTTCATTCACTGTTGGTGGAATGCAGACTGGTGCAGCCGTTATGGAAGGCGGTGTGGAGGTTCCTCAAAAAATTATGAATAGAATTACCATATGACCCAGCAATCCCTCTCCTGGGTATCTACCCAAAAAATCTGAAAACATTTAGAGATAAAGACACGTGTGCTCCAATGTTCATTGCAGCTTTGTTTACGGTGGCCAAGACATGGAAACAACCAAAATGTCCTTCGATAGATGAATGGATAAAGAAGTTGTGGTATATATACACAATGGAATATTATTCGGTGGTAAGAAATGATGATATAGGAACATTTGTGACAACATGGATGGATCTTGAGGGTATGTATAATGCTAAGCGAAATAAGTCAGACAGAAAAAGCAGAGAACCATATGATTTCACTGATATGTTGTATATAAACCAAAAAGAACAAGAGAACAAGACAAACATGAGAAACAAAAACTCATAGACACAGACAATAGTTTAGTGGTTACCAGAGGGTAAAGGGGGTGGGGGGTGGGAGATGAGGGTAAGGGGGATCAAATATATGGTGATGGAAGGAGAACTGACTCTGGGTGGTGAACACACAATGGGATTTATAGATGATGTAATACAGAATTGTACACCTGAAATCTATGTAATTTTACTAACAATTGTCACCCCAATAAAAAAAAAAAGAATTATGCAGCAAGAAAAAAATAAATATATAAATAAAAGCAGCAATTAAAAAAAAAAAAAAAAGAAGAAAAGAAAGAAAAGCTGTGATAGCAATACTTATCCCAGACAAATAGACCTTAAAACAAAAGTTGTAATAAGAGACAAAGAAGGACCCAGTAATCCCACTTCTGGGTATTTATCCAAAGAAACCCAAAACGCTATTTTGAATGGATGTGTGCTTCCATATTATATGTTCATTGCAGCATTATTTACAATAGCCAAGACATGGAAGCAATTTGGGTGTCTAGCAGTGGAGGAATAGATAAAAAAGAGGTGGTACACATATATAATGGAATAAAAAAGAATGAAATCTTGCCATCTGCAACAACATAGTTGAACCTACAGGGTATTATGCTGAAAGGAGTACGTCAGACCAAGATAGACGAATGCCATATGATTTCACTTACATGTGGAATCTAAAGAACAAATAAACAAATAAACAAAACAGAAATAAACTCATAGATACAGAGAACATTTTGATGGTTGCCAGATGAGAGGGAAGATGGAAGGGTGGGTAAAAAAAGGGAAGCGATGAAGAAGTACAAATTGGTAGTTATAAAATAGTCATGGGGATATAAAGTACAGCATGAGAAACACAGTCAATAATATTGTAATAACTATGTATGGTGTCAGAGGAGTACTAGATTTATCAGGGTGATCACCTCGTAAGTTATATAAATATCTAATCACCACGTTGTACACCTGAAACTAATAATATTGTATGGCAATGCTCATTGAAAATTTTTTTTTTAATATTAAAAAAATCAATCCATCAGTCAATGGAAAACAGTCCTTCTAAATACCGCTTTGACTGAATTGATCAGTTCTTTTTAATCGAACAAATTCCATGAAATGTAATGCAGAAAACGCCTGCCACAGTACCTATGCATGCTAGATACCCAGTAAATGTTAATTATATCTGAATCACTCAAATATAAGTGTAAATATAAGGTTAGGTAAATATTAGATTAAAGTTTGGAAAGAATCAAGGATCAATATTCTATTTCTTTTTATTTTAATATTCTAATTTTACTTTATTTTGACATTCTGGTTAAAATGTATTTTCATTTTATGTAACCTGGAAAATATAAAAATATAATATTAAAAAGCATAAAAAATACGAAGTCCAATCAAATCTTTTTCTTTTTTAAATTTATCTATTTTTTATCTCACAATCTCTTTCCCTTAGCATTTGATGTTTCTCAAAGACTATTTTATGTTACCCCTGTCTTTCTCTCATTCGACTGTCTTCACTGGGAATCCACTTTACTGAGCTTGAGAACATCAGGTGCTCAGGTGAAGATGAAATAGTATTAACATCATGGAAGCCTCAAGCATTTATACTTTAAAACTCAACGTTGTCACTGCACCTAGAAATGATCTGGCTTGGGGAACCAATTCCTACTAATCAAACCATTAAGAGCCAACAAGTCAATTATCAGTGTACAAAGAGAAAAAGATCTACTACGAAGACAAGAAAGCTCACATCATCTAGTGTGACATTATTCTCCTACAAGACATGCATAGGAAGCTAAATTGTAATCGGTAATTTGCTTGAGTTAGATGGTCTTGATGTATATCATCAACTATAAAAGCCAGATGCGTTTATTCACACTCTAGAATTTTCCTGCAAAAGGACTGGGGACTTTTGCAAGACTAGCAAAAACATTCTTTCCCTTAGGGAGTACTGGAGATATTCTGACAAATGTTACTTTGTGACACTTCTTTTCAATTATTCCAGGCTACCCATCTCTATTCTTTTAATACTTTTTCTATAAAAGTGTATCATAAATTGGTTAAATTCAGATTGCTTCATCACAATCATATTCCAGGTCTGCTTCTCTAATTGTCTCCTAGATTGGAGTTTTAGGTGTTATCAACACTTTCCAATCCTACATTTACAGATATCTCTTAGTTTACCCATAGAGAATACTACTCAAATCTATTATGTGTAGATTTTATCAGACTAACTCATTGAAGGTGATACTATTTCCAGCTTTTCAGTGGACACCTTACTGTTGCACCCTGTATTGACTGCATAAGGTCACGTGTAAACTCTTTCATGATAGACGTACTGAGTCTCCTTCTAAATAATTTAGGATATGTTTAGAGCACATTCCATGGAAAATCTTGACCTATATGACTCATTCACTTCAGAGAATATAATATCATCTAAAAATTCCAGATCTAGACAAATGGAAACTTCCTTTTGAAGGGCTAATGCTTCTCTATTTTAATTCTTTCCCAGCCTTCCAAGACAAATGGGTCTCTTATACCATTTTCTGAAGCCAAATAAACATCATTAAGTGGGCCTTTGGCAAAGCTTGGATTCATTAAATGATATTTCCATTTGAAATTACAAATACAATCTTTATATTTAATTTGCCTCCACCCTATGGATAGATCTATTTACTTCAAAATTTAGAGTAGATTCCAGGTTGTCTATACTATTTTTCGCTAAAGTAACATCCTGACTCAGATGCCTATATAATTTCTATGAACAACTCAGAACAAATTTTTCTTACAAAGTCAGTACACAATATTTAAGAATGGTTAATTCTTTCATTAACTATATATAGTCTTTAGGAAAAGCAGATTATAATTTTTGTAAATATTCCATTTTGTTAGATCCCTAGGGATCTCTATCTATTATATCAAACCAGGTGCTATCTTTTCCCCCTAACAGCCCGTACTTTACAATCACTCTTTGTACAGTTGCACTACAATTTTAATAAAAGAAAATAATATATAAACATCCTAACTAATCAGAAGGCAATAGAAGATGAAAAGTACCCTTTCCTCATATTATCAAACTCCCGATTTGGGGAACATCTTTATATTTTGCCTATGATGACTAAATTTCTAAAGAAGCTTCCAGAACTGGACCCAACACCACCCATCTTCCATCAAGTTATAGACCAAAAGTAAGTGACGTACAGGGGTTAGGTGTTGTGGTAGAGGTGGGTCTGTGGGAAATAGTACATGGATTCTTTCTTTCTTTGAACTTCTTAAAAGTCCAAAGTAAATTGTAGTTAAAAACATGAGAGGCATTTCAAAAATACATGAAATCAGCTAAGTAAATTGTGAAACATAAGTTATCATGATTAATCTTAAGTAATTATTTTAAAACACACCATTTTGACATAGAAAAAGAAATAAGAAAAACTATGAGTATATTGGCACGGAGCATCTGATAATGATACAGTGATTCTGTCCTCTCAACACCATAACAAATGTGATTGTTTATGTTTATACTTTCCTATCTTACATCACTTGGGTAACAAATCTTATAATTTTTATTATAATATTTGGATAATTGATTGTGAAATTTTTGTCTTAGTAACTAGGATTCTTGGAAAATGATGTCAAAACCAAGATATTTTTCTCCCATTCCAACAGTTTCAATCCATTTTCCATTTCTCTCCCACACATATCTCCCCGTCCTTCTCTCACACTTCAGCATTTTCCCTTAGCAAGTTCAGAATTTCTGTAAGAGGCTGGCAAAGATTATCTATGTCCAGCATAAAAAAAGTAAATAAATAAATAAAACAAAAAAACACCAAAACGAACCCTGCCATGATGAAGGGCAGATTCAGGCTGTGGTGAGCGATACATTTGCTTGCTGCAGCCCCACCCAATTTAATGGACTATTCTCAGATTTCTGTGCAAATTATTATACCCTACCCTACTATGTGACCCCCATTAGGATGCTCTCTGACTTAGTATTCAACTTGGCAAAGAGCCTTAGTGGAAGCACTGCAGCCTTGTTACAACACAGTTCTCCATCTGTTTCTGTATCATGAGTTATAGCAGATATGTTAAGCAAGCTAGCATGAGCTTTTACAACCCCAAAAGGCACTCTGGCAATCCACAAGCATTATCTAGGATACAGAAGGCAAAATTAGGAGAGAATGTGGAATTTGGAAAAGGACATAAGGGAAAAGCATTAGTAAAATTATTAAAAGGATAACAACTTTGGGTAACAGCCAAAAACGTAAGTGAAAGAGGGGAGATATTTTTTGACCCCTAACTAATATATTAAAATGTGTCATTTCACATATTCACACTGCATGCATGATTTGGCTTTCTTTTTCTCAACCCCAGAAACAATAGGAATACTTTCTTGACAGTTTTTAATCTCATAAATTCTGTTCCCTGATCCATTTTTTCTTTACAAGGGAATAAAAAACAAAAAAACAAAACTTAAAGATCAGATCTTTCCTTAAATGAGATTCTCTTTCCCTCTGGGTTTTCATCGATTTATAATTGCATCAATATTTCATATTTCTCCTAAAACACCATGTTCTAATGCTCAGTCTGGCAGAGGCTTCCTTTTGCATTTGACAGAATGTCCACCAAAATCTCGTATTATAGAGAGAGCTTGGGGTTCTGGGAAAATCAATAGGTGTTTAGCTACCAGGGAGTCAGGGAGATGAAGAAATGTGAATGGGTGGCTACTAGCAACCACTGGGATAGCAATGTTTCTAAAGGCTGAGATGAGGCCCCTACTCTGCAAGTTGTGGGGTTTATGTGGTTATGTAAACACGTTTGGGGGTTAATAATTCAGTCTCTCTCTTTTGCGCATGTTAACTTTAGGTTAGCTTCTCCTGTGAGTGAAGCATTGTCATTTCACTGTGAACTGCAGCTTCGTTGATGATCACTTTTTGTCTGAAAGGGAATAGCCTTTCAGAGAAATCGTATTTAAATTTCTAAATAACAAATCCTTGGCTTCCGTGAGTCACATTGCTTTACCATCAATTTTACACAGTGGTCGATTATACATTGAGGCAAAGACAGGTCCTTCTCAGGTATGCCTTGTCAAAAGCCTGCCTCCCCGCTATTTGCAGGGGGTGTTCCATTGCAATGATTCTGCTAGCTGCCTTTTGCCTCATCTCTGCCTGAAAATCAAATCATCTGCTCAAGTCAATGAAAGGTCCCAAGCTGCTAAGGTAGCTAAACAAATCTGCTAACAGTGATACCTTACTAGGGAGAAATGTAGAAGAAATGAACTCTGTGTTCCGCAGAATGCATTCTGGGAAACAGCACATCACATCAAAGCCCAGATCTAAAATTCAACCTACCATGGGGCTGGACAGGTCATGTTTTGTGACTAGGGTCAGTGGCTCAACTACAAACAGATGCCTGACCACTGCACTGTACACCTGAAGCTGAATAATATTGAGTGCCAACTATAATTGTATATATGTATATATGTATATATGTATATGTATATATTCACAGGATGTGGAGTACAGCATGAGGAACAGAATCAATGGAACTATAACAGCTATATATGATGTCAGAGGGGTAGTAGATTAGGGGAGGGGGTTTGTCACTTTGTGAGGGGTGTAAATGTCTAACAATTACATTGTTTTGTACACCTGAAACTAATTTAAAAAAAGAAAAGTAAACAGATGGCATTCTCCCCACCAACACTCCACTGCACAGCTCCTGTGAGGCACGCCCTGCAATTAACTGCTTTAGAGTGGTTGGGGCTGTTGTCGAACAAGTTTCCCTCCATCATGAAAGCGAGGACTTGATCTTACTTGGAAAATGTTTTGTGATTAAGGCTTTCAAGCAGCAAACCTTAACATTAAGGAGAAAGAACAGCCTCCTGTGGGAATTAGCCAAACTTAAAATAAAATTGACTGACCAGAAAGTTATAAATAATATTGTTTTAACAGGGTTTTGAGGTGCAGCCAAATATTTTGGAATGTTCTCAGTCCAAACAAAGCCAGCATATTTCTCATTTTTTCCAACCTCATGACTGAGACAAGAGATAAATGGAAAGGGAAAAAAAACCCCACAGTTGCGAAATGAAAATTTGAAAGAAAAATCAATCTGGACAGTCATAAAAACCAGGTGGCAGGAGAAAATTGAACTCATTTGTGAAGAAATGCACAAAATCCTCTAACGGGCAATAATTAAGGTACAGCAAAAAAAGCAAAATTTTAGAGGTAGAAAGAAGTTCAGATCCTAAATCCATCACTCACAAAATGCACAGATAGGTAAATTTCTTAGCTTCTCTGGGCCATGTGTTTCTCATCTGGAAAACGGAGACAGTAGTACTGATCTCAGAGTTGTTACAAGGATTTCAAAAGATCAAGGACCGAGGCACATAGCACAGCACTCAGTTCATACAGGAAGGTCAACCCTCCACTGTATTCAACAGCTTCCCAAGTCCCTCCACTCCCCAGCACACAGGAAGATATGGAGATTGCCCTCGGATTTAATGTATTAAGCAGTTTGTTTTTTATTTGTTGTTAAGCACGATCATGTCATACTCCAAAAAAAAAAAAGAAAGAAATTTTAATTGGACTGGAAATCTCTTGAACTGAGTATTACTGATTCTGCAACTTTCTAAGAGTATTACCTTCAAGAAGTGGCCTCACCTTTCTGGGCTTCAGGTCTTTGTCTTTAAAGTGAGGCCATTGGAGTAGATTAATCTGTAGGGAACTTTCCAGTTTGGGCATTCAAAGTATTGTGGGGACCTATGCCTATGTGAACCAATAATTCTCTATTTTGTTTTGTTTTGATTTTTACCCTTTCTTGATATGTTTTACACAATCAGTTTTTGTATAACTAGTATTGGGATTTTTCTTTTATTGCGGAGATCTTAATGAAGGCAAAGAGAGCCTTATTTTTAGAAGTTGTTCAATACATGTTTGTGGAATGAGTAAATTACACTAATTAGGATGAAACAGAATGCATCTCTTGATTTAAAACCTTGGTCCAATCCCAGTGCATCGCTCCTCCTTAATTGTAGCTCTCCTGCCCCCTACTCCAATATCTACGGAAACATCAGAAGTGCTGACCCTTAACATTGTCAAATGAAGAAAGTTGCACGTGATTAGCAAACTTCTGCTTCTGAGCTGTGTTTATCCATAGTTCACCAGTCCTTTATTGTTGGTATGACGCTCAGGAGGTTCAGAAAAATAATTATCCCTCCCAAAATAAGTAATGAAATTATTGTGAAGCCATCATTTCCCAGTAAATCCTAAGAGAGAAAAAAAAAAAAAAAAAAAAAAAAGAAGCCTAAACTATGGCTCTGACTTAAAGGCTTTGCATTAGCCCACAACAAACTATAGAACCATCTTTCTTTCAGACCTAAACAAGCAGGAGTGTCAAGAGAAATTCCTTCTCTACCTCCAGGTCTTGGACACTGGGTGAGTAACACAACTTACTGAGCCTGTGAGGTTTCTGTCAGGTGTATGTCAGGCCCACAGAACATGCACATGTCTGGATTAATCTATGAATCGAAACACTTTTATTCATAAACTTGGGGAATATTTTTATTCAGTGGAAAGGAAAACTTAAAAATCATGCTTGCCTGTGAAAGAAGAATCCTTCTACTGTGAATGTTTGATTTTTTTTTTATTAATTGGGAGATTTGCCCTGTCTACTTCTATCACCCCGTGGACCATTTATTGGTCAAGGTTGGAATTTAAATGGCTGTAAAGAGAAAGAGGCATTGTCTGGAATTTTCTTCCTCTGGCTGTAAGGTCTCTGCAGGCACCCATTGTTCTGTCAGCTTCCCCACACTTGGCACCTTATAATTTTCCATTTTCACAGATATATTTTGAGCTTTCTCAGGAGTCAGTTCTTCTATCGGTGGGATACAGTAAATATAGAAAGGAGCTTTTGCCAAACTAAAATAATTTTGAAAAATCATAAAGTGTTTTACCAATGCGATTTCAGACATATTTGTTTGGCTTTCAAGCTTACACAAATATAACCATTGACTACACTACATCTGATGAGTTGTCAGTTTTAAATAGATTCTTCACTTCTTGAATATGTTCCAGTTATGATTCTCTGTATTTAGTTAATCATTTTTGTTTTTTGCTGTCAGAAAGTTAAGGAATTTTGTGGTTGTATAGATTCTGGGTGGTTATGTACAAACAATAATGTTTGTCCCCAAACTTCTCTGCAATACGAAAATTTCATCAGTTTATAAATTTAGAAAGAACATTGCCCAAAAAATGGCTTTCTTTTAATATTTAGAAGTATTTGTTTCCAATAGTATCAGAATTCTCTTGAAAAGCACAGGAAAATTTATTTGGAGTCTTCCAGGCCATCGTTAAAAAGAAATTAGGACTATTTAGAATCATATAAACTCAGTTGAATTGTCAGCCAAATTTTAATCGCCAATTTTTTCTCAAAGTATTGTCACAGACAATTGTGTAGCACACAATGGTCTTTGAGAGCCTCTATAATCTGTCAGATAACACTCATTGACTTAGTTCCCACTATTCTCTACCCTACTGCTTTATTCCATGTGGTCTGAGTAGTACCAGTACATGTGTATTTCCACCTCTACACCTTTAACCATGTCTAGAATTCTCTACTCCTTTCTCTTTCTATGCTTGGCAATGATCTACCTTTTGAAGATAAGTGCAAGTCTTATACTTCTTTATATCCTCAAAACCCGAAATAGTCCAGAACATACATAGAAGATATTTACTAAATGCACATGGGTGACAATTAGAACACTTTGTTTTTATTAATGTATAATTATGTGGTAGTTCCATCATATATTTTTTATTTTTTTAAGTTTGCATAGATTATAGCTGGTCTGCCATGCATACTATTGTGGAATATGTACCATAGTTTTAGAGTAGGCATGCTAAAAGCCTCACATTCCAAACTGTCTCATTTCTATCCAGAAGTAGTAAATGTAAGTAGGATTAGGCATATAATATTGAAGATTTAAAAATTTTAAATATCTATGGCACTTGGAAATTCATTGTGCTCTTTCATTACATTCTATCAAAGTGTGTGAACCTGGGCAAACCACAGACAGAAGCCCCAAATTCAGTATTTCTGACACCAAATTCAGGACTTTCTTGACATCATAGATATTAAAGGACCAATGATGAGATGGACAGACTCTGAATGGGTGGGGGGAAAAAAATCCTAAAGTAATATCAGAATCGCCACTCCCAAATAAATGAAATGGAACCACCGAATAACACATCATTCAACCGTAAAAACTAGGAAAAAGGAGATAATACATTTAATTTAAAAATCATTGCACATACCTAAAGCCATCTACAGCAACACAACATACTGGTATCAATATTTCCTATTTTAAAAAGGCAAAAGGTTTTATATTCACACCTGGGAAGATTTGAACATTCCTTTAATGGTTCCTTCTATCATAGCCACCCTGGGGAACACTTTCCTGTAAAGCAATTACTATCACTTCCCAAATGACACACCATCAGTGATGTTCAACAGCACCACTGCAATCCCAGCAAGAAGAATGGCAACTGTACTTTGAATATTTGTATTGATTTTTGACTATTAAAGCAACTTAACATGTATTGCCTCATTCAATACTAAAGCACCTGTGAGAGAGAGAGAATTGGTTTCTTTTCTTTATATACAAATTGAAGAAAAGAAGCCCAAATGAGTTAAGCATCAAGTCCCAAATTAAGGACAAATCACGGACAAGACTGTAATAAATACAATGCATTTACGAGGGTTTGATTCTAACGTGGACATTCCCAGTTAAGTTCCCTCCTCCAACCCCTTCTCATGATTAGGGAGCCTTCCTTATTAACCAAGAGCCACTGGGAAGAAAAACCAGAAAACAATTTAAAATATCAATTACTCAATTAACAGCAAAATAAAAGAAAGTACTCATTACCAGGAGCAGGCCTTGGCTGCCTTCGGGGAACCAGACAATGGCCTTAATCTAGCAAGCAGATAGTCCATGGATTTTGACAATCCATATCAAGTTCCTCAGGAAGGTAATAGGAACAAAAATCTGTTTGTTTGTGTTTTTGTGTGTGTGTGTGTGTGTTTTGTGGTGGGGAGGGGACAAAAATCTTATGATCAAATATTTGGGAGAAATTAGTTAGACATAGTTAAATAGATTTCTTTATTTCAAGATGTTAATATACTAATGAATAGTGTGAATTTACAGGAAAGAACATAGTACACAATTTTCCTCAATTAACTACTCGTGGAACCCTTTCCCCACTCTTCTTTTTCCCATGTGGCATCTGATGAAATGGAAACACTTTTTTTTTTTTCATGAACACAAGTTTGAAGGGGAAATGCTCTAGCTACACCTTTGCAATTTAACAATCCACTGTATGGAAGCTGAGGAATATAATCAAATGGTTTAATATTTTCAAAATTGTGTGTTGATAGTTAGAGATATGTAGATTTGCTTTTCACGTCTACTGACTGCATAGCAAAATCATGGACATATATTTGTAGAAGTATTAAGGGCAAATCCAATCCTGAAGCTTACTGATTTGTGATTATTTCATAGCGTTTGATTTCTGTTATTTAAAATAATATGTAATGTATGAAGTAGGAGAAAGAATTTTCATTTTGCCTTGGCCATGTGATAAATCAAGTTTCTAAATATGATAGGCCATGTGCACAGGAAGTAAAACAGTATTATATATGGTGGGAAGTGATGCCATTACAGAAAATGATAGCTGATTGAGCATGTGCATGATCTAGTTTCTCTTCTGAGACCCTTCTTAAATGTATTAATTCATTTAATGCCAATTAAGACCCAAAAAGTTAGATATTATTATTTTCTCCTTTTACAAACTGAGAAATACAGTGAAGTTAATAATTTGCCCAAAGTCACCAACTAATAAATTGGTGTGGCAGAATTTTAGCTCATGTAATCATCTCAAGAGTGTGTGCGTCTAAACATCACATTGCAAACTTAATAGTAGAAATGCAAGCTTTTTGGAATTTCTATTCTTACTACTTAAAACTAGATGTAA
This sequence comes from Rhinolophus sinicus, assembly GCF_057876585.1. Lineage (NCBI taxonomy): Eukaryota > Metazoa > Chordata > Mammalia > Chiroptera > Rhinolophidae > Rhinolophus > Rhinolophus sinicus. The sequence continues at coordinate 43,384,505 of NC_142517.1, read as the reverse complement.
CTCAAGTATATAAGTTTCTTCCATAACTAAAGATTGAAAGAAATACCTTTGTTCTCCCCTTGGTAATAGGGAAATTGTCAAACACTAAAGTTTAAATTACTTTTCTCCTTATATTTTAATCAACTTCTTTGATATCTAATCCAGTTGAACCAATGGAAAATCACACAGGAGATATCAGCTGGAGGCACCAGTTTGATTTTAAAATAGACTTAATAGAAATGAAAATATTATATTAAGAAAAAGACATGTGACTGAATTTTCTCTCTTTGTTCAACATTACTGGTATATCCTAAAGGAAAGTTTTCACTGAGCACATTTATATGTGGCTTAAGTAACAGACCTATCCACCAAAAAAGGAAGAAAAAAAAAAAACCTTAGATAAAAAAATAACAGTTAACCTGAAAAGTACTGGTCTCTGAGATGTACTTTTTAATCATTTCTGAGAAGAGAACTTGAAATGAGAAACATTTATTAGTGAATTATTTTTAGCTTTGAACTGATCCCTAATGGCTTTCAGAGAAGTCCTGGTTTAACCTTGGGATATAGTTCATTATCATATCTATGGACAGAGCTTTCTCACAGTGCAGATTGAAACTATTTTGAAAGGGATGTGCTTTTTAAATTAATCAATCTTCTATATGTGTTTAATTTCTATTTTGATCACTAAGAAGTCTTAGCAATAAGAATAACACTAAGGGTACACAATCCAAGCTTAATAATACCCAATACTTACAAGTTTTTCCCAAGTATATGCAAATACATTATCTAATATTCTTCTTTAAAATATCCTTGAAATCCAGGCAAGTGACAGTCTCATTCTCCGTATTTATAGAAAGAAGATCTGAGTCAGAATAAAATGAAATGACTTATTTAAGGTCAGACTGACAGTTCATGTTGATATCCTATAAATTGGGTTTTGTTTCGTTTTTCTTTAAATCCTATTTCTTCAAGTGACAAATGAGATAAATATGAAAGTATTGTATGTGTTTTTTTCCCATAATTTAACAATGATTTATTTATGTATCCACCGACTTGTTTGCTTATGCTCCTCTGCCTTAGATAAAGAAATTGAGGATGTTATTGAAACAATAATGTTTCTTCTATAGTCATATTATGAGGTTATAGAAATACTAAGTGCTATGGTTTCTCTAAAGGAAATCATTTGCATTGAATTGTTTACTTCAAGCATGATAGCAAGCCCTGGTGTTTGTGTATCCAAAAAAGTAGCTAAAAAATATTTTTAAATTGCTAGGATTGACTTAAAATGAGTAAAGGGCCACTTATTTCTTTGACATCTTTTTTTGTTTTAGAATGTCATTTCATGATATGGTATAACTGTCAGTCACCCCAAGACTACTCTAGGTATTTTAACCAGCAAGTTGTCCAATACATATAGGGAATTTACAAAATTGTTGGAAGGGCTAGAAGAATGCATTCTAAGCTAAGTCTCCAGAAATTGCTCCCAGTACAAACATAAAACTCACCTACCAGGGAACCTCTGATTGCACTTCTAGAACTATTGAGTCAGGTAGTGATCCAGAGACCAGGAAGCTGGAATCAGGAACCCACTGAAGCCACTGCTGCTGCTTCCACAGATGCCCCCGGGGCCCAGGAAGCTGGGAAAAGGCCAATGGAGTGATTGTTCAGAGAAACATATTGTCTTCAAGACCTTGTTTGCTAAAATTACCCAGCTAAAGGGAACCGCAAGACCTTCTGTCTCATTTTCACCTTCCAAGGTTTGTGTGCTCATTTATTTAGCAAAACCCAATTCTCAGCCATAACTCTAGCCGCTAGCTACAATGAAGTCTAGGGAAATTTTAAGCATTGCAGCTTATGCAATACAAGGAAAGCATAGCAAAAGGAGGATGGAATGAGATTGAATCAGGCACTATACAATATCTATTAAATATGAATTAAATGTTTTTGCAGATTAGCTTTAAATTATTTTTTGCCAATTTTAAGTCACCACTGGTTGCATGATATGCCACTACTTTATGTAGTCCTAAGAAAGAAAAAAGTACTGTCCATTAAATCATAAAATAGTACTAAAATGCCTTCTATTCTAAAATGCAGCCAATTTCAAATATATGAACATGTAAAAAGATGTGCATCAATGAAATATAGTACATACGTCATGATAGATTATAATGGTATGATGATGGTATACACAGATATTACAGAGTTTACTATTTTTAGAAAAACATTTAAAGGTTCAAATAAATTAACATTTCCACTTTAATTGGCATGCCAATGTGTAAACAGAAAAGAGCCAAAGGATAACAGAATGGTAAAAGACAGAAAAATATATTTTATAATTATCAATACACGGATAATTTATAATAATTAAATACTGAAAATGATACCTCTCTAAACCAAGAATACATTACATTGCAAATTTCCTTATTAAGAAGTTCTGACCTTGTTGAGAAGTGGAAAAAGACATTTTGTGAGTGATGTTACAATACGTTAAATCAAGCCACCCAGAGTGACTGTATTCTGTCAACCTCAACCAACCATGATTACGGCACAAGGGTCGTCCTTCTCCCTGAGTAGGCCAGTTCTCCCAGGGGAGGGTAGAGAACAGTAGAGAGCCAGGAACATGTGCAAAATTGTAACTTGTCAGTTGTGAGCTGACTGGAAGTCTATGGACACCCAAGAGATCCTAGGCTAAGGCTCCAAAACAGGTGGATACATCAGGGTCTGTACATTGCTTAAGACACTGCAGGTTAAGTGAAGTTGCAAGAGGAGAAGTAATCCCTCAACAGTGCTGAGGAAACTGAAGGTAAATGGTTTAAAATTGGAGCCTGACGTAGACATTTGTTGAGTACCTACTATGTACCAGGCACTAGTATAGGTGCCGTTAGCAGAAGAAGGAATCAGGGTCACATAAGATTAGTAACATTATTCAGGAACCAGAGTTCTCAGAGCAAAGTGAGTTAGCTAGTCCTGACAAAATTATTTCAATGAAGTATCAATTATCCCACTTTTGTCTTAAGTTGTCAAATGAGCCTGCTGGCCTGAGGTCAGAATGTAAAGACATGTCCCCTGACTTGTTGAGAGGACTGGACACCTCCTGCCTTCCCCAGCAAGCACAAGTGTTTCTCCTTAGTAACAATCTGTCCCTGGGTACCAGCACAAAAATGTCTAGAAAATAAAAGTTGGCCTGAGATATTTGTGGAGCATAGTATGTTTTGCTGTCCGCTCAAAGATTGCAGATGTCATTTGCCAACAACTTGCTTATTTGATTTCTGGAATAATTGTGTATAAGATAAGCCATGCACTGAAGACCGGAAGCTATAATTAATTGGTCCTCACAGCAAAGATATCTTTATGCAATTGTGAATATAAGTTCATAGACCACAAAACCAGTGTCTCTCAAATTGCTTTACTCTCTCTTGATATTCTACCCTTTAGGTGTGGAAGAAGGGCTGCATGTATAACAGCCCTTTATATTCATTTTGTGCTTTTTAATTTACAAAATGATTCTGACAAGTGTTATTTTGGGTCATCACTACACCCCTACATTGAACACAGAGAAAGCATTCTTATCTGTGTGGAAGGCTAAGGAAACAAACCCTGGGAGGTTAAGCGACTTGCCTGATGCCGTACACCAGGGTCAGAGCGGAAGCAAATGCCAGTACAGTACTCCCAAGTCTGCTGTGGATAACACCACGTGCTGTAGGATGAAGGAGGAACACTGCTTCAAAGTACCTGGACTTGAACCTTGCCTCTGCCATACATGGTGTGTGTGAACAAATCTCTGCCTACCTAGGAGACTTTGTTTCTTCACATATAAAAGAGAACAGTATAATTTCCATTGCAAGCTTCTGGTGAGAATTAAGTGAAATGAAATAAAGCATGAGAAAGTCCCTCTCTCCTAGTGTCTGGAACTTAGGAAGTGCCTAAAACTTGAGCGTCTGACAGCTTCCATGCCTGCTTCTCCATGCCAGCCCCAATTCTTCATTCCTTTGCACTCCTGAAGCTGCTATGAGCTCAATTTATCAAAGGCTCCTCATAATTATGTCATGTCAAAGGAAGATCAGACAGCCTTAAAGTGAGTCCTTTTCAATACTTCCATTAAAACGCCTTTGAAATAGGTTCACTCCAAAGGAGATTGTGCTTTAAATAAAACAATATTTGAGGGAGGTTCACACTTTTTTTACTATAAAAAATACCCCGGCATAGACAAAGGCATTTACATGAGGTACAGAATTTTGACCAGTGTCAGAGCAGTAGCTATAGATACATTCATGTCTGCCTTCAAGTAACCTAGAACCTAGAGAGAAGAACTTAATGATAGAGAGGACATTCCAGGGGTGCCAAAAAAAAAATGTATACACATGGCTTGTATTCATCTTTTGTTATCGGTATATAGTGAGTATTACAATTTTAATACAGTGCTTTTCCTTTCTTAAAATATGTATACATTTTTTTGGTACCCTCTGTATATAACAAACATGGAGCCTTCGTTATCTTTTTCTTAATTGAATGTGGGAGCATAGCTTCTTCTCCTATCAACTGTACTCACTGCTAAGAATTGTAATTTAATTTCCTTACAAATGAAGCAACTGTTCTAATTATAATAATACCTGTGTTCAAAATACCAAAAGTGCTTTTCTTATTAATGGTAGACTCACCCAATCAAAAAACAATTGTTTTCCCCGGCATGATTTTTGTCTGCAAGTTCCAGGGTTTTTTATTAAAATAAAATCTCCATTCTCATTGTACCCATCTCTCCTGGCTGGAGAGAGGAGAGAGAGAGAGAGAGAGAGAGAGACAGAGAGACAGAGAGACAGAGACAGACAGAGAGTCTGTGTATCCTGGAGAATGGAAAAAGATGTTGAACACACTGAAGAGTATTTACTGTAGAAACCTAACGTGGAAAACAGTTCATGAAATGGGTCAAATAGCCCCTGATTTATTGCTCTCTCTGAGCACATTTTCATCACCATCAATAATACTTCCTGGAGCACAGTCTCCGAGTGTGTGATTTCTTCTCTAGGCTGTCGGCTATGACTGCAGTCTTAGCTACAGAACAATCTTCCAAAACATTCTTACGGTAATTTCAGATCATATACTGAAAAGGTTACTCTATTCTTCATCAGAGACCTACAAGCACCAATTTTTTTCTGATCACCCCTCCCCACCATGGAGTGTGGTTTGTGCTGATCAATTTAATCGAAAGTAACACTGAAACTATGCAGAATGGTTTTGCTACTGAACTCAGAGATACCTGCTGTGTTTGAGAAAATAAAGTCACCTAAATAGTGATTTATTCTTGGGCTTGGCACCTATAGAAACATGTTGAATATACTCCTCCTGGATGGTTTTGTTAAAAAAAAAAAAAAATGCTGTTTGTTTTGAATTGGGTACAGAAAGGAATGGCAGGGGGAGGGGAGGGTGGTATATAAAATATGTGAGTTACTTTTAAGAAATTTAGAATGGATTTTATTTTAACAAACACATAATCAAAATCTCCCCAGTTAATGGTCCAGAGAATATTGATAAAAAAGGCACAGCAGATTGTCCTCACAGAGCTCATTGCCTAGTTGGAGACACAGGAAACCACCATGACAATACAGAGGGGTAAGAGCTGTGAGGGAAGAATCACAGAGGCTGTGGACACGTGAGGTTAGGGAAGGAGGCATCTCTGAAGAGGCAATGGATGGACCGAGACTAAAAGGTTGAGTAGGAAACAGCCTGGGAATGAAGTGGGAGGGGAAGAATATTCGAGAGAAGACATAGAAGTCAAAGAGAGCATTGAAGGATAGGGACACAATACACTATCCGGCATGACTGGTACAGGGCTGGTACCAGGGAAGCAAGAGGAAAAATGGTGAGAGCTTCACAGGCCTTGTATGGCCTGCTAAAAAGTGAGCTTCAGAAGGATTTCAACAGATGACATGATCCAATGCACTTTTTGGGACACCTGTGGCGGCAGAGGGGACAGAGTTTGGACCTGAGGAGGTTGATGCTGTGGCAATAAGTCTCATCATTTCAAGGGCTCGAATCAAGGCAGTCAAAGGAGCACTGGTGAGGAGAGAATACAGCTTGAAAGTATATACAGGCTAAGGTGCTGGTGATTTCAAAAGTAAAATCATCTTATCAACTCAATCTTGATATAGGGAGAATGTTTTCTTCTCTCCTAGTCTCGTTTGGCAACTTAATACCAGGTTCATACATGAGGAACTTTTAGCTTTTATAGTGAATTCAGTATTTAGTTTGTTTTTGTTTATATGACAATGAAAGCAGTAACGAAAAGCTGGAAAAGGGAACATTTGACTTACTTGGGATAATTTGAAGGAAGCCCCTTTAGTTCTTTCACTGTTTACTACAGAAGATCTTAGAAATGGCATTTTCAGTTGTTAACATTACCCATCAAAAATACCCAATTTGTAGTAGGACCCTCATTAAAAGCAATAAAACCAGCAGTGGCAATGTTAGTTGTCAAGAAGAAGCTTCCAGATGAGCCGTGTCACTCAACCAAGGGAGTCTTTTTGAGAGTTAAGCACCAGCAATTACAGGGGAAGTAGTTACTAAGTTTCAGCCCTAGGAAAAGAAGGATAAAATACTTGGTCCAGCACAAAACACCCATTTGCTATTTTGTCCCTAAAAGTTGTTTCTTGGATCTATCTCAAAAATGTGTCACAAAAGACAAATTGTTTTCCTGGCTTACTCTTTTTGTCCAGATGTCACTAAATGCTCAAATGTTCATAGTTTTGTTGCATACAGAATAGAAGCTGTTCAAGTGTTCTCTCTCTCTCTGTCTCTCTCTCTGTCTCTCTCTCTGTCTCTCCCTCTCTCTCTCTTTCTCTCTCATTTGTGTGTCCAGATTACTTTTTATTTCACATTCTACCAGGTATAACTGGAATACATTTTTTTCTTCTTAAATACAGAGGGTGCCAAAAAAATACACACAAATTTTAAGAAAGGAAAACTGTATTAAAATTATAATACTCAATATATACCAATGCCAAAAGATGAATACAAGTCACATTTAACTTCTTCAATTAAAAGAGGTGCTCAAAGTGGTTACCATCAGCGTCCAGACACCTCTGATTACAGCAAACTACGGCTTGAGCAACGTTGACCAAAATGTCCACTTTTATACATTTTCTTGGCACCCCCAGTATATAATTACATATATACTATATATATATTTTATTTTCTCTGCACAAAGTTTTATATCACAGTAAATGCATTATAATTGTTTGCTATACAGAAATGTTAATGATTTTTTTCTTCCTCACTAAATACTCTTTTTATCTAAATGACATTAGATATTAGGCCCATCTCAGAATAATCATAGTGAATTTAATTTTGCTTATCTTTCATGTTGAACAAAAGTCCCATCTCTACGTGTGTGTGTGTGTGTGTACATGAGTGTATATATGGTAGAGGGAAGGTGATGACTGGTGTAAGGAAAATATAGAGAGTTTAGAGATAAAATTATAGGGATAAAAGCCCTTAAATATTTGGTAGATCATTCCTGTGCCTCCCCATTAGGTCTCCTTTTTAATATTTCATATATAAGGGCACACATCCTATTCCTCTTATCCTAATCTTTCAGTAACTTTAATGAAACTCGTCTTAAATACTGGTGACATACCTACAATGCTCTAGTTCACAGTGCTAGAGCCTCAAGATCATTATCATTCAGGAAATAGCATAAGATAATTATAAATATTTATAAAACAAGCCAGATTGAGGAAGCTGAAAGAAATACAAAGACAGTTCAATGAAAAGATTAGAGAAAGGGAAGAGTAATATTCATATGCAGGAATTGGGGAATGCTTCATGAACTAGGTTATTCTAAAATCTTGAAGATGGACAAAAGTTCTTGGTGAGAATGTAGACAGGCCATAAGAAAGAAGTAGCAAGGACAAAGCCAACGGGGCAAGAAGGAGTGCATGCTGTTTGGAAAGTCTACCAACTAAGCACATCATGTAGGAGAGGTGAGTAGGATGAGTCTGGAAGGGAAAGTTGGGCCGGCATGTGAAGTCACCATGTATAGCCAAGTCAGACGGACATATCTGAGTTAGAAGAGAGAGAGCCAATGAAAAGTTTTGAGTAAGAAAATGACTATCACAACTATGTTTAAGAAAACTTTATCCGACAGTTATCTATTTTAAGGAAATGGAGAGGGAAGACATGCTAAATTAGGAAATGGAAAAATTGGGATGTTATCTCTTTAGAAAAGAGGTGTTGAGTAGGATCTGGAGAGAAATTGCAGGAATAAAAAATTCTTATGTGTCATGGTTAATGTATTCTTTTATTGTAATTGGCATAGCCACTTCTTTATGTGTGGAAGTAAGATGGTTCCCTTTGAGTGATGGTCCATGATGGAATGTTTCAGAGGTAGATCAATTAGTTGATGTTGATATAATTCCGGCAAAGGACAGCTCACTCATTAGAGCTCAGGTATGTACTACAGATAAAAATTATAAACTAAATCTTTCTTTGATTTTGGGAACAGAATAAAGTGGGAGGATTCTATGGAATGGTGAAAGAGAGAGAGTTAATGAAAATTAAGCGTTAAAAAGTATGACTTTTAATCAAATGCTACAGGTCTATGGAAACAAGATCCTGGGGCCTAGATGTCAAAATGTTACTCAGAGGTCACATGTGGAAAAGTCAGGCAGAAAGGGAAACAAAATAGGATCTCTGGCTGGGAAGCACGTAGAGTAATTTGTTCAAAAACGATTTAATGAACATACATTTAGCATTGTGCTGGATGCTAAGAATAAAACAATAATGGCCGTCTAGACCCTTACACAGTTCACCGTCAAGTTTGATAAATTCTACCTATGGTGGGGAAAGGGAGAGCGTGGCATGAATGAATGGATTTAAAGCAGGTTTGAGTGCCAGAACTTTCAAAAAGTTAAGAAAGACAGAATTGATAGGACTTGGTGAGGAGACAAAAATCATTCCAGATGCTAAGAAGTCTTGAGCCTGGAAAAATAATGGGCTGAGAAAGGACATAGTGGCTGTGTGCTTCCCTCCATATATTCTGAAAAAAGTGCTCCCACCTCAGTCACCTCACTTCCCTTTGTGTATACCCTACTATCATGCAGGGGGGCCCGCGAGGTCTCTGCTCCCGTTCCCCACACAAGAACACAGCATATGGTGAGGCCAAAAAGGAACACCCACGGAGCCACAGGTAGGGGAGTCATACCACTATATTCTCGCTGGCGGCTGGGTTGGAGACACAGGAAACAGGAGCCACACAATTCTCAACCCTCACCGCACCGCTTGCAGGCTCAGCCACCATCTTCTTGCTAGCCCCCATTTTTCTCTTTCTGCTAGCGTAGCCACAGCAGTTAAATTAGTGGCCAATGGCTCACTGGTTACAGCTGACGGCCAACTAGCCACAGCTGATGGCCATCCAATCACAGTTGATAGCCATTTACTACCTGAGCCAGCACCTGTCTATGTGAGGCCAAGAGCCTGGAAACTGCTTTCTGGGGCTCTGCCCCCACACCTACCCTCATATACATTGGTAGTTGATGGAAAGAAAGGGGGAAAAGAAGCAGTTTTAGGTGAAGATTCCATACATTCAGAACTCAAGCTGAACACAGCCATTAGGAAAACCAAAGTACTGACTCCTTTTTTCATTAACATTCCCTTACTTCTTTAATCAAATTCTCCTCTCCTTAACCTCAAACCCTGTCCTTTCTCACAGTGAGTTTTAGAGACTGGCCACGTTACTATGGTTGCAAGCTTCGTTTTACTATCTCATTTTTCTTCCATTTGTAAATGTAAATTAGAATCCCTGACCCATACTCTTTGCACAGACTTAATAGGTATATTTCTTTAAATTATTTGTGTTCCTCTGTAAGAATTGTAACATAAAGATATTTCAGCCCAAGAAAAATATTTTTTATTTTCATTTTTTTTCTGCCTCACAGCACCACGTTAAATATATTACTCTACAATACAATGTAAATATATTACAATACAATACAATGAAGAGGTTCTCAACATTGGGTATACATTAGAATAACTTGGGGACTTTTGTAAAATCTCAAAGCATAAGCCATACCAAAGACCAACTAAACCAGGGTCTCTGGCGGGGTGGCGGGGAGCGAGGGGTGGCGGGGGGAAAGGGGTATAAAACTCAGGCACTAGTATATGTTCAAGCTCCCCAGGTGATTCCAATGTGCAGCCAGGATTAAGAAGCACTGATCAACAGCAGCACCTAATTACTTCCCAATTATCCAAACTGGCATTTGTTTTCATGATTTGTTTACCCATGCTATTTTCCTAGCATCAAATGTCTTTCCCTGTCTTCCTCCTAAAACAAAACAAAACACAACCTGCACGGCCATCAAAGCCCAACTCAAATGTCCCCTTCTTTACAAACTCTCCGTTCTTCCCCATCACCAGACTTAATTTAATTGTGCCTTCCTTCACTCCCATCCAAACGACTTGTGTCTATCCTTAACACAAAGGACATTGACTTTGAACTTTAGGTAGTTGTGGACATGACTTTTTCCCAATGGATTTTAAGCTACTTGAAGATAGGGATTTGGACTCATACATTTGCACATAGTGAGTGTGGGGGCAAAGCCCCAGAAAGTAGTTTACAGGCTCTCGGCCTCACGTGAAGGGGTGCTGGCTCGGGTAGTAGATGGCCATCAGCTGTGGCTGATTGGCTGTCAGCTGTAGCCATTGAGCCATTGGCCACTAATATAACTGCTGCGGCTACGAAGGAGAGCCAAGGAGAGTGGAGGAGAGTCGTCGGTCGGTTGCAGAGAAAATGGACAGCAGGTCGCACGTCCAGTGAACCCAGCCTCCAGTGAGACCGTAGTGGTATGACTCCCCTACCTATGGCTCCGTGGGTGTTCCTTTTTGGCCTCACCATATCCTGCGCTCTTGTATGGGGAGCGGGAGCAGAGACCCCCACAGGCTGCCCCGCCCGACAAATGGCGCAGCGAGCAGGGTCTCCCGCACGACAGTGAACATTCAATAAATATTTTTACATCAAACTAAAATTGCCCAAAATAAATAATATAAACAAATCTATATCCTTCCTATATATATAGTACAGGTGATGACTTGTGCCTTCTATGAAAAATGAGTTATTTGGAAAAGCCATAATACCATTTCTTGTAAAAACATGGGATGTGATTGACTCTTCCTGGCAATAGCTGCTGCTCACCAATGATAGAATGTGATAACATAATTCAGTAGACGTGGTGATTCTCAACCTACACATGATGCCATGTGGGCTTCAATACAGCGTTACTTCTTATTCATACAAATACACTCCAGGTGGTGTTTTGTAAAACTGAACTTAGATTAAATGAGCATTGGCCAAAACATTGAAGTCCTCCCAGGATAATAGCTATAGATTGGAAGCTAGGGAAACAAAGGAAGGGAAGGAGGGAGGAAAAGAGGGAGAGAGGGAAGGAGGGAGAGAGAGAGAGGTAACAGATGCACAAAACCTACCCCTTCTGGAAGAGTCAGTTTAGCACAGATCAAGACATCTTCTCTGCATTCCAGGTGTGCCCGTCTTTCCTTTCTGCTCCCATTTAAACCCTGAATTTAATTCTATCTTAGCGTCACTGACTGCCTTCAGCATCAAATGGGGAGCAACTTGAAGGTAAATATCACCTTTCACTCATTTTTGTATACATAGCCCTTAGCTATCACAGTTCCTATCATACAACAGGAGTCAAAAAATATTTCTTGAGTCAGTAACTGAACAAGAGGAACAACCCTGAATTGATAAAGGTAAGTATTAGTATGAATAGCTCTGTCTCTAAAATGTCCCCTTTTATTGTCTGCAAAAGCAAGCACCAATTCCTACCACACCCACAGGTACAGTGATTTGAACAGATTCCTGATTAAACATGAAGAACTAGAAGAAAAATAAATGAAAACACAAGTGATAAACCAAGAAAATATATTTGATTAAACAATATTACTTGAAAGTATGCAAAATTTATATTATAAATTCACTTAACTGCTCAAAAATCTTAAGAAGTTACAGTTAACTTCTAGGGCCAGAATCTGGGTGAGGTAACTCTGGGTGCAAAGTTTAAGGGGGTGCAAAAACCTTGATAATTAAGATAAATAATGTTTAATGCGATATTTTTCAAACTCAATAACAATGCAAAAAATCCATGATGAACAATTATGAGGACACAATCTGTATGAAATAGATTTCCAAACTATTATATGACAATTATTATATCATGAACAATATTTTATCAAAATGTCACATGAGCAGTATTACACAATGCTATTAGTAAAGCCCCAGGCACAGTAACAGCCCACAGAGTTTGGTGCCCATAGCTTTGAAACTGTAACTAGCTATGCACAAACACGGGCTGCTTTACAAAAGGAAATAGTTTAACAATAAACCCCATGGTGGGCAATTTTCCACAAGAAGCAGCAAATAATTTTTCATGTTTGTGTTTGAATTAGTGGTCAAAATATCTAAAGTGTTAGAAAAGAAATTGATACTGCTCCACTATGATGTCTTAACAAGTATTTATATATTGAAAGACATATGCTTTCATTTCACTCTTCACTCTTCTATCATTTCTTGAGTGTCTGGCACTGTGCTCAGTACTGAGGCTAATACACAGAGGGCTAGCTACAGGCAGACACCCTTGTCAGCAAACACCAGTAATAGAATACTGAGAAAGATACAAGAGAAAGCGGCGGGGTTACCATGGAGACGGGAATGACTTCTCCCTAGAGAAAGAACACAGTGACAAGCTGAAAAAAAATTACAGGTCAGGGTAATATAACTAATTAGTTAACATGTACTTTTCAAAACTGCATCGCCCCCTGCCCCCCTTCCCTGCAATAGCTAGCTGGCAATACGTATTAAATGCCTTAAAATTTGGAATGATTTTGATGAAGCAATTCCATTTCAAGGAAATTGCCTCAAAGAAATTTTCATGGATGTGTGTTAAGATTTCTCTCCATGTAAGCTCATCATAAAATCTTCTATAATATAATAAAAATAAAGTAATAAACCTAACTAGCAAATAACACGGCATTGTTGAGTTATATATATGGTATAACGGAATCCTTGTGCAGTAATTAAAAACATGTTGGTGAGGAATCAGTAATGACACAGAGTGTTGTCTATACCTGTTACTTTTCCCACTGTGCTCCCTGGACATTCTCTGGGAGCTTCTCAGACATGCAGATTCTTAGGCCCCATCCCAGACCTATGGAATCAGAATCTGCATTTCACCAAAGTCCCCAAGTGATTCCCATGCACATTAAAGTTTGAGAAGCTCCGGTGTGTGCCATACTTTTTTTAAGCAGAAGAAAAGGATGTACACTGTGGTTCCATTTTTGACTCCCTGAAGTTTGATTCAATGAATAGAAAAAAAGAGTAGATAGATAGACATCAAAATGTACACAGTGATTATCTCTGGGGACTATGCTTTTTATTTCCTCTTTTTCTTCATGTTTCCTCAATATTCAAGTACAATAGTATATTACTGTTATTATAAGAAAAAGAGGAATTTTTATAAGTGAACTTCCTCTGTTACGTTTTTCTTTTAAAACGATTGTTCGTGGTGAGTGAATTATTTTCTAGAAGATAAAAATTCAGGTCAATTGTACATTGAGGTTTACAAAATTGAAAGTATAATTTCACATGAATAGGTTCTGGAACCATATATCTAATATAATTGTGACATTGAAATATTTCTTCACATTGTTTCCATAATAATAGCTGTTTCTTGCTATTCACATACCTCAATTTTCTGCCTGTTAAAAAGATATGGCTACATTTGTAGAGTGTTTCACCCATTAGCAGGTTACATAATCTTTTAAATAGGTCCTGGTTTCCTTTGAATCTCACCCTCTCCCCTGATTCCATCCCAAACTACTAAAATGTAAATTGAAAGTATAATTTCATTTCTTTCATTTTGTTCTAGGATTTGAAAACCTCCTTTTAAAAGGTAAGCGGAATTGGCATACCCAGCTTTTACTAGTATGAACCCCCTTTGGGGGCTATTTTTAATCCTATACTCTTCTTAGAGGAGGACTGCGATTAGAGGACACAGGCGGTGCCACCACTGAAGCCAAGGCAAGAGGAAGGAAAGACACCCCCCTCTCCCCCCCCCCCCCCGAGTTGCTCAAGCAGCACCGTTCCCCTCTCTTCTCCCTCCCATAGCCAAAGAGTAGACTAAAGGCTGAAAGAATGGAGGTAATGGGAAATAAGAAGGGCCCACCTACAAAGCTGACCTACAGCAGTTCCAGTTCATTCCAAGACATTTAGGGAATACAGCAAAATCCCATTTCAATGCAAAGCTTTTTAATGTAACATTTTGTTAATGAATCGTGCACAAGTCCTCCGAGAAGGGACATTGTAATTGTGCTTTGCTCATCTCCTCCCATGGATCTTACAGAACACGTAGAGTAACAAGGCCTATCCAAGCAGCAGCCTGATTAAGGCAAACGCTGCCCTGTTGAACATCTGTGCTCTTTACTGTAGCAGAGACTTGAAGCAATAGCAATGGGGAAATAAAGGACACCAAGAGGCTGCTTTTCAGAGAAGTCACAGGTGGAGGAGATGGAAAAGATTACTGAAAAAAAAATACTAGAAGAAATGAAAAGGAAGGAACATTTACAGAGGACCTAAAGGGCAGCCTTTCTCATATATCATCTCAATGAATCCTCATAACAGATTGTGCTTGCACGTGAGATGGCTGACAATTAGTGAGATTTATAACTCCCCCTAGTTGAACCAGCTAATAAATGTTGGAATGAGGAATCGGTTTAGGTTTAGATAACTCCAAAGCCCATATCCTGTCCACAATAACACACTGCCTCAACAAACAATTCTGATTAGGAGTCATTCACTGTATCGCAAAAAACGTAAAACTTTTAAAAATTTCTCCCAAGCAGGTTTTCTCCCGTCCTTGATTCATAGACTATCTTCCATCAGAATATCCTTGTTCAAGAGCAGATTCCTGATTTTGTTCCCTGATAGGTAGTAGGTCTGAGTGGGGCATAGGGATTTGTACTTGAACATTTCCCAGGTAGTTCTGAAGCACAGACCACACACAGGCACAGCTAGGAAGGACATAATCTACAGATTAAAGGGATACCACTTGTCACCCCTGGAGCAAATACTGCCTTTTCCCACCACATGCCTTTGCTAACACTGCTCCCAGCTTTTGGTCTGCACTCCTTATATCATTGCCTGGTTCCAATCTCTCAGGGATGGAGGTGAAGGATCTGAAGTGGGAGAAATAGAGGTTGAGTCTTAACACCTCACCATTAACTAGTGATACTAGGTAAGGAAGTAACCATCTCTCTGAAATTTAGTTTGTTTTTCTATAACATGGAGAACATCATTCCTGGCCTCAACCACCTCACATGAGAATTGTGAGGACCTAATAAGAGGATTTAACTACAACTGACTCATGGACTGTTACTGATTTTTCATCCAGATGTTAGTAGCTGGGTGAGGAGCAGGGTCTGTGGAAATGGAAAGAGCCCTGGACTTGAAGTCAGACATGAGTCACAGTTCTGGCTCTGCCTCTCACTAGCTCTCACCTTAAACACTTAACCTCTTGGAACGCATCTGCCTTTGTATAAAAAGAGAATGACAAACATGTACGTCCAACAGCAGGAATGGAAGTAACCTAAACATCCATCAATAGGGGACTAGCCAAATTAAGGATGCTTTGCCCATGCTGTCAGAGAGAAATGTCTTCTCCCCACACCTGGTTCCCATGGAAAGGGAATTTTTTAGAATCCCGATGGCCTTCCTTCTGCCTTTAATTTACTCCACCCCTGTGAAGGTGGCATAACATCTGAGTGGTAGGTCTTGGCTCAGCTTCACCTTTTTCATTTTGAGAACTGTGTTAGGCTACACAGCTGGGTTCTACATACGCAGGTTCAGATTAACAATCCTGCCTGACAAGTTATATCAAACCCCAGCCTCTGGCCTGGCCTCTATCTGAAATAAAATTAAATTTGTGGCCTCTACACACCATCCATTTCTTTCATTCTCAAGTTGATCAGAAACTGGGGACAGGGGGCAGGGGAAGAGAAATACTATTTAGCAGACCCTATCAAAATTCCAACACATATATTGAAAACTCTGTAGTTATTAAAAAAAAAAGAGGTAAAACAATATGGACCTAATGTCATGAAAATTACCTTGGGATGTGTTAAGTGTAAACTGTCAGGTCCAGCACAGGGTATTTAGTGTGCTTCCATTTGCAAAAAAACAAAGGATGCATTCACAGAGAAGTACACATACATTTAATTAGAAAATTACCTGAAAAAGATAGGAAAAAAACACTTGTTCTGGTTACTCTTGGAGATGGAACTGAGAAGGTGAGGTAAGATGTATATGCCCTAACATGATTTCAACTTTTAGTTACACTTGTATTCTTTTTTAAAACATGTGTGTGTGTGTGTGTGTGTGTGTGTATATGTGTGTGTATACATATATATATAAAACACATCCATTGTATTGTTGTATTGAGGAGCAAAAAGTATTACATAGGTTAAAAAATTAAAACTGCATAGTAGAGTAAAAAATTTAGCTTCTTGGGCCGGCCCGGTGGCTCAGGTGGTTGGAGCTCCATGCTCCTGACGCTGAAGGCTGCCCGTTCAATTCCCACATGGGCCAGTGCCAGATGGCTCAGTTGGTTGGAGCACGAGCTCTCAACCACAGGGTTGTTGGTTAGACTCCTAGACTCCCACAAGGGATGGTGGGCTGTGACCCCTGCAACTAACAACAGCAACTGGAGCTGAGCTGCACCCTCCACAACTAAGATTGAAAGGACAACAACTTTACTTAGAAAAAGTCCTGGAGGTACACATTGTTCCCCAATAAAGTCCTCTTCCCCTTAAAAAAAAAGAAATGTTTAGCTTCTTTTCTTCATTTTTGTGCCAGGAAGTCAGCTTCCCCTTGCCAATTATATTCCTTTGGAATCGTTGCAGGTCACTTGCTTCTAACACTGCTCTCTGGCTTCTCTTAGCCTTAGCTGTGCCCCTAGTCATCAGAGGGTCTCCCTACTCCACACCCAGAAAACAAGCTATAGAACTACAAGGAACTGAGAACATAGCCCTCCCTACACCTTCCCCAGTCTTTTAACATAGTAAAGAGTCAATATATATTTGTAACACTGAACAGCACACAAAGATCTTAGTGCCGAAGTTAACCATCTGCTCTAATTGCCATGGAGTTGGAGTTGGGATAAAGAAAGCCTCTGCATGACTCTAAGCAGGAAGCAAGGCTTCTAGGAGCAGCTGAGGGAAGCTTCCAGCAGAACACGGACTCAGGGGGTGACATTATGTGCAAAATCATCACATGTGGGCTGCTCCCAACCACCATTGTCTCTTAACACGGAAATTGTAAATGGAAACACATGATTAACACAAAATGGATGTGGTCTCTTCCCTCTGTGTGTTTGGTGATTATCAAAGTTTTTAAAAATGTAAAATAAAAATTACCAAAGTGAGGAAAACAATCTATAAGCTCCTTTGAAGTTGTTTGTTTGTTTGAACCTTGGACATGGTTTATGAAGTTAAATATTGTTGTTATAGCTGAGAAGCTTGGCTAATGTCTATCTTTGATACAGAGGACTCTGGTTGAAAGGTCATGGACTAGGAAGTCACACAGGAAGAGTTCAAATCCTTACTCCACCCTTGCCAGGTCTGTGTCCTATGCTTTCTAAGTATGAGAATACTTACTTTGAGGGTTTAAATGGTATAATACCTGTAAAGTACCAGACAGTGCCCTATATATGGAAATAATTATTAACGCAGAAAATAACTTATGAAAATAATAAAATTGACTGACTATTCGCCTGTTCAGTTATACATCTTGTTTCCCCCACACACACACTGGTCTGTGATCTCTTAGAAGATTTTTGTTGATTTTTATGATCCTATCTACCGCTGAGGACATTGTCTTATTTATAGCTCACTTCCAGTGAACATGAGAGAATTAGAAATAATTTTAAACCATGCTAACTAATGCCATTTCCAACCATACTCAACATGAACCTATGCATCAGTGCATTAAGTGTCTTACCTCTTCCTTTTCACATACTGTGCTCAGTCCTAAGAAATGGAAAAACATCAGGCCAATTGCATGGGAATGGGTTTTAATTCCTTCAAGAATTCTAAAGAAGAGAATAGACTAAAAAGCACATTCCTTGATTTAAAAACCCAAATTATCAGACAGTGCTTCCTAGTGGTGTGCAATTTAAATCTCCCTGCTTTTTGGGGGTCAACTTATGTTTTACATAACTTAACACATAACCCTGGGACACTAAAAAAGAAAGTGGGCAAAAAAAGGTATAATATTTGGTATTGTTAAACAGGGTTTGCCATAAAAGTTAGCTATTTCAATTCTCCAAATATAAACTACACTTCTACTATGTGCCAGCAATATTAGACATAGAAAAAACCCAACATGAGTAAGACATGCCTCTATGCCAAAAATATGCTTGCCACCTAATAAATTTATAAAGGTCTTAATTGTTAACTTGTTTTAAACTGCTACCACAACCCCTCCTCTCTTACTAACCCACATATCTAATAAAATTCTACATGACACAAAATATGTCAGGACGATTTTTAAAAGTTCCTCGTTAATTAACAAGTATTCATTTTGCAAATACAGTACTACGAGCCTAGCTTTGTTAAAACATAGACGCACAGTTTTTTGTGTGTGTCTAGAACACCTACAAATATGTAGGTGCTAACCTCTGTATTTTTTAAATGTATGTACTTAAAAGCAAAGTAACATTTATTTTAAAACATACTAAAATATAACGTGATATCTATTTATTTAAATTAAAAATGGACTTTTATTGAGATATAATTTACACAGGGTATACAGTTTGGTGAATTTGATAAATGCATACATCTATGAAAATGCCACATCTGTAACAAGTTAGAAACTTTTTGATTACCCCAGAAAGATCCCTCCTACCTCACCCCAACCAATTTCTACCCTCACACTATCCAGAGGCAACAACTGTTCTGATTTTTAGCACTCAATATTAGATTTACCTATTCTAGAACTTCATATCAATAGAATCATACAGTATGTATTCTTTTGTGTCTGGCTTTTTTTGTTCCACATTATGGCTTTGAGATTCATCCATGTTTTTGCCTGTATTGGTAGTTATTTTTTGAGTTGAGTAATATTCCATTGTACGGATATACTACAATTGGTTTATCTATTCTCCTGTAGATGGATATATGGGTTATTTCCTGTTGTAAGCTATCATAAATAAAGAGGTTATAAATATCCTCGTAAAAGTCGTTGTGTATGCAAGTTTTATTTCTCTTGGATAAATACCCAGGAGGAAAATTCTTGAGTCTCAATGTAGGTATATGTTTAACTTTATAAGCAAATGCCAAGAGTTTTACACTTCCAACAGCAATGTTTAAGAATTCTGTATATTTTCTTTTTTTTATTAGTTTCAGGTGTACGAAGCAACATAATAGTTAGACATTTATACCCCTCACAAAGTGATAACCCCTCCCCAATCTATTACCCCTCTGACATCATATATAGCTGTTACAATAGTATTGACTATATTCCTTATGCTGGACTTTACATGATATATATTTAATTATAGTTGACATTCAATATTACTCTACTTCAGCTTCAGGTGTACAGCACAGTGGTCAGGCATCTACACAGTCTATGAAGTAATCTCCCTGATAAGCCCAGTGCCCATCTGGAACCTTACATGATCTTTGCAACATTATTGATTATATTCCCCATACTGCATTTCATATGCTTATGACTATCTTGTGACTACTAATTTGCACTTTCTAATTCCTTCACCTTCTCCCCCATCCCCATCCCCCTCCTCTCTAGAGATCATCAGTTTTTTTTCTCTACCTCTCTGAGTCTATTTGTGTTTTGTTTGCTTGTTTATTCTGTTCTTTACATTCCACATAGAAGTGAGATCATATGGTATTTGTCTTTCTCAGTCTTACTTATGTCGCTTAGCATAATATTCTCTAGGTCCATCCATGTTGTTGCGAATGGTAAGATTTCATTCTTTTTTATGGCTGAGACACACACCGTTGTATAAACGTACCACAGTTTCTTTATCCAATCGTCTATCAATGGGCATTTCGGTTGTTTCTATATCTTGGCTATTGTGAATAGTGCTGAAATAGGAGTGCATGAATTTTTTCAAATTAGTGTTTCGGATTTCTTTGGACAGATACCCAGGAGTGGAATTGCTGGATCATAAGGTAGTTCCATTTTCAATTTTTTGAGGTACTTCTATACTGTTTTCCATAGTGGTTGCACCAATCTGCAATCCCACCAACAGTGCACAAGGGTTCCCTTTTCTCCATATCCTCGCCAACACTTGATTATTGATTTATTGATGATAGACATTCTGACAGGAGTGAGGTGGTATCTCATTGTGATTTTTATGTATTTGCATTTATCTAATGATTAGTAATGCTGGGTATCTCTTCATGTGTCTGTTGGCCATCTGTATGTCCTTTTCAGAGAAATGTCTCTTCATGTCCTCTATCCATTTTTTAATTGGGATATTTTTCTGTATATTTTCTATACTTGTCAAAATTTGATTTGTCAATCTTTTCCTTTTAGTCTTCTCTGAAAAATAATGGTGTTGAATACTTGTTC
Organism: Rhinolophus sinicus; assembly: GCF_057876585.1. Taxonomy (NCBI): domain Eukaryota; kingdom Metazoa; phylum Chordata; class Mammalia; order Chiroptera; family Rhinolophidae; genus Rhinolophus; species Rhinolophus sinicus. Next base: position 43,363,876 of record NC_142517.1, on the reverse strand, counting down.
ACATATTTATAGACCATTTATACATCTTATTATTTCAAGTGTCTATTCATGTCTTTTGCCCATTTTAATTGGCTTTTTTGTCTGTTAATTGAGTTGTTGGAATTCTTCATATATTTTTCATACATGTCTTTAGTGAGATAAATGATTACAAATATTTTTTCCCAGTCTGTGATTTATTTATTTATTTTCAGAACTCTGTCTTTTGATGAGAAGTTTTCACTGTGATGATGTGCAATTCGCTTAGTGTTTCTTCTATAGATGATAATACTTTCATGAACTAAGAAGCATGTGTCTACTCCAAGGTCATGAATATACTCTCCTGTGTTTTCCTCTAGAAGCTTTAAACTTTTTTAACTTTTAGGTTTAGGGCTAAGATCCATCTCAAACTAACTTTTGTGTATGGTGTGAGGTAAGGACTGAGGTTTCTTTTTCTTTTTTATTTTTACAGGTCTTATCAGAGTGTGATAATTGTATGTGTCAACTTGATTGTGTCACTTGATGGGGGTGCCCAGATAGTTGGTAAAAATTTATTTCTGGGTTTGTCTGTAAGGGTGTTTCCAGAAGAAATTAGCATTTGAATTGGTAAACTGAGTAAAGAAGATCACATTCACCACTGCAGTGGGCATCATCCAATCTTTTGAGAGCCTGAATAGAACAACAATGAGGAAAGAGAGTAAATTTTGTCTCTGCTTGAGCTGGAACATATATCTTCTGCTGTTGTATATCAGTGCTCCTGATTCTTAGGTCTTTGGACTCAGACCAAGGCTTACACTACCTGTCCCACAGGTTCTATAGATCCCACGCCATAGAAATGTTTCAAATATAGATTTATTCTATTTGATATACCAGGGGTGCCCAAAAAAATGTATACACATGACTTCTATTCATCTTTTGTTATCAGTATATATTGAGTATTACAATTTTAATACAGTTTTTTTCCTTTGTTAAAATGTGTATACACTTTTTTTGGCACCCTCTGTATGTAGATCTATTCAGATTTTCTAAGTTTTATTTTACCAGTATTGGTAATTTATATCTTCTGAGGAATTTGTTGATTTCATCTAAATTGTTGAATTTATTATTAAAAAATTGTTTATAATAATTGTTATCATTTTAATGTCAGTAGGATAGGAGACATGTTTCCTATTTAATTATGAACATTTACAATTGGTGTTTTCTTTCTTTTTAATGGTCTGGCTAGTGGTTTATCAATTTTATTGATCTTTTCCAGGAACTGATGTTCTGCTTCATTGATTTTCTCTATCATTTGTCTGTTTATCATTTCATTGATTTCTAGTCTTATCTCTATTATTTCCTTCCTTTTGCCTATTTTGTATAATATTTAACTTGCTCTTCTTTTTCTAGCTTCTTAAGGTAGAAGCTTAGGGCACTGATTGTAAATCACTAATATTTTCTAACCTAAGCGTTTAAAGTTATAAATTTCCCACTAAACATTATTTTTGTGGCACCCTACAAATTTTGATATGTTGTGGTTTTATTCTAAAATATTTTTGTATTAATTTTGATTTATTCTTTGATAAATGGGTTATTTAGAAATGTGTTTGTTAATTTATAAATGTTTGGAAATGTTTAAGGTTTTTTGTTATTGATTTCTAATTCAGTTCCACTGTAGTGGGAAAAGATACTTTTGAATTTATGGCTTGCTTTATGACCCAGCACATGTTTTGTCTTGGTGAATGTTCTATATTTTCTGGAAAATAATGAGTATTCTGCAGGAGTTGGGTATAATGTCTTAAACACATTAGTTATGTTAATTCAATTAATATTGTCTAAATCTTCTTTATCCTCACTGATTATTTTTGATAGTTGTTCTAACAATCACTGAGAAGGTTATTAAAATCTGGAAGTCAAATTGTGGATTTGTCTCTTTCTCCATTTAATTATGTCCATTTTTGCCTTGCATATTTTGAAGTTCTCTTACTAGTTGCATAAACATTTAGGATTGTTATGTCTTACTACATCTTTTTGATGATTTGACCTTTTAAATGTTCCTCTTTATATCTGGTCATATTTTTTGTCTTGAAATAGATTTCATCTACTATCAATATAGTCACTCCAGCTTTCTTGTGATTCATCTTTGCAAACTATGTTAGTTTACTTTTAACCTAGTAAGTCTTTATAGTGTATATAATTGGGCCATGCTTTTTTATCCAGTCTGATAATCTTTGCCATTTAATTATAATTTACTCCAATTACATTTAATATAAATATGAATATGGTTTTAAACTTTTTCTCGCCATTTGTTTCCTGTTTGTCCACCTGTACTTTATTATCTTCCTGCCTTCTCTTAGATATACTAAATATTTCGTAGCTTCATTTATTCCTTTTAATTTATTTAGAACTTTAATAATTTCTGTATGGATTAAAATATGTGTCCTCAACTTAATCTGTATTGAATTAATATAATACTTCTTCACATACAGTAAAAGAACTTCATAGCGGTATGCTTCCATTTACTGTCTTCCGTCCTTTGTGGTAGCTGTTACCATATATTTTATTTCTACATATGTAATAAAACCCACACTATATTATATTTTGGTTTGTTTGTTTGTTTTAAACAACAATTGTCATTTAAAGTAGTTTAAAATAAAAAATAATGTATTTTTATTTTGTAGATAGTTATTTCATGTACTCTTCATTTCTTTGTATGATATAAATTATATTTATTACCCTTGAGTTTGAAGAACTATAATATTTTGTATAGTACAGATCTGCTTATGAAAAATTCTCTCAGCATTTGCTTGATAGTGTCTTTATTTCACCTTTAATTTCAAAGAATATTTTACTACATATAGAATTCTAAATTGAAGGAGCCATTTTCTCGTTTTAAATGGTAATATATTGCATTTCTTTACTCATAATAAGATTTAGCGGTGGGTCTAGGAACTATATTATTTCAAAGTAGGAGTGAGTATAAATGATAGTTCAAGATATCTGCAGTAACTTTGATGTGATATGAAAATGGCTATGATTTCTATTGGTAACAAAGTTAGAGTTACTGATAATAATAATACTGTGGTTTGTTAGCATATTTGATAAATGATGCTAAATTTCAGCTTAATGTAAGTGAAAGTAAAGTTGTGTTTTTTTCCCCCATATAACTTTGGACTTCTAGAATTCTACTGACAGACCCCAATGGGACTGAGGTTAAGAAATCACACTCAAGAGGAACCTTTCTTTAGAGAATAATTCTCAGGCTTTAGATTGAGATTGACTCAATAGTATACCCCAAAATTATCTTTCTGAAATTTCCTAAAACTGGTGCTTCATCAACGGCATCTTTTTCTTTTGTTCTTTTTTCGAGCACTATAATAATCGATTTTTCCTTTAGAATTTTCTTGTCTGTTGTTTTACTGTGACCTTGATAGATCACCTGGAAGCCCGAATTCATGCTATTGATAATATTCCTTCTCCCCCATCTCAATATATGCACCTGGTTGCTCAAGCCAGATTCCTGGGATTCATTCTCTGAGTCATGGGTTCTGAATTCAGGATATGAATCTAGGACCCACAATTTCCTGACTGTATAGCCTTGGTCAAATTATTTATTCACTAACTGTTTCCTTTTCTCCAGGTGTGAGGCTAGAATGATAGTAATGCCCACCTCAGTGAATTGTTCTCAGCATTAAATGAGAGATCCCACATATTGTGTTAAACAATGCCTGGCCTTGTTTAAGTAAGTGGTTAGTAAATGTTATCCATTATAATTATCCTTGATTTCTTCCTTTCCCTCATTCTTTATATCCAGTTTATCAGAAAATGTATGTAGATACTCCTTACAAAATATATTTGAAATTCATCTACTTCTGTTTCCATTGCCATCTTCCTACTCTAAGCTCTCATTGGACTGCTAACTAGTGTCCCTGCTTCCTCTTGATTCACTCCAATCCATTTTCTCTGTGACAACCATATAATGTTTGAAAAGTGTAAGTGACGTTTTTAAAATATTAAGGAACCACTGTACATTTAACACTTTTTTTGAGTCTTTCCGTCAAACTTTTCCTTGCTCTATACACCCTGTGTGTTTGGCCCCAGCTACCTCTCCAGTATTACTTGCTGTGCTATTCTCCTAGTCAGTCTCTAAATTTGCCCCTTTACCCGCTATTCTGTGGCCATCTTGGCCTTCCAACCTTTTTTTCCTTATTGAATTTATTGTGGTGAAATTGGTTAATAAAATGATATGGGTTTCAACTGTATAATTCTATAACACATCATTTATATATTGCATTGTGTGTTCACTAGCCAAAGTCAATTCTTCTGTCACCATACTTGATGCCTTTTACCCTCTTCTACCACCCCTCCTTCCCCCTTACCCTCTGGTAACCACTAAACTTGTCTGTGCCTATGACTTTTTGTTTGTTTGTCTTATTCATTTGTTGGTTTCAGTTTTATATCTCACATAGGAGTAAAATCATAGAGTTCTTGACTTTCTGTCTGACCTATTTTGCTTAGCATGATAATCTCAAGATCCATCCATGTTGTCACACATGTCAGTGTTTCATCTTTTCTTATGGCCAAGTAACATTCCATATATAACATTCCATATATATATGTCACACATCTTCTTTGTCCGATCATCTATCGAAGGACACTTTGGTTGTTTCCATGTCTTGGCCATAGTGAATAATGCTGCAATGAACATAAGGGTACATATATCTTTATGGATAAATGTTTTCAGAATTTTTGGCTGGATACCCAGAAGAGGGAGTTCCCGGTCATTGGGTAATTCTATTCTTAATTTTTTTGAGGAAACTCCATACCTTTTTCTATAGTGACTGTATCAATTTACATTCCCACCAGCCGTGAATGAGGGTTCCCTTTTCGCCACAATCTCTCCAACACGTTATTACTTGTCTTGTTGATAATAGCCATTCTATCAGGTGTGAGGTGGCATCTCATTGTCGTTTTGATTTGCATTTCCCTAATAGCTAATGAAGTTGAGCATCTCTTCATATATCTGTTGGCCATTTGTATGCCTTCTTGAGAGAAGTGTCTGTTCAGGTTTTCTGCCAATTTTTTAATTGGGTTGTTTTTTTTTGTTGTTGTTGCAGTTGCTGAGTTATTTTGGCTATTAGCCCCTTATCAGAGATGTTGTTTGCAAATATCTTCTTCCATTTGGCTGGTTGTCTGTTTGTCTTGTCGATAGTTTATTTTGCTGTGCAGAAGCTTTTTAATTTTATACAATCCCATTCGTTTACTTTTGCTTTTACTTCCCTTGACTTTGAGGTCAAATTCATAAAATTCTCTCTAAGACCAAGGTCCATAAGTTTAGTGCCTATGCTTTCTTTTATGCAATTCATTGTTTCAGATCTTATGTTCTCCATTCTATTCCATTGGTCTGTGTGTCTGTTTCTCTGCCAGTACCATGCTGTTTTGATTACTCTCACTTTGTAGTATAATTTGTAGTCAGGGATTGTGATACCTCCAGACTTGGCCTTTTTTCTCAGGATTGCTTTGGCTATTCAGGTTCTTTTGTGATTCTATACAAATCTGATGATTTTTTTTGTTCTATATCCTTAAGAAATGCCATTGGGATTTTGATAGGGATTGCATTAAATTTACATATTGCTTTGAATAACATGGCCATTTTAACTATGTTGACTCTTCCAGTCCATGGAATACCTTTCCATTTCTTTGTGTCTTCTTCAACTGCCTTTAATAACATCTTATAATTTTCAGTGTATAAGTCCTTTACATCCTTTGTTAAGTTTATTCTTAGGTATTTTATTCTTGTAGTTGCAATTGCGAAAGGAATATTTTTATTATTATTTCTTTTTTTGAAGTTTCATTGTTAGTATATAGGAACGCAATGGATTTTTGTACAATTGATTTTTTTATTAGTTTCAGGTGTACAAAACAATGTAATAGACATTTACACCCCTCACAAAGTGATAACCCCCCTCACCCAATCTACTACCCCTCTGACATCTTATACAGCTGTTACAATTCCATTGATTCTATTCCCTATGCTGTACTCTGCATCTCATGACCACATATATATTAAATTATAGTTGACATTCAGCATTATTCAACTTCCGCTTAAGGTGTACACTGCAGTGGCAAGGCATCTACACTGTCCATGAAGCTGTCTCCCTAACGAGACAAGTGTCTATCGGATACCCTACTAAATCTTTATAATATTATTGATTATATTCCCCAAACTGTACATTGATTTTGTATCCTGCAACTTTACTGTATTTGCTTATTGTTTCTAATAGTTTTCTTTTAACAATTTAGAGGTATCGCTCCATTTTGTTCTGGCTTGCTATGTTTTTGATGAGAAGCTCATGTTCCTTTTTTACCTTTGATTCCAGAAGATAATCTCTTTTTCTTCTTGTAAGCTCTTAAGATTTTCTTTTATGTTTTGTTTCATCAATTTGACTATAAATTGCCTAGGTGTGTTCTTTTTTGTGTTAATCCTCCTTGGAGTTCATTGACCTTCCTGGATCTTTCAGTTGATGTGTCTTATCAAATTTGATAGTTATTTGTGATTATTTGTTCAAAAAAATTTTTTATGCTCTAATTTCTGTTTCTTCTCTTTCTATAGCTCTAATTGCATAAATGTTAAATAAACCATTAGATATTATCCCATCGGACACTGAGAACCTGTTGATTTATGTTCAGTACTTTATTCTCTCCATACTTCAGTTTAGATAGTTTCTTTATACTTTCAAGTTCATTTATTTATTTATTTTTTCTTTTTCAATGTCCAATCTACTGTTAAGCCCATTAAATTGTTATTCTTTCAGATTTTGTGCTTCCAGTCTACAATTTTCATTTGGTTCTTTTTTTATGGCTTTCATTTCTTTGCTTGATTGACCCATCTATTCACTTATTATATTTACCTTTTAAATTCTTAAACAAATTTGAAATGGCTATTTCAAACCTTGACAACTAATGTCAATATATGTAATATCGCTACATTTATTTCCAGTGATGGCTTTTCTCCTGGTGATGTATAACATTTTAATGTTTTTCATATGTCTAGCAATTTTGTTGAGATTCTGGATTTTCATTGTTTTATTTAAAGTGTTTTAAGTTTTGTGTTGCTAGCCAATTAATTTACTGGTGGGTTATCTCGAGCCTATTGAGACTTATATTTAGATTTTATTAGGTTTATCTAGAGTAGTTCTTACTATTCCTAAGGCAAGCCTTTCTGCAGTCACAGGTGAATTCCCAAGTTTCAGTCTCATCGTTGGACTCCCATGTCTCCCTGCACAGTGAAATCTTTAGAATCATAGTCTTCAGCTCACACACCCTGATAGCCATTCTCTGTCAGACTCAGTCATGCCTTGTATGTACACATCTTCGTATTCAGCCAAAAACTCAAGAAAACCCCCAATGCAGTTTTATAGAACTCTTACTCTGGAATATTCCCTTTCTTCACTACCCTGCTCCTCAAATTCCAACTACCTCAGCAGCCCCAAACTATGAGCTCTGTTTTCTACATCTCATAAGACCACTGTTCTCTCTTTCACCTCAACAACCTGGGGCTGTAATTTTGAAACTGCCCCCATGGAAAAAACCCAGGTGAACATGGACCTCACTCCACATATATCGCTTCTGTCAGTGATCACAGTCTTATGCTATAGGTTGTCCAAAGACTGAAAACACTTTCTTCATATACATTTTCTAGTTTTACGACCTTTGGAGGTTAAGTCAGGTACATATTTGTCCATTATGGCCAGAATCTCTAGCCTACCAGTAGATCTAAACTAATATAATGAAAAGTGAAATAAGAACTTAGAGCAATAAGAAACCTTTGATAAATATAGTCCTTATGTTTAATAAGGACAAAATTCTATAAAGCACTATTATTCCAAAGATTAGGAAACTGAGACAGAGAGGTTAAATGAGGTCAGTTAGTAAATAACAAAGCCAGGATTTGAACCAAAACAAGTTTTGCATCACAGTCTACATTTCTCCTACTTACCACAGTGCTTAAAATTATCAAGGCAGGTTTCTTAAAGCGATTGAGAATTGAATGAGGCTTTGAAAAATTGATGGACTTTAGGTTGGTGAATGGGGGGAAGGAGTAGAATCATATCTTAGGTAAACAGAACAGAACGTGGTGGGAAGTGGATGAGAGCCATACTAGAGAGGCAAGATTTTGTGGGACATATATTGAAGACAGAGTTAAATAGCTTGTGTGAGTTCAGCTTATAGGGATAATGTAATATGGGCAGAAAAGAAAAGAGAAAAAAAGAAAGGAAAAAGAAATAGTACTAAATTATCAAAAATTTCAGATTGTAGTTTATTATATTATTTTTGTCACAGTTTTTTTTTTTTTTTTCACACTTACTGGTACCTATATAATTATGTACATGTTTATATTGTAGAATTTTCCTGGTCTATGGTTATGGCTTCCTGAACACTGAAGTCTCTGCCAGTCTTATTTACACAGATGATTGAAGAAGTTGAAAAGAGAAAGCAAAAAGGTCAATTTTAACTTTGTCTTTCTCTATTCATGTCTTGGTGGTTTTTATAGCAATGTAAAGAATTTCTCTAAGCCTACTCCAATATCAAAACGTCTAGAGTTGCTGAAATTCCCTTTCTGAGATCACAAGAGATATCTTGCTTTTCCTCATTTAGCTAAAATTTATCTACAAAGTCTTTCTTTCAGCTCATGACCTCCTCATGCAGAAGGATCATAATCTATTTAGAAATATTATTTGAGCAATCTCTCTGCTGGAGGCAGAGTCACAGAGCTGCCTTTCCAACTTAACTTGTGAAGAGAATTTCAGTTCTTCAGCTGTATAGCATTGCTTTCTTTGTATGAAAACTAACTTTAAAGACAACTATTTGTTTGGAATTAAAGATCTAACATTTCTTTAAAGATTTATAAGACAGCTTTGATTTTTCTAAATGATATTTAGAACTTGACTGCTTAGCACCATTCCTCTGTGTCTAGTTGTGTTAGTTCCAATATCAGCTAACACAGACTGAGTACTTGTTATGACCTCTACAAGAATTATTTCACTGGATCCTCACAACAGCACTATGAGGTAGGTTGTATTATTATCATCCCCATTTCACAGATGAGGAAAATGAAGCTTGAAACACTTGAGTAACTCGTTTAAGAACACAGAGAAATAAATTGCTGCATTAAGAGTTGAATTCAGAGGTGCAAACTCTTGAAGAAGATAAAGCCTAATCCCCAAGCAAAATAAAGACAACAAAAGTAACTTCTGTGAGGACTCCACATACAACATAGATCTTCAGAATCAGATATAGAAAATTTCAAATTATGGTTCTCCCATTTTCTAGCAAGGGGATGTTGGGAAAATTATTCTATGCCACCCTTTGCATCACTACAAGTCTGTGATAGTAATACCTCTTGATCACTTCATGATGATTAAATAATAGCTGTAAAGCACATGGTAAATATAGAAGAGAATAATAGGAGTAGCTACTATGATTATTCTATGGGCTCCTCATGTTGGGTCAAATCTAAAATTCAGACTTCCCTGAAATGCAGTTCCGTGACTTACTAGTACCGTGACCATGGATATATTACTTAAAATTTCTAGGCCTCAGTTTGCTCACCTAGAAAAGGTGTGTCTAATAATAACTCCCTAGTCATAGTTATAAGAACTCAGAGAAGCATGTAGCAGTTCCTGACACACCATAAGTGTTCAGTGTGTCGTCATGATGATTATGATGACGGCTAGACAAAATGGTATAGCGGACTTGTTCAAAGTTCAATACATACAAGAATCAATGTGCATGAGAACTTGGTTTAGCAGAAGTCCATAATCTTTGAAGAGACCTGCTATTTTGGTTTGAATCCTGGCCCTGCTCCCATCAGACTCCTGACTGCACACTCTGTGCACCATATAGAGCAGTAAAGTCCCATGGAAGAACTATTCCATATGAAGGCCACTGTGAACCCCCATTTACAGAGAACAATTCAATGGGAAAGAGCCAGTCTTTCCTTTTTTTTTTTTTTTTTTTTAACATTTAATTTATTTAAGTGTGTTTTTCCAGGACCCATCAGCTCTAAGTCAAGTAGTTGTTTCAATGTAGTTGGGCGGGGGGGGGGGGGGGGGGGGTTGCTGCTCACAGTGGCCCATGTGGGGTTCAAACCTTGTTGTTAAGAGTACCATGTTCTAACCAACTGAGCTAACCCCCAGAAAGAGCCATTCTTCTCCCTATACTTTGTCATTGGGTAGCAAGGATGTTTGGTACAATGCTGACTCACTGACTCAATAATGAACCTGGTGGAACAGTAGAGACACCCAGAGTAGCTAGGAGGATAACAGCAGGCAAACAGTGAAAGAGACCGTGGTTCTTAGAGAATCATCCATAGCAGATCAGCAGCAGGATATCGCAAGGGCAAGCTTGGAGGTGAGCTCATCTAGGGACTCTCAGAAATAACTGAGGAAGACTTTTCAGAGAACTCTATTATGCAGGTGGGGGCAATGAGCCAGCATAATTTGAATAATGACTAATAAGGTGACCTCATTTATATTCACCAGCTGGTAAGGTCAGGAAAAATTCAGGTGGCATTATAATAAAAACGAGTAATTATTATTACTGTTGTGGTATAACTGCATTTGAAGCACAGATTTGGCTCATAGCTGCTTGCTTGACACTTTGGATCACACCAATTTTCTAGTGGCACAGACCCAATTCTCTAGTGGTTTAAGTTTTGACTTTCTTTTGACATTGCTTAGTGGATCAACATGAGTAAGCTTTTAAGAAATTGTGTATTTGTTCCTTAAGTACATTTCCCTTTTTAAAATGCTGACGTGTTTTTCCATATACCTAATTAAAGTTTACATAAACCTTTATGTTTGTGCTTTTCCTTACATCCTATGGGAAGTTATTTTTAAATAGACTCAATTAACATAGGATCAATTAGAAATAGGAGGCCTTGCATTAGTACATTTTTCATTCTTAATTAAAACCTAAAAAACATTCCTCACAGGAGTGTTAGCTCAAGAGGCTACCATCTCAAATACATGTGTGACCGGCTTATCCATTCTGATTCATACCACAAACTCATCAGAAGGATTGGAAAATAAAGCAAACTTTATTTTTCATATTGTTTTGTTTAGTTTAGTTTTTTTCTTTTCTTTTTAATGTTTAAAAGAGCCACAAAGTTACAGTCATCTTGTTTAAGGTCTCATGAATATAACACATACGGAAAAGAGGTTAGTTTTCATCAAAAGGTCAATTTATAAATTCAGTAATGCTGCAGTAGAGTTTTTTGCTTTAGTTAATTCCTCTGTAAAAGAAATCTCTTTCCCTACAAAAATGCTCCAAAAAGAGTTTTATATAATAAAACTTTTATATAAAAAACTTTTATGTATATTTAAACTCTCCAAAAAGAGTTTATTTATAATCTGTGAACTGATAGTGAGGTTGCTCAAGGAAATGAAACATATGTTTTCAGTAGAAAATAACAAAATATGTATGTCTCTTAGAATTTGACCTCAAAGAAGTGATATTTGGCAAACTCTGTAGAGAGTTGTTAAGCTGCTTCATAGAGGAAACGCAAGGTCCATTTACTATGAAACTGATCTTTATCCAATTCTGCACTGCTGGCATTAGTGAGAATGCTATCAGTTGACTGGCTGGTTAAAAATGGATTTCTCCAAATATTTCTTATGTGACAACTAGTTTTTCCAATACTTAACATATGGAAAGTAGGCCAAAAACAGTATCTAACCAACAGATAACTGATTATTTCTGATGCTCATTCAACCTTAAAAATCATAAACTCTTTGAGGGAAAAGAAAAATTTCAATACATCGACAAGTATTTCTAAGCAAAGTCAATATCATGATTACTTAACACTAACTTTCTATTGAACACTTAGAGCCACTATGCTAAACACTTTACAGAGATTATATTACTTATCTAATCATAACTACATGGGAAGGTGCTGTTATCATCCATATTTTGCAGAGATGAAAACTGAGATTTGGAGAAGTCACATGACTTACCTAAGGTAATACAATCAGGTTTTAGAGGCACAGGTCTAACCCGTGCAGCTTGCATTCACAAGCTTGTTCTTATTCACTATATTATGTGCAAGATGTTATGATAAGTGCTAAGAAGGAGATGGAAGATCTCTAAGCCTCAAGTTGTTTATAATCTCATATCTAATAGAAGGAGACAACACTACAGGACGGAACCACCCCATGTGCATTGAGTTTCTGCCAAGGCTCTCTCGTTTCAGTACCCCACTCGTTCCAAAGCCAGGGGCTTGGCAACTTGGGGAAGGGAAGAAGCATGAAGGCATCCCATTGACTTGGCCCCGGAATAGTCCACATTGAAAAATAAAACTTGCCTGAGATCATGATTACAATTTTACATATCGAGAAACTACTTGGTATCAAATCTTGAGGTTCAGGAAAATATTGTGGGTTTTTGGAGGAAGGAGACAGACACACCAGCCATAAGGGAGGTCAGCTGGCAGCAGGAAATCAGCTTCTTGTGGGAAAGGTAGCAGAGTGTGTTCATGACTCAAAATCCCTACGCTTCTGGTAGTGCCAATGTGGCTACTTACCTGGTCAGAGGAAAGCTTGCATTTGGAACATCTATTTTACATTTTACACTAATGAGATTTGGCATTGACAAAATCATTTTCATAAAACAGAAAACCGACTTGTCTCACAGGTCTTTCTGTTTGTATGCTATTTTTTCAAAGTGAGTAATAGATTAATTTTCTAGCTTCTGAAGACAGTTTTCCTCAGTTTATTTTGACTACCCATGTGTAGAAGTGACCTGAATTAAAATTACCTAGTCTATTACTGATTTTTCCCTCTAAAATTACCATTGTGCTATAATGTGCAAATTTTCATTGCATTTCAACATGAAGTTAAAATTATATAATTATAAAAAGAACTTCGATTTATAATTTTTAAAAAGAAGTCTTGGACTTCAAAGTATAATTACCTAGAGCTCATTAAAACGCAGGATTATTAACCCAAGAGCTGAAGTTTCTAGTAAGAGTGGATCTCTTATAAGGGTAATTATAAGAGTCATAAATATTAAGCATGAAAGTAACACTCTACATTTAGAGGGAAAGTGTGTGCTCACAACTTTCCAAACTTAATGTGAAGAAGAAGACACTGAAGGAGCCACTAGTTTGTTAAAGAATCAAGCACAAGCTCTATATGTGGACTCCTTATTGATGAAAGGAATTATGGTAAAATGTTCCCCAAATTCTATGTGTGAAAAAGTCAATGGATTAAACATATTAATTAGTAGGAAAGGTATCCAGTTGCACTTTAAATGGTCTTGTCCCTAAACTATTCTGGGGGGAAAAAAGCAGGTAGAAATAGTATATTCAGTATGATAAGAATTTTGTAAAAATGTGGAGAGAAAATGACTGGAAAGACATATGCTTAAACACTAACAGTAGTAATATCTGGATGGTAGATTTATGGTCAACATTTTCAGCTTTTTAATAACCTTCCGTAATCTCTCAGCTTTCTACAATGAGCTGTAGCTCATCTATAACACCTTTCAACTTGTATAGTTTTTATATCCAAGATTTCTAGTTCTTTTTCATAATGGTCTATTCCTGTTTTATATTTAAAATGTTATCCTTTTTAGCTCTCTGGATATTAATTAAATTTATTATATTTTGTAGCTGACTGTCTCTTTTAATTTATCTTCTGCATCTAGTGTTCAGCTTGTCTGCAGGGAGGGGTTGGAGTTGTTGCAAACTTGCATAGCAGTGTTTTCTGTGTTTTAGTGCGGTGGGAGTCAGGGGGAAAGGTGGCTGTTCCTCGATGGTTGGTCTTCTGGGAATGAAAGTTCCTTTCCTTCCAGGTTGTCAGCAGTCACTAGGAGCATTGCCTTGTCTCTATACCCAAAGTCCTGCACTCTTTGCTCCTACCTGCGGGTAGACAGTGTTGTTTCTGTCGCTGTATCGCCTCCTGCCTGTTGCTTCCACAAACTCTTGTATGGAGCATCTTTGTTCTCCTTCCTCTTTGTTTAGCACTTCTCTCCACAGATTATTGCTCCCTTCTTCTGGGATTTGTCCTATTTTGTGATACATCAAGTGTTGTTTTGAATATGTACCAGATACTTAATTACTAACACAAGCAAACAAAAATCTTTTGTATTTTTTTCCTAAATATTTGGACTAAAGAGGCAAACCCCAAATTGTATTTATTCTGCCATCTTTAAACAGACAAAGTAAACAAAAATCAATTAAGTGTTACTTTAAAACTATCATTTCAAGAGAGTTGTATTTTTGTTAGTTAAAGAAAATAAAAATAGTGTTGCAATGAATATTGGGTGCTAACATTTCTTCTAAATACTGATTTTCACTCTTTCAGATAATACCCAGAAGTGGTATCCCTGAATCATAAGGTAATGGGATTGCTGAATCATATGGTAGTTCACTTTTTAAGTTTTTGAGGAATTTTTATACTGTTTTCCACAGCTGCTGCACCCTTTTACATTCCTATCAATAGTGCACAAGAGTTAGAATTCTCCACGTCTTACCAACACTTGTTGCCTTTTGTTCTTTTGACAAGAGCCATCCTAACAGGTTTGTGAGGTAATATCTCATTGTGATTTTGATTTACATTTCCCTGATGATTAGTGACATTGAACATCACCTGTTCATAAACATGTTGACCATTTGTATGTCTTCTTTAAAGAAATGTCTATACAAGTTTTAGACCTAAATGAATGGATAAACAAAAATGTGGTGTGTGTGTGTGTGTGTGTGTGTGTGTGTGTGTGTGTACATATATATTGGAATGGTGGTTAACAGGAGGTGAGGGGAAAGGGAAAATGGAAAATTACTAATTAATGGGCACGAAGTTTCAACTATGCAAGATGAATAAACACTAGAGATCGACTGTACATTATGCCTATGGTTATAAACCCTGTGCTGTACTCTTAAAAATTAAGAAGGCAGATCTCATATTAAGTATTCTTAACACAATAAAATATTATTTTAAGTAAAAAGTAAAGAAAAGATACAAAACTAAGTTAATCAATACCTAAGGCATTCAGTTCAACTACCTGGTTTTGGATTTTGTTTTTTAATATTATTCTGGTGGTACGACTTTTTTTTTCTTTTGAGAATTTTCTTTCCTTATGGTAAATAAGTGAAGATTCCTCACTTAAAGACTGACTCCTCAAGCATAAGTTATGTAAAAAACAGCAATATCAAGTCAAATAATCAAGTAATAATTTTAAAATTTTAAACTATTAAGAATTCTAAATGTATATTAGGTTTGCCAATGACTTGAAGCAATATAATGTGAAAACTTGCTTATTCATCATGCCTAATTGAGCACGTTACAAAGTTTAGATTATTCAAAGATTGTCAGTCTGTTCTAAAGGAAAATGTCAGCCAGTGTTTTGGAGCAGGTCCCTTAAAAATGCTATTAACAATATAATTTCACCTCAATTTCCTCAGAAGCTCTTTAAAAAAAAATCAGAAGTTTCATTCTTTTCATTCTGAGTTAATCTTTATGACTTGGGATATAGTTAATCAATATGTGTTCTATAAAACTTTACTTCCTTTTGTAAAAATATAAGTGGAGAATCAAATGAAAAATAATAATCAGAAAAAGGAAAATGCCAAGGAGGTTATTCTCTTAGCTCATGAGTTTGAAATTTTCAGATTGAATTTTATCCTCTTGAGGTTCAAGTTTTACTTACAGACAACAAAATGAGGTTTCCTGGTTATATAAAAAGGAGAAAGCCCCAGATTCTTTTGAACATCAAGCATGTCTTAACCAAATGCATTTAAGGACTTAAGGTTAAAGGAATCAGAATCGGGCAGATTAGATTTCTTTTTAAATACACAGGGGTTAGAAAATAAAGAAGAGAGGCTTAACACAGAATACCAGTGGCTTTTCCAAAGGCTGAAACATTTAGGAAAAAGGAAAAAGAAAATAATTGAAATTATTTGCCAAGTTCCAAATATGGTTTGTTTCTTCAATACGTAGAAATTATGGTATTAACTTTTCCTGAAATGAATTCCAGCAGTTAACTATAGGAAAAACATAACAGAATTTCTTAAATGGGAAAGAAAAGAAAAAGAAGGAGCTGTATAAAATTGGAAATATATTGCTGCTGACCAATCTTTGGCTGGGTCTAACTCAAAGATCTGATCTTCCAAACTTCTGATCTTAGATTTGGGGAAGAACAGTAGCAGAGAATTTATCTCACTCTTTTTTTCAACACACTGTTTAAGTAGTGGGGTTGATAAACAGCAGATTTACAAGGAGAAGCCTACCAAGCCCAACCATATTCATTGGTGATACAGAAAGGTGAAGACCATGAATCTAACCCTAGTATTTCCACTAATGAGAGCCAACCCCAGGCAGGGCTGCACTGATAGAGGAGAGAAGGGTCAGAAAGTGCTCTGCTCTCATTTTCAAATACTGCAACTGGGCCATAGCTAGGAAGCAAAAGAAATCATCTTCTGCAAATAGCCAGTAAACATGAAAAGATACTCAACTTCGTTACTAATTGCAAAAAGAACTAAAGTGAAATAATGAAATTGTATATTCATCAATCACTTTCACCTATCAGATTGGCTGAGATTACAAAGTGTGACAGAAGCCGGGTTGGAGAAGGTATAAAGAAATAGCATTTTCTTGTAACAATTGTTATTATCACTTTTGTGGAAAGAGAAATTTGACAAAATTCAACAAAATATCCAACAATTCCACTTCTAGAAATTTCTCCTAAAGAAATGAAGATAGGTGAAGATGTATGTGTAGGAATATTCACTGACTATGTTATACTATGAGAAAATGATAAGCAACTCAATTTTCCTAACACAGGCTTGAGACAATATTACTTTTAGTGGCGATCTTATGACTGTATCATAACACATGCAACCAATCCCTTATTGTCTGACTTTCAACTCCTAATTTGTTTTTTTAAGTGATATTGTAGAATATGTACTTAAATGGAAAAATGTTCATGATATAATTGCTAAGTGATACAGTGCAAGCTAGAGCACCATGTTAGAAGTTGATCACATTAAAATATATAGAAATGAAGAAATTCCTCTCATGCCTTTGCTCATTTTCTCTTGGAGGGCTCAAGGACTCAGTACTTCGGCACTCCCCCTATACCAACTCATGGTGATCTCAACCTGACTTATGGCTTTAAATACCATATTTAAGCTAACAACTACCAAATGAATATCTTTCATCTAGATCTCTTCCTGTACTCCAAACCCATCTATCCAACTCTCCACTTGCATAGAAAATGTCTCAGATTTAACATGTTCAAAGCCAAACTACCGAGGTCTTGTTCCCCATAAATCCTGCCTTTTCTAGAGTCTACTTCATCTCAGTTAATGCCAACTCCATACTTCAAGATACCCCCAAACCTTGGAATCATCCTAACTCCACAATAGGTTTTACATCCCACATTCAATCCACTGGCACATCCTGTCAGCCCTTTTTTCGTATTGCAAAGAATAGCACCACTTCTCTCCACCTCTACTGCTATCACTCTGGTCTAAGTTAACACTGTGGTTTATCAAGGTTGTTAAAATAGCCTAATCTCCCTGTTCTAACTCTCTCTCCTATTGCCCATTCTCCCTATTTTAATTGTCTCCACTTATTGTCTATTTTCTAAAAAGCAATGAGAGTGATTATATACACATGGCTCTTCTGCTAAAAACCTTCCAGTGACTTCCTACTTTACTGCAAATAAAAGCCAAGTTATTGCAATAGCCTACAAGGCCCTACCTGACCTGGCCAACACTTATCATTCTGACCACCTCCCACCAATCTCCCCTTGCTCACTTCACTCCAGCCACACTTGCTTCCTTGTCATTTCTTAAACCTCATAACCATTACTTGCTGGTCCTTTTGCCCAAAATGTCCTACCCCAAAATATACAGATGGCTCATTTTCTCACCTCTTTAAGGTTTTTTCCTCAGGTGTCAAAAATGGGGCTTCCTAAATTCTCTACTTAATATGGGAACACCTCTCCTATTCCTCTTTCCTCACCTATATCTTCCCTATCCCTGTTTCCTTGCTTGTATTCTTTCATGGCACTTATGATCTAAGATACTATACCATTTATTTATTTACATTGGTTATTTTCTGAGTCTTCTCCCACATAAGCTCCACCGGGTAAGGATTTTTCTCTTTGAGTCACTGCTGTCTCCATGGTGCCTAGAACAATGCCCAAGAGTAGTTGCTCCATGATTAATCATTGAACGAGCAATAAAGATGTAAATTAAAGCGAGCAGTTATCACTGGATGGTACAATTTGGTGTGGTTCTTGTTTATTCCTTTGTGCATATGTTTTTCAATAGACTATTTTTTTAGAGCAGTCATAAGGTCACAGCAAAATTGGGCTGCAATTACAGAGAGTTCCCATATTCCCTCTGCCTCAAACACATTCACAGCCTCCCCTACTATCAACACCCTCCATCAGAGTGGTATTTTTATAATTGATAAATCTACATTCACACATCATTATAACCCCAAGTCCTTAGTTTACATGATGGTTCGCTCTTGGTGTTATACATTCTATGGGTTTGGACTAACCTATAATGACCACTAATAGACTAATGCATCCACCATATTGGTATCATACAGAATATTTTCTCTGCTCTAGAAATCCTCTGTGTTCACCAATTCATCCCTACCTCCCCTCTAATCCCTGGTAACCACTGATCTTTTTACTGTCTCCATAGTTTTGGTCATTTCCAGAATGTCATGTTGTCCAGTTGTACTCATACAGTATGTAGCCTTTTCATATCGGTTTCTTTGACTTAGGAATACGTACTTAAGCTTCCTCCATGTCTTTTTATTGCTTGATAGCTCATATCATTTTGACACTAAATAATATTCCATTGTCTGGATGTACCACAATTTGTTTACCCATGCACCTGCTTAAGGACATCTTGGTTGCTTCAAAGTTTTGACAATTATTAATAAAACGTCTGTAAACATTCATGTGCAGTTTTTGTGTGAACATCACTTTTAACTTATTTGGGTAAACACCAAGGAGAATAATTTCTGGATCTCATGGTAAAAGTATGCTTAATTTTTAATAAACTGTCAAATTGTTTTCCAAAGTGGCTGTATTATTTTACAGCTATGCCAGCAAAAATTAAAAATTCCTACTGCTCCACATCCTCACCAGTATTTATTGTCGGCATTCTGGATTTTGGCCATTCTAATAGGTATGTAGTGGTATCTCACTGTTTTAATTTTCATTCCTCGGATAACTTATGATATGGAGCACCCTTTCATATCCTTATTAGCCATTTGTATGTCTTTAGTGAGGTGTCTGATTACATTTTTTGCCCATTTTTTTAGTCACATTGTTTATTTTCTTACTATTGAGTTTTAAGAGTTCTTTGTATATTTTGAGTAATAGACCTTTATCAGATATGTCTGGCAAATATTGTCTCCCAGTCTGTGGCATGTCTTCTCATTCTCTTAAGATTATTTTTATAATTGAATAATATTCCACATTTTAAAATATATATCAGAGGTCATATGCCAAATGAGTATTAAATTATTTCAACTTATGGCTGTTTATATAACAACTTTCTAATATCGGTTATACCATAGAGTGTGCACATGGATCAATATAGCCGGAATCTATATAACTGAATATCCTTCTGTGCCTCTTTACTATTTTTAATATATACTTCAAAATAAATATAGCCATTGCTGGGATTCCTTTTTCATGCAGTCCACGTCACATCTAAGTTTTTATAAGCACAGAGAAAGCATATGCTCTATAAATGCATACAAAGCAAATGCTCCATTTCTCAACAAAGCATCTGTATTGAGTACTGCATTTCCTATATGGTGAAGTAAGTAGCACTCTCTCTGTCCTTGCTTTGAGCAGGAAGTGCCCCTCGCAGATGATCTAGCCTGCCTCGCTTTTGGACCTGTTCTGCTCTACACAACCAAGCATGCCTTGCCAGAAGTTTCCTTAGCCCCAAAGAAATCAGCCACCCAGGACCCACCTCAGCTGAAAGGCATTCAAGGAGCTCCCACTCCCAGAAGCCCCAGAGCTTCCAATTTGCCTATGGTCAAAATGCCAAGGGGCCAACGACCCCCAAAAGCCAAAAGTCTTTCATCCCTCTCAGATTTTCCAACCCCTTCAAAATTTTCAGTTTCATAATCTTTTCTTTGCCTCTACTCAGGCCTGCCAGAAAAGTAGGAGGGAAATAGATGTCATCTGCCCCACTCTCTAGCCAAGAGAATCTCTCTATAAATCCTTTTCTGCTTCTAAGGGAAAAAGAGCTCTTCTTATGACTCTTAAAGCATGTTTCTTCGCTTGCTTGAACCTCAACTTCTATGTCTTTCAAATGGAGATAAAACTGTCTTCCTTTCAGGACTGTTATAAAGACTAGAAATGATGTGTGTAAATCACATTACACATCTTAACCACTCAGCAACATTGCTGATGATTTGTTCATTCTATTTACATTTCTCAGTTATCTCCCTATCCCTCTGTTCCACACCCTTCTGGACTCTCAAGTCCATGTTGCATTCCAAGGTTCTTGCTTGAGAAGGTCCATGTGAGAGGGCAGGGTGTTCATTCCCTATGCCTGGTTTATGTGAATAACTGTCCCCTGAGATGAGCTGCTCCAGTTCTAATCCCTGGCTAAGTAAGTGGGGAGAATGAGGCCTAGGTTTGATGTTACACATGGAGCATATTCAGCAGCATGGCTGGGTCTTACATTCAGTCTGAGGACTGATTTCTATTCTACCTTTATAATCACTAGGAAACATTTTACTGTTACAGTCATAGACTGTTAGAGATGAAAGAGAACGGAAGCTCATGGAGGTCTCCTATCTGCTGGCCACAGCGATTTTCCCCGCACCACTCAGTTACACTCACTACTCTGTGCTCACTACATTGCTCTGATTTATGACACCAGACTAATTAAATTCCTAATTTTCCAGCCACTTACCTCAGAGGTGTAGCCCTGGAGTGCCTGGGCAGGCACAAGCTGGAGAAGGGGGTTTGCAGGGTCTAAAGATGATAAAAAGGTACTATTCTTTCACCACCCTCCCTTAATGACCCTCGTGTTGTTGCCCATGCAACCTGAGACCTCATCATAAGTTTGACAACTGTAGTGTTAACCTATTTCTGTTGAAAGGTACCACGTTTGGAAACTATTCTCTCTGTGATCCCCTCCTAGCTACATTTTTTATGTATCCCCTAGCTTGCTGGTATGTTCATTTATAATCAAGGGGAATATTTATAGGTTGGTTAGCAATTACTCCCTCAAACCATGAAGCATGAATGACCCTGAATCTCTCCAACAGAGAACCATACTGTATTGGCATGGGCAATCTCTAGAACCAAGACAAGACTTAGAGACTCAGGTCTGAAATTACTTATTTCTCTTTATCTGTATTTATGTGACCAGCCATAAACTGAGGCTTAGTTTCTCACCTGTAAATTAAAACAATAATATCAAACTTACAGGGTTATTGATATTATAAGCCTGTGCAAATGATAAGCCTGGTAAATTACAAATGTCACCTATGATTTTAGTTTTACTTAATTCTGACTGAATAAATGACAATAATGGGCAACAGGGACACGACTTGGTAGCCAAGTCTGGACATGACCAGCTGAAAGCCAGCACGTCCTTCAAGACAACCTTGATACCTTCTCACATGGACTGTTCAGTTGAGTGTTGCACCATGGGCATGGAGGAACAAGAATGCCGAGGATACTAAAAAAATGTATACACCTGCCTTGTAGTCATCTTTGGCTGTCAGTATATATTGAGTATTACAATTTTAATACAGTTTTTTCCTTTCTTTAAATGCGCATACATTTTTTGGCACCCTCCGCGTTCTTTGCAAAAATGCAGTGACACTGTAAAGATTGTGGTCCTAACTAATGAAATGTTTGCAGAGGGTAAATATCTTCCAACTGTTAGCAAATCAAATACCAGAATGGCAAGAGGTCACCTGGTATTTGAAAGACAAACTAAGTGGTAATTACAAGGAAACCAATTAGAAGATTAACAAACTCAAAATGGTTTAATGTCATACAAGTAACTATTTAAAAGTAAGAATTTTAAATTCAGAAGATAAGAACCTTGGAAATCCTCCAGTCAGCTCTTTCCTGGGGCCCATAAAGAAATTTGCCCCAGGTCACACAAAAACTTTAAATGAGAATCTCTAGATAATGCAGGTGATATTTAAGTTCTTATATTTTTAAAAAGTTTAACCACAGTGAATTTCTTGGCTATTGTATAAGATAAGCTACTAATTGTTCAGTGCTTATTCCAGCCACGGATTATGGACAATCCAGTGAGTGGGAAGTACTGTATTTCCCATTTAGGAGGTGAGAAAACTGAGGCTCTGAAAGGTCAGTAAACTTGGTTAAAAGCCACAGAACTCCTATTAGCAAGCAGGCTTCAAATTCAGGTCTGACTCCACAGTTGGTGCTCTTTGCATTATCTTTCCTTTTATTCTTAACCTTTGCAAAGATCAGTTATTAAAGATACCAGAGTAATTAACCATCATGGCATTTCATAAGAAAACAGGGTAACCCTAGGGTGGAGTCTTTCTGACGCATTATCACTGAGCCCAAAATGCAACTCCCAGCAAGGTCAGTGGGCACTTTTCCCATCTTGACTCCTATTCTAAGCTATTGTTTTCTATAGAGCCTTGGCAAGGCCATTCGAAAACACAGCAAGGCTCCCGAACAAAGACACAGCACTCCTCAGATACGTGAATATCCATCATGTTCTACAGATACTGCTAGAAAAGTAGTCAGGACTGAGAGCACCTCTGGAGGAATGAAACATGTCCCAGGATTAAAGTCAGAAGGTCTGAGCACATACAGAACACAGTGTACGACTTCATACCATGTGACCTTACAGCTAGACTCTCACCCTCACTTGTAAAATGAGACAAGGCTTTGAAAGGATAAAATGAAACAATTTGGATAGCCTTTGAAAAGTTATTAAAGTAGATCATGGAAAACTATTTATAGAATACATCATTCTATTAAAAAAATAATATAGTGTGGAGGAACCTACTATGTGTTAAGTTTAAAATACAGTCCCTGCCTTCGAGAAGTTGATAAACTAGGTAGTAAAATATGACTAGGTATAGAAAAATAATATTCACATCTGGTTTTCTATCCCCATTATTTCCAGGTTATAAGTAATACTGATATATTTGTAATAAATAATTTATTTTGCCTTTTGAAATTTTTTTCTTAGGGCAAACTTCTAATTTTAAATTACGTTGATATTTTGCTGGTTCAAGGTATAGGTCGGCCTATCTACTGCTGTAACAATTAATCATCCCCAAACTAAGTGGCTTAAAACGACAACCACTTTTTCATTAGTCTTCACAGTTCTGGGGTTGACTGGATTCAGCCAGGAAGTTCTTTCTCTTAGGTGGCTGCAGTCAGTCAATAGCTGGTATAAGAATCATTTCAAAGGCTTCCTCCTTCATCAGTCTGGTGAGTCCACAGTAGAAGCTCACCTAGGGCTCTTGAACAGAACATCTACATGTGGCCTCTCCATGTGTGTTCCCTGCTTCCTCGTGGCACGGTACCAGGATTCCAAGGGCAAGCACCCCAAGAAATATACGCAGAAGCCATATCACTTTTTATGACGTAGCATTAGAGGTCACAGCATCACTTTGCTTATAGTCACAGACCTTCTCAGATTCAAGGGGAGTGAACATCGTCTCTTTCTCTCAATAGAAGTGTCAATGTCACATTGAAAGGAAAACATGATCATGAGATCTAATGTTGCAGCCATCATGTAAAATACAACCCACCAGAGGGCATAATACGCAGAATTCAAATGCCTGTTATAGTGTGATGAAAATTTGCATACAAGCAAAAGGAATACACAGAAAAGCAAATCACTATCAGATTAGGGTACTGGGTGGAAGAATCAGGTCATTCTCCCAAATGAATGGTTTGGCTACACTGTTTTTTCCTTTCAGAATACTCATTCATGATACCAGATCATCTGGTGTGGCCAGGCTGAAGAACTGTGTGTCATTAGGGGACATAAGTTCTCGTGGTGGTTTAGGGTCATTGGTGGAAGAGTAAGAGGTTGTTGACCCTTTGTTCTTCAGGTGACAGGAGGCCACAGACACCAATTGAAAAGGTCAGTCTGTGTGAGGAAGTGTTTTGGGAAGGCACATCTTAAACTGGGTGGGGAATGGGGCTCTATGGCTAAGGAAGTAGCTCAGATTTCATTGTGATAGATCAGTTGTAGAGGCGTGAGGGCCTAAAGAAGGGTGGGAGCAAGAAGAAAGGAAAGGAAGTAGAAGTCAATGACATTGCACAGAAAAAAGGAATGGGATTCAGAAACTGGAGTGCAATGAGATGGAGAAGGAAGAGATAAGAGCCACTCCAAGTTTGCTGGCCTGAGTAAATGAAAGATTCTGTGAGTTACTCACTGATCTAAATGGTAAGGTCAAATAGAGGGCAGGGAGCAAGTTTCAAGAGAAAAGACAGGAAATTCGTTCTTTCTTTTTTTCTTTTTCTTTTTTTTTTCCCCAGTCCTTTAGTAATGAGTTTTGAAGAAATAGGCATAGAGATATGTTTGCTAATCCGTGTTAACTTTGCTCAAGACATCAACTCTTCATTTTCCAATTTATACCCTCACTACCTCTGTGCCTTCGTCTTTCACTCAACATTTTCTTGTATATTCTTCATTGAATAATCGCTACCTATATTTCATGTCTCAGCTTAAAAATCCCTTCCTCTAGGAAGGCTTCCCTTGCTGCGAGACTAAATGTGGTTCTCCAGTTACACATAGGTAGACTTGCTCCCTATGTTAGGAAAGAGCCGGTCACAACCAATGGCAGGGCACTCAGACATAGTGCAATGACCTTCATTATCTCTGTTCTAATATAAATTCTGAACATCAGCAAATCCTGTGCAAACATGTCATCTAGCTCCCCTTTCTACAATCTTCTTCCATTCACTGAACGTAGGACCTATAGAGAAACTCAGACATCACCCATTCCAATCCAATTACTTTACAAATAAAGAAACTAGGGCACAACACTTACTAGACAGGCCACAAAACCAGTTATTAGAGATATGGAGATATATGATAAGAACCCAAACTCATCTAGATGCTGTCCGATGCTTTTTCTACGTCACACACAATATCTGAAATGAAGCTCGAGGTGACTTTTAGAACTGAAACACCATGAAAATATTTATTATGTACCTATTTTAATGTCAAATATAAATATGCATATGAATAAACATTCTCATATATTGCTTTTCTTTAATTCTGGGCATGACCCAGACTGGGATCTAAAATTGATCCCTCGCTAATGAGGGACAACTAAAAGGCAAAGATTTAATGATGGAAATTGTTTATAGTTGGCCATAAATAATGCAGTAATGGAATATTTATTGATCCCAGATTCAGTAGCTAAAATGAGTGATGGACTAGGAAATGCCTGCCACTTTCTGAAGCCTTACACACAAGCTCAATCCACCCTATTAATGGAATGTGCTAAAGCACAGAGCCAAAAATTGACTGAGCTATCTGGACGCTCCAGGCTGACTCATTTGCAAGATAGTTCTTTTCTTAGATTCCCAGGATGGAAAAGACATAATACTAGTTCTTGTACACTGGAAAAAAAAAAAAAAAAAAAAAAAGATATGACCTTGCTTTTTATTATTACTGTCAAGATGAGGAAAACAGAGAGGTGTCAAATGGCCCGAAATGTAAGTTCATTTCATGGCCCATCTGTCTCACCAAGTACCAGGACTCCTCTGAAGACCCTCCAAATCCCTGCACCACTGTGCTTTGTTTGCATTTTAATTTCCTCAGAGCTCTAGAAGAGATCCCAACCTACAGCTTTGATGCCTTTTTCCCTCCCCCACACCTCCCTGGCACTAGTGCCAAACAGAAACCACCTTGCTGCCTCCATTTAATCACAGAATGACAATATTTCAACATAACAGAGGGGTTGTTTGTGCTTTATCTTTTACTGCATTTTTATGGGGAGCAATATATTTTCTTCCTTTCCTCCCCTGATACTGTAACAATCTTTCCTAAATTAAATATGTAACAAATTTCTCATACGACTTTATTCCCAGGCTCTTTTTAAACCATCATTAAATATCTTCATGCTGTTTGACAGTTATTCCTCATCAGTATGTTACCTTAGAGACCGCCTGCTGCAAAAGAAGGTTTGCAGTGTGAAGAGA
Source organism: Rhinolophus sinicus (assembly GCF_057876585.1). Lineage (NCBI taxonomy): Eukaryota > Metazoa > Chordata > Mammalia > Chiroptera > Rhinolophidae > Rhinolophus > Rhinolophus sinicus. Next base: position 43,337,698 of record NC_142517.1, on the reverse strand, counting down.
CAGAGGAGCTGGGAGTGGGGGCGGGGCGGGGGCGGGACCCTCACACAGTTGGCAGGGACAGACTCCGAGGAACCAGAGGGGTACACACAGGAGAAGCAGAGTTCATCCTATTCATCTTTGCCTCCCCAGGACCTAACTCTCTTCCAGGCACAACAAGGTGCTATGGAGATTTCTGCAGGAAAGAAAAGGGGGACAGGGAGGAGAAGAATACAGGAGAAAGGGTAGGAGAGGGAAATGGAAGGGAAGAGGGAAAAGAGGCTAAAGGTTGGGGAACTATTTGAGGAAAGAAGACCGGTGGAATGCACCCCACCAGAGAGTGATTTGGAGGTTTCCAATCATTCCTTGATTTGATCCAAGACAAAATGTACATAATAGCCAAGTGCTTACTCAAGGACCTCAGCTACTGGAAAAAATGACAGTCTGCAGAGCAGCCACTGAGGACTGAGGGCACATTCTGCAGGCAGTTATGACCCCAGCAGTATTCCGACAGGCAGGAGCTGGGGTCAGCAGGAGGATGCAGGGCTGAGCCACACTGCCAAAGGTGGCAGTCACTGAATTGGAAATATGGATTATAGTTAGACTGAGCCAACAGCCATGATATCTGAGAGGAAATTACATGGACCAAGAAAGAAACACACTTAACTTTTCTACTACAATTCTAGTGGTAATTATCTGGAATTATTGATCCCATCACTGAGCTTAGCTGAACACAAAGAAACAAACTGGGTTTAGGTGCTGGCTATAGTCATAGCTGCTGAGTGTCAGCTTTAATTTGCAACCATTCTCTTTGACACATAGTCTTTGTTGAGCAAGAATTGGTCAACAAGAATTGGGGCCAGCCTGGTGGCTCAGGCGATTAGAGCTCCATGATCCTAACGCCGAAGGCTGCCCCGAAGGCTGCCGTTTTGACTCCCACATTGGCCAGTGGGCTCTCAACCACAAGGTTGCTGGTTCGACTACTCAACTCCCACAACGGATGGTGGGCTCCGCCCCCTGCAACTAAGATTGAACACGGCACCTTGAGTTGAGCTGCCGCTCAGCTCTGAGATGTCTCACTTGCAGCGCATCTATTCAACCACAAGGTTGCAGGTTTGACTCCTGCAAGGGATGGTGGGCTGCGTCCCCTGCAACTAACAACAGCAACTGGAGCTGAGCTGTGCTCTCCACAACTAGGATTGAAAGGACAACAACTTGACTTAGAAAAAGTCCTGGAAGTACACACTGTTCCCCAATAAAGTTCCCCTTCCCCAATAAAATCTTTAAAAAAAATTAAAAAAAGAATTGGTATGACTTGTCAGTACCTAATTCACATGACATTCACAGATACGTGGAACTCAACTAATGCACCATTAAAAAGAAAACCTGGACACTGAAGCTATATTTAAATCCCTTAGTAACAAAATCTGTTAGGACAGTGCTATTTTGGCACTTTTTACTTTTGGTGTCAATCCAGACACGTAGGTGGTTGCAAAATCAATCATAGAAGAAGGAATATTTTGATATTTTTTTAGTGAATAATCTAATTCAGCCAATATTTCTTGGCAATCGTGTACATGCTGCCCACAAGATTATATCCAGTGTTCCACGTCCCACCAGCATCCAAAATTGTACACTGTACCTGGTGATGGTCCATTTATAATGGAATGAACTGTCACCGTGACATTTTGGCACCAAGTTTGTTAGTCCAAATATCAGCCATTTGAAGTTCTAGGATGCAGCCTAGAATTGAGAAAGTGCCTCACTAGAAGTCAAAGAGCTGGTTCTACCGCAGGTCTTCCCATAAACAGGGAACATGATCTTGGACAAATCCCTTCTCATGGCCAGGCCTCAGTTTTCTTCTCTATGAAATCAAGAGCTGGACCAGACGATCTTCAAGAACTTTTTCAACTCCAGCATCTTTAGATCCAGACACAAAAGAAGGAGCAACATGGAAACCCCCAACCCAGGTCCCAGGAGGCACAGAAAAGAGATCATCTCTGTAAATTCTCTATTGTTCTGCCCTGGAATTCACAGCCTTGACCAAGATGATGATAGTAGCCACTGGTGCTGATAACTGTGCAACACAGGGGCTCAGGAAGACAGACTTTGACATCTGAAAACATAGAGTAGGATGGCAGTGCATGAAAATAAGAGCCCAGCAACGCTCTGACCTTCCTCCATTCTGTTCTTCCTCACCCGGTGATGCTCTGTGGGAATGAGGAGGCAGAAGCGCAGAGATGACACTGGACACACAGAAAACAGAAGGAAGAGCACAGCCACGACCCAATTTTTTTGGTTTGTTTAGCTTTAGTTTTTTGGGTTTATTTTTTACATATAATTTTAAACTCAAAGAAGAGCCAAAAAACTATAACGAGTCCCTTAGGCCCTTCACCCAGCTTCCCCTGATCTTGCATCACCACTTGCATCATCAAAACAAATGAACATTGGTACAACAGTATTTACTAAACTACAGATTTTATTCAGATTCCAGTTTTCCACCAATGTTCTTTTCTGTTCAAAGGTCCAAACCCAAAGGCCTGATTTTAATTGGGACAACTTAAGATTGTCTTTGCACATAACAGAGCAGGTTGAGTTCTTAAGTCACCGGATCCCCTGTAAAGTAAGCTCCATGACATCCAAGAAAGACTTTGTCCATCTTATCTGTCCACCAAACAGCAGGAGCTGGTTTATTTTGACTGCAGCCTTAAAGTACTGCAATCCCAACTAAGAACAGTGCTGAAACACAGACTCCAACATGTGTTGAATGAATGAACAGATGACTAAGTCCAATTAGATCATCTGACTTTCATTTTTATAGAACAAAACAATGTGATCAGTTGCAAGGAATTCTTCTAAATATTTTATTTTCCCTTAATTCCTGAATTCTCTTGGTTACTTCATGATTTCCATATGCCATACTTTTACTAGAATTAGATTTGAACTATTAAGGATTCTGGAGACACAGATAACCATCCAACTACTAATTACCTTCTGCCCCAACTGCAAAGTTAGACTCAATACCCTCATCTGTGTTCCCTTAAGCATGTTTCATCACCATACTTATTGTATTATCTAAGTTACAATTGCTGTGCACTCTAGAATGAACTTCTGATTGAGAGTTTTTCCATCAGATTACACCAGGTACCTGACAGATGTTAGGTACTTAGTAAACACTCATCGAATGAATGCATAGTAACCTTGCTTCAGTACAAAACATTACCTATATGCCAGTATTAATCATATCAAGTTCTTTAAATTAGCATTGTTGATGCCAATAATTAACCAGCTAAACAAAATTGTTCAATGCAACATACTGTCATATTTCCATTCTATGCCTTATGAGAAAACTGAATTCCAGGCCCATGTTCCCCAGCAAGCCCTTAAGAGAAAGTTCATTCTATAACCAACTGAAAGATCTCTGACCTTCTTTTTCCCTTCAAGGCATAGTTCTGACTCACAATAAGTCTATTTTTCCTCTTTGTATGTTTGGTAGATTCGTCCAGCAAACAGAGCAGGAGCTGGTTTATTTTGACTGTGGCCTTAAAGAACTTAAAACATTGCTGCACGCTCTATGTATGGTACTGAATAAAAAACTGTCCTTGGTATAATCGAAAAAGAGCAGAGACTATGAAAGCCATTCACTGCCATGCTTCCAAATGCTTTATGACCACTTCTTCAAACCGTCATTCACTCTCGCAAGCAGTGACTCATGCAAGCCCACGTGCTTCTAGGACAGGTACCAACACTCCCCTCATTTGACCAACAGGGAGGCAGGACCTAATGGTGGGAGAAAGGTTTAAAGAGTTCTAGATCAACGGGCTTATGGGTGGGAGAGAGCTCTGAGTAATCAAAGGTAATTAACTCGTGCATACACGTGTATTCACAACGTAAGCAAATCTGTCTAAAAAACAAACAAGCAAGCAAACAAAAAACCAAACCACATTATTTTAGAGGAACACAGCCAAGAAGGCCTTTGTAGAGGCTAACTTGGGGTACGAGGGAGGTAAAGCGGCTCACCTAAGACTGTGCTATTAAACTCCCAGTTAGCACTCTAAATATTTCCAAATGTAAATCGCTGCATTGAGTCTTCTAAAATCACTGCTTCAAAACTGGATGTTAAAGGAAGCAGCAGCAGGTATCGCAAATAAGACCATGTTTGTTCCCTTGCCTGAAGCCTTTTAATGGATCCTGATTGTGCTCAGGGGCCAAGCTTGTCAGCATGATTTACAAGTGCTCTGGTGCTCTGGGCCCTGTTTGCACTCCAGCCTGATCTTTCGTCATCCCCTCTCATACAACACAGGCTCCCAGCCCACTCCCGTACGTGAAGCTGTACTACCATAAGATGCCTGCTCCACATTCCATGTTGTCTTTGGCCTCTGTTCCCACTGCTAGACCTCTGACAGACCCCATCCTCTATGCTCCCAGCTCACCCCGTGCTTCCCTACATTATACTGCTTAGTCTGGTGTTGAGATTAGCCTGTTTTCGTTCCTCTTTTATCTGTAAAATAAGAAATAACATGAGGGTAGCAATGATTCTGATTCTCACTGCTTTATTCCCAGGAACTTGTACTGTGCCTGGTACATTATTAGTAAATAAATCTTTTTTCAGTGAATAAATGCATTTAAAGAAGGAAATAAACATTCCTGTTATCTGCAAATGATAACTAAATAACTCATTAATACCATGCCACCTCCCTAGGAAAACAACACTACATAAGTCTAAAACCAAACCACGTGGTAATTTTATAAGGGTTGGTTTGCTATACAGAGAAAACCAGTTATTATCACTTTACTTATTCCCAAGCCCTATGCTTGGGAATATCTATGCCCTTTAATCAATTAGGTTACAAAAATGCCATATCTACCCACCCTATTCCCTGAGAAATGCATTTTCAACGTGCTGGGTCCTTAGAACTGAACTCTACTAATTTTCGATTTGCAGTCACATCCATAATGGTTCCAGAAAAGTGCTTTCAATTCCTAGCCCTTGGGTACGGGTACCAGACATTGAGCCAGTGAAGCCCATAAATCTTCTTGCTAACCCTCAGAGTAAGCAGCTTATAGCTCCTTGTATATGCATTATTTCTGCTATAAAGATTTTCATACAAAATGCTTTATAGCACAGTGACATTTTATACACATAAAAGAGTTAAATTTTTATTCTTGTAATATTCCAGATTTTTTTTCTGACAGGACCACGTGACAATAAAGCTGTCTTTCCTACAAGTATTTACATCTCCTGTCTTCTTCCATATGTGCATAAAGGGTTATATTTGGATGCCTGCCGAAATAAGCCTTAATTGATTTTTTCAGGTGTTTCCTACTACCATGGCAACCATAATCAAATACCTTTTCATGAATAGCCTTGTCAATTGTAATATAATATTCTCACTGAATACAGTCTCCAGTTCTCCTTCTACCAGCCTCTCCAGAGCTTTCTCTTTCTTGACCTAACATTTCCTTCAGGTTCCTAGGCCCAGTGGAAATAATATATTTAAATAGCATGCATGATTTTTAAAATGAGAACATCTTCTGAATTACATTAGTAATCTCACACACATACACACACACACACACAAACACACACACGATAAAAATAGATCATGTGTTCAAGGGTAACAGATATTTTAATACTGGCATGATTTGTCAAATATCTATAATCCTTCTCAAATCACCTTTGATGGTGGTGTTTCATTTTTTTTCTTTTTCCCTCCCAAGAAAAATCATTATTCATCTTAAGAGAGAACATCTTGTCAAGTGTTGTAGTTCAACAAAATAAGGAAAACATCTCTGCCAAAATGCAGTAAATGTGATTACACAAGGCCAAGGAGAAGCCCATAATTAGATCATTACCACGGAAACAACCTAATTACATGTGTAAAGCAATGAGGGCTGAATTGCAGATCTGAATATATTTATACCATTGTCTATGTTATAATATTTCTGCTACTTAGACTTCCCCAAATATAATCACATAAGCCATATAGATAAATCCCGACTCAGTTTAAATGAATGAAAAAATGCTGTGCAGTTATGTGAGTGGAGTTCAAGGATACTCACTCTCTTTAATATAAACACACATCTATACCTTTAAATGAGAAAAAAATGTTATGTGTATTAATAATAAATATATATTAGAATGGCCTTAAGTATGCACTCTGGAATTTCACACTGTGCAAAACTTATTTATAAGGACAACCAAAGTTTGGGCAAGGTAATTTAATTTTTCAAACCACAAATTATTTATACTAGGAAATAATTTCATAGAGTTTACTCTTAGTTATTTAAAGGCCACTTGTTTTGTAAAGTCTCATTTGTTGCCTTGAGTTTAAAATGTGAGTGTCCATTTATTGTTGAAGCCACAGTCAAAGATATAAGCCACATGCCCAGAGGACAGTAGAGAGACTACCCAGAACAATTTTATTAATACAAGGACCTGTCACTTTTATAAATTATCAGATCTAAATACCTGTTGTTAATTGCCTTTTAACACCACAGATGTTCTTGTGTTTGTATTTCCTAAACATCTTCCATTTTCTGTGCTTACTTTTCCCAGCTGGCCCCTCCTCTTTCAGCCATCTCAGACACTGGCTATCAGTTGGACCACAGGGAGAAATTCCTTCTTCCTTGCTGAAGTTATAAGCAGGGCTTTGGTGAAGCTGCTCTCGTTCTCCCATGCGGTGCCATTTGGAAAGTACCTTCCCCAGAAGCCCCAGTTGTTAGCTAGTCCCTGACACACACACAGACCCCACCTGCCTCTCCTGGAAATAGCATGGCTTCCAGAGGTGAGGAGGGCAAGAGAGGTGACGCTCCTCATTCCCTGCCCACCCCCTCCCGAACTCACACATTAACAGGCTAAGATGGAGCACAGAGCAGATGATAAGGGAGTGAAGAAGGGCCTTTTCATTTTCTCACTGGTCTGCATTTTCATGCGGTTTATGCCTCTCACTCTAACAATGCTCCTCTCCTGTCATTCCCTACAGGCACTGTTCTCCTGCTGGGAAGGAGGGAAGGAGAGAAGAATGGAGGGAACTGTGGCTCTTTTGGGGATGGAGATGCAAATTCACTCTGGAGCATTCTTCTACATGCCTTCTTTAGCTTTCTTCTCCCAGTGCACTAAATACACACACACACACACACACACACACACACACACACACACACACACACACAGGGGAACTGAGTGGGAGAAGTGCGGAGTCGTCAGCAGCTCAAGGATCCCAGCCCCAGACAACAATGTCTTTATCTGACAGAGGGATCAAGGGGTGTGGTACATGAGCAGGTAACCAGCTGGGGACAGAGAACAGAGTCCATCAACACAAACACAAGATCTGAAGGAGAAAGGGAGCTTCATGGAGGGAAGACAGCTGGGCTTACTCGGGCCTTGGTTCTGCCTGTGATTTGTCACCTTTGTGACACACTTCCCCACTAGGCCCTCAACTTTCTCCTCTCTATAAAGCAATAGCAGGACTAGGTGAGGTTTAGGTCTTTTACAAACTCGAACATTCTGATCCTATGGCTGGAACACAGGATGAGCCAAGCCCTGCTTCCTGCCTTCTTCCCTCCTCCGTTCAGCCTGGGTGGTCCCAGGCCAGCATGCTGGGCTCACTCTGGCTCCTCTTCCCTTTACTCCCCAGCCATCCAGCCTGTAGAGTACACACATGCTGCTGGGATAGCGAGAAGGAGGTTGACATGGAGGCAAGATTACTATATTCAGGCTTAAGCAAATCACATAACCTCTTTAGGCCTTAATTAACTCTTCTGTTGAAAGATGTCAGTGGGAAGGGAATCTGGAGGGGTGGTGAGTGAAGGGATCTGTACAATCCCCTTCAGCTATTACAGTCCATGTGGAAAATTAATTTTCTTTCCGTACTACTTTCACCAGCTTCCTCCCATACTCAGCAACCTTCAGTGACTCCCCATTTTCATAAATTCCAAATATGAAAGCCAATGCCTTTCCGAACACCCTTTATTCCAGCTACAGTGCTTTTGCTCTAGCTTGATTCCCCCTATACTCTTTCCCACAATCTCTCTCCCACCCCAGCTCACTGATCTAGCTACGTTTTCTCACAGATCACACATCCTCAATCCCAGTTTGCTCTTGAGGCCAATGCTGATTCCTTATTAATGAACCTGACACATGGTACGCACCCAGTAAATGTTTATGGCTGGGCAGCTGAACCATGCTCTCCCCCACCATCTAAATCCCATTCTAGGTTTCAAGGAATAGATTCAGCCTCACCCCATCTGGGAGACTTGCCCTGGTCCCTCTGAATTGCATAATCATGTTCTCCTCTAATCCTTGAAATTTATGTTGTAGCACATCATTTAAGACCTACAGTCCTGACCTCTTAATCACTGTTAAAAGTGTGTGGAAAATGTAATCTACTCATTACAAGTAGACATTCTGAAGACTAATAGCAAGTTTTCTATTTCTTCATAATTACCATCCCACCTAACCCCACATTGAATCCTTGATAAGTACTTAGCAAATATTAAATTGATAGGCTTAAAGGTACTCTGAAAATACTTCCCCTACCAGGGATAAATTTCATCCCTATCATACAACCTTCACTTGGCAAAATGCTCATCTTTTTCAAGAAGAAGCTCAAATGGCAGCTCAGTGTGGCTTTTTCTCTCTAGTGCTAGGCAGAGGTTGTCCTTTCTCTTCGGATATAGGTTTATTGGCACTTGTCATGTTGCTATTATTATTTGTTTATACTTCTGTCTCCCCACATAAACAATAAGCTCTTTTCCTGAAGGAAAACAATCACATTTCACTTTTGTTGTAATTCCATGCCCAGTATTACTCCCATAATACAAGAAATGTCAAATAATGTTGAGTGGGGACATAGAATGAATGCCTGTACTTTTAGGAAGAGAGTGAATTTTTGCTTTGATCTCCCTAAAAGCTCCAGGAACAATTTTTGACAATTTGAGATGAAGGACTAATGAGAGACTTGACACTAAGCTTATAAGTTCATGATCTAAGTTGTATACATCTTCAAGGGATAGAATGATCCATAGTTCTCTAATATCTATGCCAAGTCTTTCCCCCAATTATTTTCAATAGTTCTAAGTTGGCTATGCATTCTACTATACTCTGTGGATTTTGAAATCCACATTTGAGAATCATTAAGTATTTAAAAACCACCATTAAGAAATTAGCATAGTTAATATATTAGAAAGCATAAAAAATGTACTTGTTACGTACAATATCTTCTCTTGGGATAGTCCATAGATTGCTATGAGACTTAAATTGCTTCTTTAACACTGTGTGTCTATCATCATTACTATCTACCTTGAAGTTAGTTTATTAATGTATTATTTATATTCTCTACTGGATGCATATTTTTTGAGAGCAGGGGCAGTTTTAGACATCTCTTTGTACTGTGTAGCACCTAACACAATAGTTTTTATGGGGTAGGATCTAAGTAAACAGTTACTGTATGAATCTATTAATTACCATATTCCAAGTTTCTAATGAATATTAAAACCAAGCAACATGAAAGAAATTATTCATATCAAAGTATCAGTAATGATTACCCTTTTCCTGAGCAACCAGTTTGTTTTACATAATAATTTTAATGAATTGTATTATTGCTTTCATTTCTTTTTTTAAAGTGGTCCAATAAACATCTTAGAACCAACTTGGTAGAGCACTTACAGCAAGTGCATGGGACTTCAAGATACAATTTCATACACAAAAGTCTGTCCCCTTCTGTTCCTACCTTTATTTTCCCTTTATCTATTTTCCTACTAATTTTAATTTAGTGTTATCTTGTTATATAATGTACATCTTTGTAAACTGTCTTAAATTATTTTCAGGGCAAACAGGTATTTATGAACATAAATAAACAGAAGCATACAGACAATAAATATAAGTGAATAAATAATAAATATCAAATCTGAGATATTCTTGATTAAAATTAATTCTTGATTAAATATCATTCCCAGATTTGTTATTGATAAATATCCTTAAATTGTTATTACTAAATCACAATTTTAATTACCTTATAGATTATTCGTAATTTTGCCCATGTTTAAGAAATAACTTTTACTTCCCATGTAATCATCTGGCCTCACTACTACACACTTCCAATTTAGCTAGTAGCTTTATGGGGGGAAAAGTAGAATGAACAGATGGATAATAATTGTCTTCGAGATTAACTTGTATTCTAAGAGTTGGGATGTAGTAAAAGTTAATACTTACAGCACTTCCCATGGGCTAGCATTTTACTAGTAAGAACTTAACATCATCATTTAATCCCCACAATAACCCTAATAGATGATACTATTATTATCATCCCAGATTAGTGATGAGGAAACTGAGGCACTCCAAGCTTCAGTAACTTGTCCAAGATCACACCTTGAGTACATGACAGAACTGGGATTGAAATCCAGGCTGACTGGCCCCAGGTTGTGTTTCTAATGACTTTGCTAACTGCCTCAACTACCCTGGGTCTTCCAAGTCCTTAAAAGTTTGATAAGATAACATTGAGATATTAGCTTCCAGTGTTGTCCAGAAATTCTTATAAATAATAAGGGAGAAATGACAAACCATATGATCAGTTATGCCACTACAAGCAAAAGACAATTGCACCCTCAGAAACCACTGTGTTCCCCAAGATGATGTGTTCTCCATCCCCTCTCAGTCAAACAAAGCACTCATGGTGCTTTAATATAAACTTTATGGATTTTTAAGAAATCCAAATACTATTTAAGTGAAAAGGATGGAGAGAAGGAGGGAGTTTCTTTCACTCTTGATAGCAAAATTATTCATTCCCTGCTGCTACTAAAAGTCATTTGTTGCTTCAGTCAATACTGCCCGGGGCAGGCCTGGGCTTTATTTGCCATCTCTGTGTTTGAGCCCTGAAATGAGGTTATCGATTTATGATCAGTGTAACTCCTGGCTGACTCCTGAATGTTATGATACACTAATAAAGTGTCTTGAGGAAATCACCTGCTACCCCTCAAGGCAGAATCTACATCTTGTTCATATTTGTGTCACTCCAGCACCTAGCACATAATAAACACTCAATAAATATATGCTGGCTGAATGACTGGATTCATAAATTATTCTTCAGGTATAGATTTTAAGTTTCTGATGGATAGAATCTGTTTACCACCTTATATAGTGCTAACATTGAATAACAAAGATATGATCGAGTGAATGAACTTTTTACAATTTTGAGGTAAATGGTAGGAACAAAGAACAGTTAATGTGTTGCTGAAGTTATATGCTAGAAGACATATGAAAATAAAAGCTCTGCCAATAACAAAAATTTGCTTGAAACCCCATGAATCCTATTTCATAAGGAACCAACTTAGTCATAATTCATTAACTAGAAATCTGGCTTCTTTTTTTTTTTTTCTTTTCACTTCCTCAGCAACATAAAGGAGTACTAAGCTCTCACATATTTCCTATTTTAAACCTTCATCACCTTAAATATAAAGTGACTCCTGGGCGTATGGGTTTTAGGAAAATAAAAGATATTATATATTTCCCTAGAGCATTAGTTAAAATGTATCTGTTATTTTGTTTAACTGTAAGAGCCCATTATGATGCCATTCGGAGGAGGTTTCACAGTAAGTGTGGACAGGGTGGGAGAAGACAGTTTCAACTAGCCTGGAACCAAGATCCAGATATATCTGGCATTTAGTTTTAGAAGAAACTCCTGTCCATTAAGCTGTTCATATCCATCTGGTAATTTATATAGTTCATAAGGAATCTCCTAAAAAAAATTCAAAGCATATTTTCAAATGGGGACCAAATGTAGCCATACACCCAAAGGAAGCCATCGTGCCAGCAGGATTTTGCAGAATCTCTGAGGAAAAGTGCTCTGAGAGGAATGAGACAGGCATGACACACCTGCCTCAGCCATGGGATTGAGAGTGACTGACAGGGGATGGCCAGGTCTAGTGCAACATCCCCCCGCTCAGTTCTAGATGTGTGAACTACATCATGCTCCTGCCCCACCTCCGCACTACAGGGGGACCCCTTTAATTGGATGTAACAGCAAGCCCAGGAAGCCGTTACATTCTCATTGCCAAGAGGACTGCCATCTTGGACTTTAGGGCCACCACAAAGGGCTTTAGGACCAGACTGCTAGGGAAGGATCTTATCTACTCTTCAGATGGGCAGAGGCTGATGGGGAGAGCAGCAGAGACCTGTGGTAAGGGGAGCCCTGGACTGGATCTGTGAGGGCTCGTAAGTTTCCAATTGTGGCCCACAGAAGTATCTGAGGTGGACTTTGCAGGGAATGATATACCTATTTGAGTGAGTGAAGCTTATGACCAGCAAAATGCTTTATCCACTACAAAATTCAAGTTTAAATGGGAAATCACCTGTACCTGTATGCTGGAGAAACCTAAGAACACTCAGTTTATAAATTCTACTGTAAGATAAAATACAAATAAAATTATAAATTACTATATATCGTTGACTGGCATCATGCTTTATGGTTTCACAAATCATGTTTCATTTCTTTCTCAGAACTCTGTGAGGAGAACAGAGCTGGCATTATCCCTATCTACTGTAATAGATGAGGAAACTGAGACTCAGAAGGACCAAGAGACTTGACCTCCGTCATATAGCTTGTGTAACTACAATGGCCAGATAGTTCCACAAATGAAGAATCCCTGTGTGTTACTCATTCACTGAACCACAATACACTAATCACCAGTTCTAGGGGTTCATGAGTATTGATAAACCATGTTAAATTTGAGGGACTAGTTGGAGGAAAGGCAAAACTGCCATTCTAAAATGTATGTGCAGGGATTAACTTATCCAACACAGATTACTCTCCCAAAGCAGTCTGTGCTGGTGTCTTTCCCTGTCCTTTGCTTCCCTTATCATCTGACCCTACTTCTCCTCCTCCCTCTCTCTCCATTCAGGTACCAACTATATCATGTGGTAGCCAGTGGTGGGAGCATAGGGGTTACCTGGAGTAGAAAAATGGAGAGGAGAAAGACAGAGGGGGGAGAATATGAGGAAAGGCAGAGAGCAGATAGAACCTATAGAAGTCCTACATACCTCTCCTCACTCCGTTCTTTATAAACATTCCTTTTTAAAATCTAATTTAGCCAAATGTGTAAAGACATTTGGCTTAACCAAATACAGTAATGTCCTTACTAGATAATGAAAGCCATGGCAGCTCTTTTTTTTTTTTCAAGTCAGCAAACAACACAACCCATCTGTGAGGTCCTCCAAAACAAAGACCAGGGGCTTTAAAAGACCATAAATTTTTCAGAATTAAGTGGGTTTTTAGCATTTTCTTTTTCCTCATTTTGAGAGCCAGTTGCCCTTTCCCACTTCTCTATGTTCCTGTGGAACCCAGGCTATCAAAACAACACACACAGGCCAGACAAGGATCTGCATAGGCTACAGAGCCATCACAGCTCCAGGTGTCACTCACCATCCGTGTGCTCTTCAGAACTAGAAGATTCCATGAAGGGGAAATACCTCCCAACTGATTTTTCTAAGAAAGAAAAGCAGAAAAAAATGAAAGTTGCCATGGGCAGCTAGATTGGCAGAGATAGCTTGGCTCCAAAATACTGCAATGAGAGGTTTACACAAGGGTCAAGATAACCACATCTTAGTTTCTGAACAAAAGAAAAAATTGTCCTCATCTTGGTACCAGGTGGAAGCCACCTATCTCTGCTCCCATAGGGCATGGGATTCACCCATCATGTAATAAAGGTCAGAGGTGTTGGTTTCATAAGCCTGATGAAAGAGGCTGAGCCAGCACAACAAGCTTTAAGGAGTGAATTAGAGCCAGCCCTCACCACAGCTATTTGACAAATTCTGTTCCTCTGAGATTTATGGAGTGCCTGCCAGATGCAAGGCAGTGTACCATGAATTAAAATTTTAAAGAAATTCTCAAAACCTCTATTACCTTTGATCGATAACCCCTGGGCAGGTAGAGTTACTCTTTTATCAAATGATGAGCTCAGGCCCAAAAATGTTCTGTGACTGATGAGGTAAAGAAGTCACTGAGCCTGGATGTCAGTTGCCCACTGTATGAGCCTGGGTGAGTCTTTCAACCACTTGGTCTTCAGCTATAAAGAGGAGGGTTGACCAATTGTTTCTGTCAGAGACCCCTGATAGTTTGCTTCTTATCCTCTGTAGATAACATTTGTAGAGTATCTGACAACATGAACTGGGTACCCATTTTACACATTTGCATATTTCTAACATTCTATGATTTATCAAGGCCCATACACTCAAAGCAATGCTGTATAAATCTTATATTGAATTATATTTATATTAAATACATTTGTATTAAATTATTCATGTATAAGAAATAAGGGAAAAGTGAGCAATACCTTCTTTCTTTCACTCAACTGGCATTTCTTTAACCCAAACTGTGTCTCATCTTATTCCTTGCTTTTATTTCTAGAGCCTGAGCCTGAGCATCAAGACTTCCAGAGTCATTTTTTTATTATTGTTTTTTTTGGTCTTAATGTAAAAAATAGTTGCAGAGAGAACACACATTTTAGTTCATCCTAGGGTGCCTCAGAAAGTTATGCAAGCTTTCCACAAGTGGGAATCTAAAATTCACCCTTTTAAAAATCCATTGTAAACAGGTGTCATTATATAAACAGGTTATATAATGACACCTGTTTACAATGTATTTTATAATATATATTATATATTATAAAATCCATATATAATATATAAAAATATATTATACATAATATTATATATATGTTAATGAAACCTGTTTACAATGGATTTCTAAAAGCGTGAATTTATATATATAACATTATATTTATATATATATATGTATATATATATGCAGCTGAGAACAATATATATTGTTCTCAGCTGCTAATATAAATTTCTGTAGTGGTTTACATTTGTAAATGATTTTATAATTATTTAGCTGGCTCTGTGATAACCTTCTAAATTAAAACTCAGCCTCAGTAATGGATGTTTTGACTTCACTTGCCAAGTCCACTAACAGGAAATGAGTGAAGACCTCTGGTTGGGAAAAGACCTTTCTGTGTGTTTCTAGCAAGTAAACTGTCATCACATTTAATTGAGATTTGAGAAATGGTAGCAAAACAGCAGTGAATGATGGTATTTGCAAATTAGTTGAAGCCAAGTGAATTTTTGCCTGGAGTGTTCAGACTGAAAAAATAAATATGAAGAAAATCAATGTTAGAAGAGAGAATCTTTCTTGTTGCCCTGCTTATTTTCCATGTATTAAAATGCACGTATCTGATTCGGCTTGGAAGTCCCTGTCTTTTTTAATCCTTTAAGGGAATCTGTCAAATTTGAAATGAGATGTAGATATAAGATGTAGCAGAAACAATCTTTGAACTTACTGTACTGATCAAATTAATGGCCAACCTGTATCTTCCCCTACTCAGCCCCTAATATCTATTTCTTCTTTTCCAGGGAATCATTTCAAATGCTTCCAAAGGGGGGGAAATGCTTTTAAATTTTCTTCACTTTCAACTGTGATATGGGGAAAACCATCAATACCCATTTCTGCCAGTAATTGACACTCAACGGTTATCAATGAGTCTATCCAGAACTCTGTTCCCTGTTCATTCTTGTGCTTTTATACAACGTAAGTATGTGAGGTCAGTGCAAAGTAACAATCTTTGAAAGAATGTTAGATAACAAAGGCTTTATTTTAGACATAATCACCTCTAACATCTATGTCTAGCAATCTGAGTTATAGAACAGTTCTTTCTATCCCAAATGTAACATATGTTTAATTTAGATTTTTGGAGAGGTTATCATATATTTAATCTTAATCTCTTTTTAGAAAACATTTTATATTTTCAAGATAACACAGTATAGTTTGTTTTGGCTTAATAATTACTTGAAACCAGACAAACACTATTTATATAAAGCACTATGATTAAAAACTGTTTGCCTTTTTACACTTAGATATATGTAGAGGACATATACGCATATAACATACACATGTGTAAAGGTTAAATTTTTCTCTAATCGTTTTCTACTTCAGTAAGTTTTAGTAAATATTGAGCTTCAATAGTGGGATTAGTTTTTTCCTATGACTAATTTGTTCTTGACTCCAATGATAAATAAAAAGGAAAAAAGAAGATAATCCCTGTCATAAATGACAATTGATCCAACATTATTTTTTTATTTTTTTCCAAGTTCTGTGGCTAGATTCTAGGAAGGAATACACGGATAGTTTTATGATGAAAATTTTCACTGTGATTCTATTAACCTGTTTCAGCTTTTACATGGGGTATTTATCTTTATAAAATCAAAATATGCTTTCCTTCAAAATTAAGTTTATTTACAATGCTGATATAAAAGGCCCCCAAATTGTAGTGCAATTCTCAGCTATGGAGATTTAAGAAACATTCCTAAATTTGGGTGCTACATCAGGTATGTGGAATAGTTATTTTCCTTACCTTTAACAGAAACAGAAACAGAACAAAAGGATTGCGGAGATGAAAAATGAAACAGAAATCCTATTTTTACATGTCAAAGTAATTTTTCGCCCTTTAAAATGGTCTAGGCTTTAAATGACCATAATTCTAACTCATGCCCATGTAAGAAAAGGGAAGCAAAACAGAAAGGAATCATAAAAATCCCAGTGTAGTATATTCTTACTTTAAGTATTACTGCAGTTGTGTCCAACTCCAGCATGACTTCTAAGCACTTCTGCCTTACTCTTACCCTTATTCGTCTCTAATATGTTTCACATTGATTTTTTTTTCTATTCTCTGCTGACTGCACAGTCTAAAAATGCTTTGACCTTAAAGTCAAGGTCAAGTTTGCATTCCTCGAGTAAACAAGAAAGAAAGATGGAGAAGAGGAGGACTTAGAAGCATCTAACCAAGAAAAATTGTGGAGCAAAAATATGTCTCCAAAAAGAAAAAAGAAAACAATGTCCCTTTTCCGGGATTTCTTTTTCTTCTATATTTGGCGTTAAAGGTGAGGAGCATTAATATAAGCTGCCAGTGAAAGGAGTGAAATTTTTTCCTCAATTATTATTTGTAAAGGAACTAGTCTGGCATTAAATATTCCTATCAATTTGTAGAATAATAGATATGATAGAATGAAAGTTCCAATCATACTATTATGCTCAGGTATTATACTGGAAAAGCAAACTACATGTAGCTCCAAGAAAAGTCTAAATAAATTAGTGAGGAAAAATATGCTTAAAAAAGCCATTACTTTGAATAATCTTCTAGATTTGTTGTTGCAAGTTTTATAAAGACTTCATCTCCCTCGCAGGGCATAACTACAGTAATTTGACAGTTAACCACTTAAAAAAAGATAGTATTTCTTGAAATGTTCATAATTTTCCATTTATAACAAAGGCAGGGAAATAACCATACTCATAAAAATATATTTCTTCTTTTCCTATTCTTGTCTGAAGCAAAGATTCCACACAACTTAAAAGAAGGCATTTTAAAACGTCAGTACGATGCATCTAATGTGGACATGGTTAATCAATACAAAGTTAACACTTTGCATTGAATATCTGGGAGATCTACTTTTTCATAAAGGCCCTCCACAGAAATACCATGTCTCCTTATTGAGGCCTTTTAATTTAAAGATAGGTCTAGCTCCTGAACATAAGACCTGAAACAATAAATTGCATAGAAGAAAACATAGATATTAAACTTACGGACCTTGGGTTCAAAGAGGATTTTATGAATTTGACCACAAAGGCAAGGGAAGTAAAAGCAAAAATAAATGAATGAGACTATATCAAACTAAAAAGGTTCTGCACAGCAAAACAAACTATCAACGAGACATAGAGGCAGCCACCGTAAGGGAGAAAATATTTGCAAACAACGCCTCCGATAAAGGGCAAATATCCAAAATATGTAAAGAAACCATAGAACTCAAAAACAAACAAACAAACAAAAACAAAATAAACAATTCAGCTAAGAAAATGGGCAGAGGACCTGAACAGGCAATTCTCCTGAGAAGGCATACACACAGCTAACAGATACATGAAAAGATGCTTAACTTCACTAGCTATTAGGGAAATTGCAAATCAAAACTACAATGAGATATCACCTCATACCTGTTAGAATGGCTGTCATCAACAAGACAAATAACAATGTGTTGGAGAGGTTATGGGGGGAAAAGGAACGCTCATGCACTGTTAGTTGGAATGTAAATTGGTGCAGCCTCTATGGAAGGCAGTGCGGAGCTTGCTCAAAAAATTAAGCATAGCATTACCACATGACCAGCAATCCCTTTTCTGGGTTATCCACTCCCCAAAAAATCTGAAAACATTTATTCATAAAGATATATGTACCCCTATATTCATTGCAGTATTATTCACAATGGTCAAAACATAGAAACAACAGAAGTGTTCTTCCATAGGTGATTGGATAAAGATGTGGCACATATGTACAGTGGAAAGTTACTCATTAGTGGTTACAAGAAAGTAAGGGGGAAGGAGAGGTAGTAGAAGAGAGAAAGGGGGGTCAACTATATGGTGATAAAAAGAGAACTGACTCTGGGTGGTGAACACACAATGCAATATATAGGTGATGTGTTATGTAAATGTACACTTGAAACCTATATAATTGTACTAACCAATGTCACCCCAAAAATTTTAATTAAAAAAAATGAAGTTAGGTCTATACATAAGCCTTTTCACAGTGTCTTAATTATGATGTGATATGATGTGCTGTCATCCCAAAAGCAGTTTCAGTAACTGGTTTGCATTCACCTGGACTGCTAGTTTGACTTAAACATATATATCCCATCATACAATATGTCGTAGGTCTCTATCCATTGAAAGCACATTTTCACCAAGATTAGAAATCTACATATGATTTTTGTGAATAATATTGGTATCAGCATCCATTTCCACTTCTTCCTTTTTTAAGCAAAATCCAATTTTGTCTAAATATTCACCTTTCCTCCTATAAGCATGGACCTCAACTCCAGCGTCAACCTCAATGGAATGTGGCTCCTTTCCTTTCCTTTCCTTTCCTTTCCTTTCCTTTCCTTTCCTTTCCTTTCCTTTCCTTTCCTTTCCTTTCCTTTCCTTTCCTTTCCCCTTTCCTTTCCTTTCCTTTCCTTTCCTTTCCTTTCCTTTCCTTTCCTTTCCTTTCCTTTCCTTTCCTTTCCTTTCCTTTCCTTTCCTTTCCTTTCCTTTCCTTTCCTTTCCTTTCCTTTCCTTTCCTTTCCTTTCCTTTCCTTTCCTTTCCTTTCCTTTCCTTTCCTTTCCTTTCCTTTCCTTTCCTTTCCTTTCCTTTCCTTTCCTTTCCTTTCCTTTCCTTTCCTTTCCTTTCCTTTCCTTTTCTGCCAGAAATTGATTCAGGAATGAGATGTGATCTAACTCTAGACAGGGAGATGTGAGGAATGTCTATTAGGAGGATTTTAGAAAAAGAAAGAGGCATGAAAAGAGACTCCTTTGTCCTGTGGGTATTATTGCCCATGAACGTGCTGTTTAGAACTGACAGTCTTCTTACTAATAGTCTGGAGATGAAACAAACTCAAAGGGTAGCAGAGTGGAGAAAAGACATAAAAGAAAAGGATAGAAAGAGAAGGGAAGGGAAGGGGAGAGGAGGGAAGGGGAAAGAGAAGAAGAAAGAAAAGAGAGAGGAAGGGAGGAAGGAAGGAAGGAAGGAAGGAGGGAGGGAGGGAGGGAGGGAGGGAGGGAGGGAGGGAGGGAGGGAGGGAGGGAAGGAAGGAAGGAAGGAAGGAAGGAAGGAAGGAAGGAAGGAAGGAAGGAAGGAGGACTCCATATCGCACAGGCATAGTATCAATCAGCCCTGAGGCCCACCCTACTTAGGACTTAGCTGTGTGAGACATTATTTTTATTGTTATTTAAGACATTTGGTATCTAAGTTTCTGTTCTTTGCAGCCAGTAACATGTTAACCAATTTCTCTTGGCTTCCTTCACTGGCTTCTACCTTCTGAGCTTATGCTTTTCAGAAGAAGAGAAATTCCAAAGCTAATGGTTTATTCTCTTATTTAATTTGAAACTTTCTGTCACAAACAGAGGGAACAAGATAAATTTACAGAAAGTAAAATAAGATGACTTAACAATATGGAAATATTAAGATCTGAAATGTGTCTTGGAGGAGTTGCTTGGCATTTCCTGGCAATGTTTCCAGCCAGTGTCAGGCTGCTGAGTAAAGATGTGAAAAACAGAGCATTCAAATGGCCATCATTTATGCAACATGAGCTCACACAGATTATGACCATTTTATTAGATTGGCATGCCAGAGGAAAAACAAAATTCCAATTTCTCTCCACAGCCTTTCTGAAACCTGCTGTCAGGTTTTCTTCCCCAGCACTCAGTGACATCCCTAGGCAGATTCCACAACTTTTTGCTTACTTTCAGGTACTATAAAAAACTTTTCGAGAACTAAAACAGTCCAATCCAATCAAAGACCAAAACTTGAATCTCTCCTGCAATTCAAAGCTTTTCTCTTCCTTCTCCCCAGCACAGGCCTGTCTGCGGACCCTTTCTTCATTGTCAAATGCCCAGGTGTAGGACAAATGTTCAAAATATCAGGAACCCCACAGACAGAATTTCCTGATGTTTGTAAAACATTCTCCAGCTAATCTCTTGCAAGACCCTTAACTCCTGCTCCTGGAAAGTCCTGAGGATCCCTTTACCCAGCAAGCATCCCTCTTGTGTGAGCTCCTCTCAGGATAACTTGTGCTATTTGCACAGCCTCCACTCATCCAACAGGAAACGGAAAACACCCGTCTCTGCTATGTTCTCAAATTGCAGGCACAGTTGCCCTCTGGCCTCACTCTGCTACTCTGCACATCTTCAGCCCTCTCATGCCTTCTGCTTTCTCCTGAAAAGAATCAGGCACCAGTCCTCATGGTGCCCAAACTGAAGAGCTTATGGCCAATAGCCATTAATCACATGTGGCTGTGAGCACTTGAAATCTGGCTGGTCCAAATAATCAAGATCTCAAAGACTTAATACAAAAAAATAAAAAATTAAAAACAAATAAATGATAATGTGGCTCACATGGCATTTCCATTGGTTGACTCTGCTCTAGAGCCTTGCAACTCAAAGTGTGCTCCAAACCAGCAGCACTGGTACCAGAAATAAAGAAATAAAGACGCTTGGGTTTATGGTATGCTCAGAATGGGCATTTTAATGAAATCTCTAGGTAAAGCTCTGATCTAGAGCTGGGCTACTGAATCTGTGGTCTCGGCACGCGATGCTGATCGTTGAACAGTCTGTTACCAATTTGTGACAAAATACGTATAGAAATTAAAAGTGATGTTTAGAAATTTTATAGCACTGATGTTACTATACAGGATATGTGATCGATGAAGACTTTTTTATTTCGTTTTTCTAGAAATGCAGTTTTATTACATTTTATCCAACTATCAGTCCATTGTGAAGCATTGCTCTAGAGAACACATTTCAAACTCTCCCAAGAAATTTCTCACACTTTGTAAGACAGCATCTTCCCTGCTAGTAAGTATCTCTCTCCTCACTATCTTTTCTCCAAAAGTGTTTCCTGCAGTTTCTTCCCCTAACTTGAGATGAGTCACATAGTTGCTTACCCTTGCATGCCACTGTGCTCTCTATTCTTACAGATTTCCTTTGAGAAATTAGCCTCTAATAATTATCCCCAGACTGTTAAATGTGTTCTCTGAAGTAACAATATAGTTGACAATTGGGTCACATCTTAGCTCATCCTATGAGGAACATATCTAACGCCTCAGCTGTCACTGAAACAACTGTCACTAGTTTTCCTCAGTTTCAGACTTCGGTCCAAATTCCAAAGCAAAAGGAAAATTCCCATTCCACAACCTACCAAGGCCAAGACTCCCAAATTCTCTGAGGAACTTATTTTGGGCTTTGGCAATTTCTGTTTATTTATGTGTTTATTTATTTTTCCTGTCGAAGCACTCTTCCAATTTCCGCAAATTGGTTGAAGTCGTCATGGCAATCAATCTCACTTTGAAAGTTTTAGTTATTTCTGAAATATTGTACCCCATGTTTCTTCTAAAGTTTAAGGAAAATCTTGTTGGCATGCCCAAAATAGCCTGTTAAGATATGCTATACCTAACTTTGCGCAGATTACATGTTCCTGGCAAATATGCATTTTAAACCTCTTTTTGGTCAATTTAATGTCCACAAACAGTTCACCATTTAAAGCAACCTTATGGCTTATTTTGCAAAACAAAGACTCCTTTATTCAATGAAGGATCACTTCCAAATTTTCCATTTTAACCACATAAACACAGATTTCCATATATCAAGTTTATTTCAAAAATGCACCTGAGTTTTCATTGCTATCCATTTTAATATTTTATTAATAATTTTAGTATTTAGTGGAAACCACATTTGGAAAAAAAGAAAAAAAAAGCACTGAAATTTCCATAATTTCCTTATGGCTTTTTTAGAACTTTGCTACGTACCATGGCACTTTCAATAGATCCATAAGTATTAAGTTGGTGCAAAAGTTATTGCGGTCTAAAAGGTTGAAAATAATTGCAAAAACCACAATTGCTTTTGCATCAACCTAATATAAGCAATTCAATTCATTTTTTAAAAATTCAATGGATATTTATTTAGTCTTTAATATATAGTAGGCACTCTACTACACCCTAAGGGTACAAAAAGGAATGGCATATGGTGCTTTCCTTGTGGAACAGAATACGGTAGATAAGCCAGACTCCTACATAGATAATACAACACAATGTCACAGACTATAAGACAGCATTATGTGCAGGTATCCGTGGGAGTAGAAGGGAGGGACTTTAGCTCTTGAGGAGATTCAGGTAAGGCTTCCTGAGGAAAATGATACCTGAACTAGAAATAGATGGAGTCACAATAGGTTTTTCAGGTTAAAAAAAAAAAAAAAAAAAGTTTTGAAAAGCATTCAGGGCAGAGAGTACTGCATGACACCCAGAAGGCATAAAAGAGAGCCCAAAAGTTTCAAAGCTAAGTGAGATAAACTGAGGCTGGTGAGCACAGGGAAACCCAAGAGTGTGAAGGGGACTTAACAGGTGTCATAGGCCATGAAAGTGCCTCAAACTCTTAACATTGTAGCTGTCAGTTTGTTTCTTTTCTGGTCTAATTTTGTGATGATTTCCATAGACAATCTTTAACATCAACCCTTGTTGAGTTCAAGGTTACATTTAACAATCAAGGAGAAAGTTAGTGTCAATGAAACAAGCAGTCAATAAAAGATAGAGCAGGAATATTTTCTAGGTTTGTTCATAGATAATGGTCATAGCCTTAACATTTTTCTTTTCTTTTTTTCTTTTTTCTTTTTTTTTGGTATTTAGCGTTTTAAAGATCCTTTCTCAAGTAGTGTTTCATTTTCTAGAGCAACTTTGTGACATACATAGAGCAGATATCATTCTTTTTTTTACAGATTAGGAAACTGAAACCAAGAGAGATAGTCATACCAGCAGTAAGTGGCAGAAGAAGAAAGTGGGACCAAGGCTTTAAGCCACAAATTCTTTGCTCTTTTTCTTCACCAAGAGATGTTATATATGCTAATGAAATTCCTTGCCAAGTTTAAGAGTGCTCATTGATAGCGAACACTATACGTAACACTAACCTAAGGCAAAGGCACAGGTTTTTGTAAGTCTGTCTAAACTATGTTTGCCACAATTCCTATGTAGATGATGCTGTTAATGATAGGTCAAAACTAATAATTTATTGAGCACCAGGAACTGACTGACTTAAAATATGTTTTTCTTTCCATTGTAAGCATTTTAATCTATACATTTCCCCCTAAGAACCACTGTAGCTGCATCTCACAAAATTTGATATGTTGGGTTTTTTATTATTATTAGGTCAAAATATTGTCTGATTTCTCTTGTGAGTATGTCTTTGATCCATGGGTTATTTGGAAGTGTTTTATTTAATTCCAAATATGTGAAAGTTTCCTTGATATCATGTTCTAATTTAGTTATACTGGTC
The DNA here is from genome assembly GCF_057876585.1 of Rhinolophus sinicus. Classification (NCBI taxonomy): domain Eukaryota; kingdom Metazoa; phylum Chordata; class Mammalia; order Chiroptera; family Rhinolophidae; genus Rhinolophus; species Rhinolophus sinicus. Next base: position 43,313,831 of record NC_142517.1, on the reverse strand, counting down.
AGGAAAGCATACTATATATGCTTTTAGTCATTTTAGTCAAATTGATTGAGATTTACATTAAGGTACAGCATGATCTAGGTAAATACACTGTGAGTACTTGAAAGCAATGTATATTCTGCAATTATTGAGTGCAGTGTTCTAAAATAAGGATTAGGTTCATGAGGTTGATGATGTTGTTCACATCTTTTGTATTTATATTTACATTGAATTTATGTCAGCTTGTTCTAACAATCACTGACAGAAGACTTCTAAAGTAGCTAACCGAAATAATAGATTTGTCTATTTTCCCCATATAGTTCCGTTATATTTTTACTCCACGCATTTTTCAATTCTCTGGTTATGTGCCTACATGTTTAAGATGTTTACACCTTACAGATGAATTGACTCTTTTGTCATTTACAAGTACTCTTTTTACCTGTGGTAATGCTCCTCACCTGAAAGTCCATTTTCTCTGGCATTAATGTGGCCACAGCAGCTTTCTTATGCTTTTAGCATAGATTCTCTTTTACCATCCTTTTATTTTCAGTCGATGCTATTGCACTTAAAAGGAATTTGTTGATTTCAAGATTCCACTCAGAATGTAGAGTTGGAAAAGTATTGCTCCTATCCTCACTACAATGATAATAGTAACAGCACCAAAGGACACATTTATCCTTTCCAGTGCTACACAGTCACTCCCAGGTATCTGGTTTCTTTTCCCTTCACCTGGAAGCACTTCCTTTAGCATTTCTTATAGCTTAGTTCTTCTGGTGACTAACTCTGAAACTTTTTGCTTTATGAAAATATCTTGCAATACAGGTCTGCTAAAGACGAATTCTCTTACATGAGTATTTTGTTTATGTGAAAATGTTTTAATTTCACCTTCATTTTTGTATTATATCAGTGGGTTGAAACAATGAAAATTTATTATTTTACAGTTCGGAAGTTTAACATGGGTCTCACTGAGCTAGAATCAAGGTATCAGCAGGGCTGTGTTCTTTCAGAAGCTCTAGGAGAGTATTTCTTTGCCTTTTCAAGCTTTGAGAGGCTGCCTGCTTTTCTTGGCTCAAGACCATCTTCAAAGCCAGATATGTGCATCTCCCTGATCCTTATTCCATAGCTACATCCCCCTCTGATCACAGGAGGAAAAATTATCTGCTTTTAAGGATTTTGATTATATTTGATTATACATGATTTATTTAGCCCACACAGATAATTCAGAATAACCTCCCCCATCTCAAAATGTGTAACATTTATCACATCTGCAAAGTCTATTGTGTCATGTTAAGTAACATATTCACAGGTTCTGAGGATTAGGGTATGAGCGTTTTGGTGTGTGGGGGTGGGGGCGGGGGGGCATGATTCTGCCTACCGCATTTTTAACCTAAACATAAAATTCTGGATTTACAGACTTTTTTCCCTCTTTCAACACTTTTCACAGGTTATTTCATTGAATTCAGGCCTCCATCATTATGATAAACAAAGTAGCTATCATTTATATCATTGTTGCCTAGTACTAATATTTTTCCTCTTTAACATTTTTTTTAGCACTATGAATATGATATTCCTATGTAGTTTTATTTGTAGTTATCTTATTAAGGTTTGTTCAGCTTCTTGGATTTGTAAATTGATATATCCCTTGAAATTGGGGATTGGCCATTATTTCTTCAAATATGTTTTCTACTCACTTCTCTTTTGCTTCTTTCTCTGAATTTCAAATCCACATATATTAGACCAGTCAATATTGAGACCAGTCACTGAGACTGCCACTCTACTTGGCTCCACCTCCCCTGCACAGTGTCAAGAAAGAATACCCAGGGAGAAAGCTGGGCCCATGCTGGGGCTAATTTCCCAAGACTTTCAGTCTTCCACTATTTTTTAGTGCCTTGACAAAGTTCTCTCATGCATTTTGTTCAGTTTTATAGTTGTTTTTGGCAGGAGAGCTAGACTGGTAAAAGTTACCGCATCAACAAATAGAAATAGAAGTTGCCAAAATTCGTTTTCAAAGAATAATTTGCACCCTGATTTTTGGGTCAGCATAGGACCTCTTTTCTCTTACATTGTTACCTTTGGTTCAGTTCACCCAAGCAATCTCGCCATTTTGTACCACTGACAGGAAATGTTTCAGATAAGTGCAGGTTGAGTATTAGACTAAATATAGGAATTTCATGACAATAACACATGAAATTTTTGCATAAATTTATCCAACTCTACCATCAAAATTATTGCTCTTCTTTGTGTGCCAAGACAAAAGATATTTTTCACTAAAAATCTCATAAACAAATTTAGAGACAAATTGTTGGTTCATCTCATCTATAATTTGTATTTTATGCTGCCAATCTAGCAAACTACCTTTTACTTCTCACTTTAACCAAAAAGACAAATAAATGAAATGCAGTGCTCACCTTTCAGAGAGCTTACGTAAAGATTTTATGATAAAAATCAACAATACAAAGTGGATTCATCTAATTTACTGAACACTATGCTCCTCTCCCCAGCTAAATACTGCGACCTTTGACTCAACTTGAAATGGGTGAGCATTTTTCCCAAAGGATAATTTTAGCGGCCCAGGTACAAACATGACTGGGTTTGTTTCTGCCTCAGCCAAAGAATAGCCTTTGGAAATAATTCTTAGGTTGGATACTGGTTCCATTAGCCAATATAATCTGTAATGCAGATGCCTTGAGTTTCCACTTTCAAGTCGACCATTGGCCTAAACACACCTCTCATGTATATGGTTATGGTGTAGTTGAAATGCAGTGACATCTGCATTATGCCTGGCACACAGTAGGTGCTTTTTAAGGGTTAGCTCATCCTCTTATGCTTTACCCTGCCCTTTTCATACTCCTACCTTCAGGGTCACAATGCCCTAGAAGACATGATTAGAAGAGTGATTTCCAATCTGTTGAGTCTTTGCATTCCTCTGAAGTAGTTCTTGGGCCACTGGCATTGAGAAATGACAGAGTATAGAGGTGCTTTTTAAACGTTTTACCTTTTATATAGTGTGGGTAGTATAAATTTCCTTTGAAAAACAGGTTCCAGTCTTGTTTTTCTTTGGGCGGGGGGAGGGAGGATGAACAGATTTAGAGAAATAATAAGTCCTACATCCTTTCCTCACTATTCCCACTTCTCTTTAGAAGTAAATACTTGCAGGAAATTTAAATGTAAGGGAAAATAGCCCTCCTTCTCTTTTCCTCTCTTACAATCTTTCTAACCTCTGCTTCCTGCATGGGTAAGTGAGTTCACAAAATCCTTCTGCTACCATAGATGATTTCCAAAGTCTTCAGTTGGCTTCATTTGGAGTCAATGAGGGAGTACAAGTTACTACAAGAAGAGAAAGATAACACATCAGGCTATATTACCCAGCACGCACAATAAATCCAATGTAATTATATAGCCTGTTCTGACTTTAAAGATATCCATAGACATTGTTTTGTATGAGCTCTATTGCCAAAACGACTGTGGAAAAAATATAGGAAGCATTGTTGTCTCCATTGAACAAATGGGAAAACTTAGGTTTAGTGATCAACTACATAAATAAAAGAGAAAGAGGAAGGAATGCTGCCTTTCTCTCTCACAAATGATATTATATCTTTGGCATAGGCACCAAACATATTCAAATCAATTGAAGCTTTATCAATGATAATGCTAGAAATAAGTATGTCTGAGAAGTATTTTTTATGGTTATTTTAAATATTTATCATTAGGCTTCAGTAAGTACAGATTATTCACTTAGTCTTTGTAGAATGAGAATTATTCACAAGTCTGAGCTTTAAAATCTTACTTAAAACAATTGACTACCTTTCAATAGTATTTGTTAACACTTCTGTTGAGCTATTTTTCTTTTACTTTCCCTTGTAACTCATAATCCATTAAGAAAAAACAAATTCAAAACAAAATCCATAATTTACCAAAGCAGGTAAAGGTGAAAATTATATTGTTCAAGATGACAACAATCAAATAACCAACAAACCTCAGTTAATTTTTAGAGAAGGTTGACAGACTAAGAGGAAATGCTGTATTTGGCATGAAGAGGGGTGACTGAAATGATTTATTTTCAGACAAGATACATAACTGAAGTTTTGGTCCAAGTTTATTGTAATTTGGTATCTTTTTAATTAGGTAATTTTAAGTTTATAGTTTTGAGTCATCAGGAGAAAAAAAATGCAACATAATCTGTTTAGAGCCAAGGCATGCTGCTGACACATTCAAAAAGTCCTAAATCTTTATAAATAAACACTGTCTGTGTTTATTTCAAAACATCTGAGAACAAGGGAAATACAGTGACTCTCTGAATGGTTCAATGTGGAACTGTTTGTGCTGATTCATCATTATCTGTGGATCCCTTCTGAGATACAATGGAGTGTGTTCAGTACCTGCCAAATATACAGATATGAATAATTCTGGAAGGAGAATCACATTATAAAAATTATTTTTTTTCCTACCTCAAACACTGCCAAAAATCCGGAAAAAAAACTTTTTTTCTAGAACTAAGTACAGTGGCTTTTACTCTCAGTACTCATGTAAATAATTTTTTCAAAGAGAAAAGTTATTTAAATTGAATCTGGAATCTTGTTTCATTTCTCTTATATTTAGAGAGGAAAGGTTAAAAATAAAAATTGCCAAAATTTTATAAATTGGGTTTATAAGACTATTTCTCTCTACCTCATAGAAACAAATTCAGTGGTTTTCACCACATACAAGTAAATGAGGTGATGATTTTGAATTCATGGGCCAAATGGCTGAAGAAGAGGGAAAACAGAAAACATTTTTCTGTTAATTATGTATTATTTCCTAGATTATTAACCCTTTCACTGCACTAATTGATTTCAAGTTATTTTTCAAACTGTGTCAAAAATCCACACACAAAAAAAAGTTGATATTTTGACTATTTTATGCATATATACTTGAATTCCGCAGCAAAGGAAAAAGTTTTTTGAGCTCGTGGGGTAAACTCGAATGCTGCAATCAGCAGAGGTAAATATTTATTCAGATCTATCCGAACATTTCAGCAAAGGAGTTAAAGTTGCAAAGTTTGTCAATCTATAATTAGTAACTTAAAATATTTTAAAATTTAAGCATTTGTGTACAGTCTCACAAATATTTTTAGTGTTACCTCTCAGTGGTCAATCAAATATTATATCCAAGTACAGGACTAAGTAGAAAATATTCCTCCACACATCCTGAAATTTTTCCACTTAACTAAGCTCAAGGATTATGCACTACTCTCTGGGCTTGAGACTTGAAAGCAGTTTGTATGACTCTTTCATTTTCTTCATTCAATCCAGTCTTTCCACAAACACTCATTATCAGTTAATATGTGATAGGTACCATATCAGGAGCTGGGGATAGAGACTGGGATGTAGTCATTATCATCAAGATTGTTATTATCTAGCATACAGAGACAGACACATCAAGAAATAAGTAAAGTGCATATGATAAATGTACAAAACACAATGGGGACCCAAAGGAGAGGCATTTTTGTTAGTATAATTATTGCCTCCAAATAGAGTAGGCTGGGGTTTTAGTCTCAATTATTTTCTAAAAGAATCATTTTTTATCACATTCTCAAAAAATGATTTGAGTTAGAAATAATTTTAAAATATGACAATCTGTTACAAGCTTAGATTATTTTAGTGCTTACTCATAAACTAAAATCAGATTACTTATTATCATTATTTTATGCAAATCCCCAATCCTCTGTAAAATCAGGTGATGGCTATCCACATGCCATGTGGGCTTCTATATAGATATGTTAGAAGTCACTTGTGACTTAAGATGTGAGCATTTTATTATAGTAAATTATACTTTAATAAAATACTATTAAATACAAAATTATATCCTCTGTTAACCTCTTGTTAAAGTGGTGACTGAAAAACTCCTCAATGATCTGAAGGAGTATAACTGTTACATTTGAGAATATCTTAAAACATCACAACAAAATGTGACTAAAATTTAATCGAAAAACGTAAAATTTCTACATGTCAGGCCAATCCAACGACCCAACTAAAATGTCTCAACTAAGGCTACTTCCTCTTTGAAAATAGATAGTTGAAAACTGGAAAAATAATCAGTGTAAACATTGAGGCAAACATTTTTAGTATAACTGTTCAATTCAAATCTTGACTGAATTTACAGGTAAACTGGTCTTGTTTTCAATCAGAGAAATGAGCTAATTTCAAGTATGTTAAGGAGAGTGGTCCATGATGTCCAAGAAGAAAAAATATCTGAGCCTTCAACAAGAATCTGAAGAGGCCAGTGGTAGCACTCAGATGTGGCCCTAACGGACTTAGGAGAGAAGAACGATGACCAGAGCACTTAAAGATGACCACTTTGCCTAAAGGGAGAGCTGGTTGAGGTAAGGGGCCATACTATTTATGAGAAGCTAATGGTTTGACTGGACTGTCCGTGACCTCAAAGAAACAAGATGGAAGGGCTGGTGATAAGGAGGTTTTATCTCCCCATCAGATAAACATTACCACTGAATATGTAATCTGTGTAGCACCCCAGAGCAAGTCCTACGTTTCATCTATGCTGCCAAATACAACTCCGCTGTTCCCTGAAAATTCAGGTCTATTGTCCCAAGCAACAGTGAAAACCCTTGCCCCTTTTTTCTTTCTTTCTTTCCTTCTTCTTCTTCTTCTTCTTCTTCTTCTTCTTCTTCTTCTTCTTCTTCTTCTTCTTCTTCTTCTTCTTCTTCTTTTTTAAGCTATTTAACTAGTGATAGAAGAACCAGAAGGAGAAGTTGTCCAGGAGGGAATTTCATCTTTCATGTGAGTGGAGTCTTAATTCTGTCTCCTTGAGGCAGCATTCTCCATTAGGGTAAAAAGATCATTAAAATAAAGAACCCTGGTGTCAGAGGGTTGGAAAAAATAATTAGAAATGGATTATTAGGTTTATCAGCAAATACATCACTTATTGCTATATCCCTTGTTCCCAGATTTGTCCTTTCTAGCTTTGGAAGGAAAGCACCCATATTACTACCACCTTGGGTCTAGTCCAAGAGCAAGCTAGGCAGCTCAGTCAAAGGAATGACAGAAAATGACTAAGACTTGGGCAATGGAAAATGCAGCCAAGACCCCCACTTCTGTATCTTTTCTGTGCCCTGCATTCCCATGCCACCATGTTTTTCCATCATGGTCACACGGCAGTGCAATAGTCTGCTCCCCATGCTGTAACAGCAAAAATAACCCAATGGAGACACAGAGGAAGCCAAGGAGCCTCAGTCTCTCTGCCAAGAGGATTCTGAGGATAAAGTCAAGAAGAAAAGGACAGTGGAGGTAGAAGCCCACATGGCATGTGGATAGCCTCCACCCACCTGAATTTCTAGAGGGAGAGAGAAATAGGGGATTCAGTGTTAAGTTCCCAGATTGGAGATAATAAAGTAGAGAAAAAATGGGCAGCAGCGGGGGTGGGGGATTGACAGACCACCCTGTAGAGAAACATCCTGTCCTAGAACCTAGTATGATTCAAAGTATCCAGGGGCTAGAGCTTCTGCATGTGTACAATGGAAAGAAACGACGGTTAAAAAGAAAACCCAGCCCTCACCCTGTGCTGAGTGCCTGAGGAACTCCATCAGGACCATTTCACGTGGTCCATCCTCCGATCCCACATCACCTACAGAGAAGTAGCAGCAGAGAAGTGACTCTGGCCTCTGCTGCTGACTCTACGTTGGAAAGGTTTAATATATATCTCTCTGCTCTAGCTTTTCATGTTCCCTGTGCTGAAATGCTGTTCCCCCAAGTTTCCACATGACTCATTCCTTCACTTGCTCGAGTCTCTGCTCAAATGTCACATTCCCAGGAAATTCTGCCCTGACTATTCTACTTAAAATTGCAAAGCCCCTGCCCCCCTCAAAAACACACACTTTGCACTCTTGATCCCCCTTACTCTAGTCCACTTTGTTTCCATAGTCCTTATCACATTCTAACATACTATAGAGTTTACAGTATGTTAGAATTATCTTGTTTATTTTCTGCCATCCCCCACTAGAAGGTAATCCCTATCTGCTTTTCTCACTGATGCATTCTTAGTCCCTATAACTGCACCTGGGACAAAGGCAATGCTCACTAAAGATTTGTTGAACTATTTTATGAGTAAATGAAGAATGTCATAGACTGTCAGCTCTAAAGTTAGAGGGACCAATATGCTTCATCTTTGTATTCTTTGCAATTGATGCTGTACTTGGCGCACATACTACACTCTCAATAAATGTTTGTTAAATGAATGAATGTATAAAATTGTAATCCCAAATTGAAATCGCTGACTTTCTACTCTAGATTGGAGTGAGATTCACTCAGGATAGGTAGTGAATGGAAGGAAAGAGGATTTGATATAATAAGAATAATAGTAGTATTCATAGTAGTAGTAATAATAAGTCAGTTGTAATGTCTGTCAAGCACATTGTTTGTTAGACTAAGTCTGGTCTTCACAATTACCGTGCAAGGGAAGTATTATTATCTTTATCTTATAGATGAAAGTGTTAGGGCTCAGAATGTTTTAACAACTGTCTAACATCACAGAGATGGTAAAGACACCTGGGATTCAAAACTGGAACCAACTAGACTAACCCTAAAACCCAGGCACCATCCTGCATAATGTCCATTGTGCTCAGGTACAGAAACTAAACAGTGTTTTCCCTCCCATCACAGGTGTGCTGATACGCGAGAAATAACAATGCAGGATGTTTGATGACCCGGTGCTAAAGGACATTAGTGCCTTTGGAACATGAGGTAGCCTCATGTGAACATGCTGCCATTCTCAAAGATAAAGCAAACTAAACACTGAATTGAGAATTGAGGGGAGTTGAACTCCAGGAGGCAATTCAAGAAAAGCTTCTCAGAGGGAAGAGGTGTGTACGAAGTATTCAACAGGATGTATTCAACAGGAAGGGAAAAGGTAGCCTATCACCAGAAACAAAGAAAACAGATGGAGCCCCATGGGCAACAATGTAAGCTAAAATGCAATCTTTGTACTACATATTAATGTATGCATCCACCTAACATATATAGTGCAATTTCTAAGTTCAAGGTGCTTTTCTGAGCATTGAACATACAGCAGAATGGTCAGAAAATCCCTGCCCTCATAGAGTTTCCATTCAAGCAGGGGGGCAAACAAAATCAAATGTAGGTGAAATATGTAGCGTATGAGATAGGGTTCACGCTAAGTAGGGAAACAAAAAGAGAAAAAAAGAGGTTGGGAGTTTTAGGGGTTGTAATTTAACAGTATGCTATTTTAATACTATTTGAAGCTATCAAAGAAATTGGTACATTTAAGGCAAAATTGCCAGATTTTTGTAAAACAGTTCAACCTTGATCTCTGTTTGGCTGAATATGATTTTCTCATTCTTCAATTGAAATGGGCATTTCAAGAGAGTAACACTTATTGTCTCTGTACTTGAGGCTCTCGGCTGATTGCTCTGAACAGAGAATAATAGCAGAACTTCAGACAATTTCCAAACTGGTGAGAACCTTGGAAAAGGAGATTTAAAAAATGTTACACCCCACGGAGTCCTCACAGTTGGTGAAGAATAGCAGGACCTCCTCAGGCCAGCCAAAACTCTAGCCTGACCACTTCGGGTCATTTCAGTCACAGTGCTCAGACCTTGGTTAGAAAAAGAAGAAAAGAAGTGGAATAAAATGCAGATCTTGAGCAAAGAGCTTCATCATACTGGATAGGTCATTTCTAGAGCATTACACGATTAAGGAACTTGGGAGAGCAGAGTAGTCAATGTATCAGGACTTCAGAAAAACATCTTGTGGAAGGCTTTAAAATTACTTAGGAGATTAATAAAAATTGACATCTATATGGACACTATCTCATGGTTCACAAGCCAGCTGAAAGACTCACAAGCCTGTAAACAAATGACAATAAATGGCTTGCAGTTCATACTGAGAGGAGTTCTCAGGGCTGGCATCTGAAGAGCTCTGATATAGCATGAGAGCTCGATGACTAAGCTATTGCATTGAGATAAATAGATTGGGAATGAAACATGCGAATGAACTAACCTTACAGGAGTTGTTGGAAAGATATGGAACCTTATATCACGGAGTTGTTTATGTTCAGATTTACAAAAGGGCTGCTTCAGAACATCTGCTTTGCAGAATATAAAGTGGTGTCATGTCGGCTGGAAAGCCAGGAAGAAACCACACTCATGATTGGTTCAGGAGGAATGGCTGATACAAGAGGGGGCAGGAAAAGCCCTAAGTTAGATCAGGCAAATTGATGATTAGAAATAAAACAATCTACAAACACTTAAAAGATGTAAACACCAACTAGAGAATAAAATTATTTATCCTAATACCGTAAAACAGAGTAATAGGAGAGAATTAAAGAAAAGATAAGCACAGCCAAATGTTTTCTTTTAAAATTCATGAACTGGATTGGTCATTTAGACTAAGAAATGATCCTGTTATACTTCATATTACTATCTCAAGACCCTACTCAAATGTCACCATGTTTTTGGCTTTCTTTCACTCCTCTCCAATACCATCAAAGCAGAGTTAATTACTCCCTTAATTATCTTTCCATGACATTTAAGAAATTCTTATATTATAACACCAACCACAACTGCATTTTAACTATGTTTTGATCTTTGTTAGTAGGATAGGAGCTTCTTAAGGACTGGGTTTATGTCTTATGTTTTGTACTTCTACCATCAGAATATTGACTGGTATATTAAATGTTTAATGAATTGAATGACACCCTTACACATTCACTTGAGATTTAATTACTAATGTTATCATTTGTTACCTTTGATAAGGCCACACTGTGTCAAAAAGAAAATGAGAAAGTATCGTAAGTACTGATATGAAAAGATTTCCAATGTATCCATTCTTCAATAGAAAAGGCAAAGTGTCAAACAGTGTATAAGTGTATAGCTTGTTACTTTATGTGCAGAATGAAAGGAAAAAGAGGATATATTCACATTTGCTATTATTTTCACAAATGAAATCTGGAAGGATACTTAAAAAGCTAATTACTGATTAAGGAGGATGGAGGAAGGAGATAGTATAATGGGGACAGTGGTAAAAGCAAAATTTTTCACTGTATACATTTTTATATTGCTTTGTTTTTTTTTAAACATTCATTATGTATCACCTGTTCAAAACATTTAAAAATTTTTAAACTAATCATACGGAGAGTTAAAGCAACAACAAAAAGCCTACATAGGAAACCACGTTAATTGGGTTAAGCAGAAAGGTATTGCTATGGATTGGTTTGTTTGTATTAACAAATGAACTCAGTTCCAGTTATGGATGAAGTTGTTGAAGAAATTAAAGGGAACTTTTATTTCTTCATGCAAGTCATGATAATCATGACTTTCTTTTGAAAAGCTCACTGGATAAAGGTGACTGCTTCACTCCAGTTTTACTAATTGCACCACTAAGGGTAGATGCCCTAAGGATCCTCCATCTGTCACATTGAACCCAAGACAATTCCTTAACATATTGTTAGAAAATCAATATTTTAAATAATGAGATTTGGTCTCATTTGGAGTAGTGCTGGATGTTAAAATAGATTTTTGTGAAGCGTTTTTTGTTTTGTTTTTTAAACTTTTATTTATTTTAAGAGTGTTTTTCCATGACTCATCAGCTCCAAGTCAGTCTAGTTGTGGTATAGTTCGCAGTGGCCCATGTGGGGATCGAACCGGCAACCTTGTTGTTAAGAGCACCACGCTCTAACCAACTGAGCTAACTGGCCTCCTGTGAAGTTTTTATTCGTCTAACCTAATTAGTGATTGTTTCCCTGACTAAATACTTTTAAGCAAAAAGTATCATATTAAAAAAAATAATAATAAAATATATATATATATATATATATATATATATATATATATATATATATATCTTGAGCGGCACATATGAAAGTATAATTTTCAAGAGTTTATCAAACATAACTAATACAAATATAAAATAAGCATGTGTTAAAGAGTTATTCAACTCATTAATGAGAGAGAACCAGCTGAACAGTAAAGATGGTTCAAAGAAGATGTAAAGAACAGGGGTTATATAGGCATGGGAGAAAAAAAAAATATTTGGATAAGAAGGGGTTAGATACAGAACTGTAATATATTCTACAGAGCAAAATCATAAGCTTTGGGGTTATACTTTCTACCAGGCAGAAGTTATTTGCACCTCTACCAGATAGAAAGCTATCAATGAACATGAAACTTTATAGAAAACACATTTTTAATCAATAAGCATATATAATGAAACACAGGTATATTTTCCAAAATAATTTAATAATCTTTGGGCAGACCTGTTAAACAATGCTCTGATATGACATCCTCTCTGTGCCTTACTTCCGAGTTAGGTAATGTTTCTTAACACATGTTACTAAAAGTAAAAGTTAATGAAAGAATTGTGTGAGCGAAAGCTCTACTCTCATACAAGACATAATCTCAAGGATCACTAAATGACACTGTTTGGCTAATTTTTATAATAACAGTCTAGGAAAATTTTTAGAAACACATTAAATGAGCAATTTATAATTAACATTTTCATGGTGGAAACCCATGGGCCAAACCCAGAATAAGAACAACCCTGTTTATCTTTGTTCAAGACACTACTAATTTTTTAGCATCCTTTTTTTTGCTTTATATAATATCATAAGGAATTTTAAGTTGGAAAGTTTACAATTGGCATAAAGAGTGTTATGTGTCCTCATAGGAATTTCAGAGATGCTCTGTTTACATAGGATATGTGCCTTAATAAAAAAAATAAATAAATAAAAAAATTAAAAAAAATAAAAATGAAAGAAAGAAAAAGAAAAGCAGCTGGTTATTCAAATATTTTGCTTATAATGGCCAGATAAGTTGGAAAGGAAGAAAATGTTGTTAAGAGAAACACATGCAATTTGAATTATTTGAAATCCTTACAGCTACTATAGAAAAGAAACCTGCCCCAAAAAGAAGTGTCTCCAATACTTCTTACTATTTTCTTACTTATCCATTAAAAGCTGAAGCACTTTAATCCGACACTACTACTGTTATGTATTTGTGTTTTTTTTCTGGGGCTGCCTGCTAGCAGTGGGGGGGTGCATGGGAGGGAGCTTTGGGAAGGTGGGGGGAGGTGGCCAAGCTCCATGGCTTTGTTTTCTGCCTGGTGGTGAGGGCTGTTACACTTCAGTTGTCGGAGACTGTATCCAATCTTTGCCCCAAGGTCCCTGCCCCGATAGCTGGGTTCAGCCATATTGCATGCTGAACCCAGCTCAGACATGGAAACAACCAAACTGTCCTTTGATAGATGATTGGATAAAGAAGATGTGGTATATATATACAATGGAATATTACTTAGCCATAAGAAAAGATGAAATACTGCCATTTGCAACAATATGAATGTATCTTGAGATATGCTAAGCGAGATAAGTCACAGAAAAAGTCAATGACTTAACTCATATGTGGGATATAAAAAGCAACAAACATAAGATGAACAAACAAATAAACAAAAACTCATAGACACAGACAACAGTTTAGAGGTCACCAGAGGGTAAGGGGGGAGGGGGAGCTAGAAGAGGGGAAAGGTGGTCAACTATATGGTGATGGAAGGAGAACTGACTCTGGGTGGTGAACACACAATGCAATATATAGATGACATATTATAGAATTATATACTTGAAGCCTATATAATTTTACTAATCAATGTCACCCCAATAAATTGAAAGAAAAAGCTGAGGTATTATTTGGGAAAAAATAGGAACAAGAAAAAAAGACAACTTTAACATCTTCAAAGTAACGTCATCATCTTTTATTCTTCTCTGTGCCTGAGGCAGATTTTTTTCTTTGTTCTCTTCTCAATTGAAGCCTTAATAAAGCCTGGGGAGGAGAGACTTTATTTTCCCATGAAGATAAGGCTATTAATTAACTAGACTTGCCAAATAAGACTGGGAAAGTAAAGTATTAAGTAAGGGTCAAACTCAACTGCTGCAAAGTCATAAGCGGGACACCAATGCCGGGAACTTTCAATGTTAGAACCACCTTTCATGCTTTAACTTATCTGTGAGTAAAGAGCCGAGATTCTTTTAACAACTGATTGCTCACAATCAAAACCTAGGCTTTGGGGTCTCCTTATGGTATATGGTAGAACACCACATTTTCATTCACTTATTAATTCTTGAAAAAAACCTCAGGATCTGGTCTTGATTTAAAAAACACACAAACCAGCAAAATCATAAAAATAAATAAACCTGTCTTAAGAGAGACTACAAAGGACCTAGGAAAGCTACATAATAATTCTGGGAAAGAGGGATTTCCCCTTTTGCACTGATCTGACTGGATGGAGAAATACTCAGAGCAGGTAAACAGTGGTTTGGGTTAAAGTGAAAATAGAAAAGAAAACCTCTCCAAGAGAACTTCTATTCACAGAAGCAGATGGGGCTGAAAGCTGCCTCTGGCAGATTCCCATTCTCAAAAGAGGCAGCCAGGAGCTCAAAAGCTATCAAGGAAGTCCACAAAAGAGGCAGGAAAGGCAAGTCTTAGTAGGACACTGGGGAGGAGAAAGTGTAGAAGTTGATTAGAAAGGAAAATATGAAACATAGCAAATGTGTTGCCTTTAATGGAGGACTCTTACATGCAAATGAGTACATTCAAACTGAAAGGTCCTACTCAAATGGCAAGCCATTTGTACAGAAAGTAGTCTACTGGTCATGCAAACAAAGGGCTCAAATTTAGACTGTGACCTTGAAGATGACAAATTGAAAGTGCCCTAGACCACTAGAAGTTTAAAATCACATTATATACCTCATGGGAAAGAAACGATTCCCAAATATATAAGAGAGTTGATGTATTCTTTGAACTCCCAGGCAGAGGAATTTTATCATTCTAATCTCAGTCTTCGCCTATGAAATATCATTACGGGATCCTGTTTAATGGTCCAGTACACTATAGTGTTCAGTTACAGGCAACGTGGGTTGGTTGTGAAGTCAAAGAATTAAAGACAGGGGTCAGATTCTTGTTCTGACTCGACCTTTCAAAGTAACCTCAGGAACCCAAATCGTAAGCACTTAATCTCCTTTCCAAACACTAATCTACTTCCATAAATGGTCCACACTTTAACAAGTATTTTGGATCCTCAAATTAAAAGATTACAAACAAAGAGAAAAGGCATTAAAATCATTTTCACTATCATTAAGATTTACTAAAGGGAGAAAACTATAACAAAGGCATTCTAAAACAAAATCAGATTAAGGTCCTTTGCCTATGGAATCATTAATCTTGGAAAACCTGAGATTTATAGGGCTTCTTTCAATGGAACGAATAATCTTGGATACTCTGGTACAAATTCTATTCACACTTTTTCAAGAAGGAGGAAAAAGGATTTATTCCAGCCTATTGGCTTTTCATAGTTAAGTTTTCTAAAATCTGAAAGAAGGCTTTGAGCGAAGTGCTGCTATGCACCAGAAGGCTGGAATTGGCTTGCTGTGGGGAATTACATGGGTGTGCGCATAATTTGTGAATGAAGAACAAATATATAATTAAATGTATTTAAAAACCAATTAAGTTTTCCAGGTTCCTTCAGTTTTTGGACCGAAGATAAATGTTTCTTTTCTTATTGACTGTAGGTATAAATTAAATGAGTCCATCAAAGTTTTTATCTAAATAGAAAGACTAACTTTGAAAAAATAAAACAAGAAGGAGGAAGAGGGGGAAACAAGGGAGGAGAGAAGGAAACCAGAGGAAGGATACAAAGCTTTTTATTGTAAAACAGACTGTGATTGAATTCCAATTTTCTTTTCCTAATCTGATGTTTGTTGACATTGATATAACCAGAGGGTGAGAGCATATAGTTTAAACACTGTTAATGAAGTCCATCGATATCGTCCTCTTATAAATCAGCCATGATTGCCAGGGAAAAGTGTGGCGTGCAGTTATAGCTGTAATATATAATATATGCACACATGTTTGGTGTGTGCAAAAGGGGAAAAGAAACTGCAATTTATAGAGCACTTACGGTCAGTCCTTTACACAGGTAATAGCATTTACCCTTACAATAACTAACCTTATGAGGCAGTGACTGTTGTCCTTGTTTTGAAGAAGAGGATACAGAGGTTCTGAGATGGTGTGGGGGCAGAGCCCCAGAAAGCAGTTTCCAGGCTCTCGGCCTCACATAGACAGGTGCTGGCTCAGGTAGTAAATGGCCATCAACTGTGATGGGATGGCCATCAGCTGTGGCTAGTTGGCCGTCAGCTGTAACCAGTGAGCCATTGGCCACAATATAACTGCTGTGGCTGTGCTAGCAAGGAGAGAAGAGAGAATGGGGGCTAGCAAGAAGATGGCGGCTGGACTGGCAAGCGTGGATGGCGGTTTGCGGACAGTGTGGATCCAGCCTCCAGTGAGAGTATAGTGCCGCCAGAGAGAATATAGTGGTATGACTCCCCTACCTATGGCTCCATGGGTGTTCCTTTTTGGCCTCACCATATCCTGCGTTCTTGTGTGGAGAGCGGGAGCAGAGACCCTGCAGGTATCCCGCACGACAAATGGCGCAGCGAGCAGGGTCTCCTGCATGACAGATGGAGACTGTCCAAGGTTTCATGGCCAAGTAGAGGCAGAGCCACAATTCAAGCCCAACTGGGCTTAACACCAGAGCATCCTCTCTTTTTGCTGACCATCTGCTATCTCCATAGGCCTGACTGGTTTTGAGTGGGCACTTGCATGTTTTCCAAGATTTGGTAAGGTCAGCCTCCTCCACTGGCCATATAATGAAGAAAAAAAAATCTTATACAAAAATACCAAAATTGTTAGAAAATACCTAGAATTCTTGTACAGAAGTTTTTCCTATGGAGGAGGTACACTAAGGGTCCTTGGTTCTTTACACCTGCCTGTAATAATAGAAATGCCTGACTACCAGGACATTTGCTTCTTATTCTACCAGATGCAAGGGCTCCATTATACTGACGGTAAACTTTCAAGTCAGACAGAACTAGTCTTATAAACCGTAAAGCTTTATAAAGTTTAGTGTTTTGCAAACACTCTTTAAGTAATACACAGTTTATAAAACTGAATGCTACCTTGTCAAACGGCTGAGTGGAAGCCACCAGAACGGTCTTTCCTGTCCTGCACATTTTATCGCTTGTCCTTTTTTATTCTAAATTAATTCAATCTGCTTACACTTCTTGTAAGTTTAGAAGAGTGTATGTCACCTACTATAACTCAAAATCAAATGAAAAACCAATGTAGCTCATCAGGAATGGTCCGATGCAAAAGACCAAAGAGAATGTGGATAAAATATGAATATTTCTGAATAGCAATATGAAAAAAATACTAATTCCGCTCTAATATACAGGACTCAGGGAGAAAAAAATAGAGAGCATTTACTCACCCTCCACAAAAAAAAAAAAAAAAAAAAAAAAAGCAATGGCTTCTTTAACTTCAAACTCAACATGATGGCTGCTTCATAGAAGGGAGTGGTTTTAGTCTCCCTCACTTAACATCTCCGCTCCTCTGTCGCACCTGGACCAGCAGTATCAGCCTCACTGTGGTGTTGGTAAGAAGGCAGAATCCATTCTGCCCCCACCGCAGACCTGCTGAATCAGAATCTGCATCTGAAGTAGGTCTCCCCCGACAGGTGATTCAAATGCACATTTATATACTTACATTGATCTACTGAACCTTAGCAAAGAATATTCCTTTTTTTGGAGATTATACTAGAAATAATTTCACTAAAAATAATAATGTAATAGTAGAAATAATAATAGAATAAAAATATAAATTGTAATTTCGCTAAAGTAATTATTTCACTGAAGTTATCTCTAAATACAAAGACTAATCTTTAAAAGAAATTAGAAGAATGGGGATCATTTTAAACTTATGATTTTCAAAATAAGCAGTATGATTCAATTTATTTTTTTTTCCTTAAACTGTTTTGTTGACATTGATATAATCAAAGGTTGAGGGAATGCATTTCTTCATGTGCAACTAGGGATAATATTGCCTACTCCACAGGTCTGTGGTGAGAATTAAATAAGATAATGTGTGAACAGTGCCTGGCATATAGTAGGCAGTCAAAAAGTAGTACACACTATAATCAATTTTATTTTCTGCTCTGCCCTTTTAAAGATGTGTAGATCTATAATTACAACAAAATTTGGTTTTATATTCTTTCAATTTCTAGATATGTAAATAATGAGTCTAGCTAAAGGAGACTCTCCAAACATGTCAGACATAAAACATTGATTCTACATTCTCCTGTGACTCAAAAAACAAACAGTGCAATATTCACCAGCACAATTATAATTAGAACAGGAAATGCTTCAGTTAGACTTTTTCTCACGACAAAGATTATCATCAGGTTACCATTCCCTTAGCATTCTCTCTCATGTGACAAATCTAACACAATCTATATCTGTCAACAAGGTTGTTATTTCTCATCTTAGTCTCAGAACTGTGAGCCGTATAATTATTGCTATGCCATATTAGCATTTGTGGGTTCCCTCGATACTAATAGGATGCAAAAGGTGACATGTGTATGGATTGTGTCAAGTTGTCACACTACACAAAAACATGGTCCCAATCCCACAGGCTGTAATAGCCACCTAATGATACACTCATGTCACAGAAGTACATAAATAGCTGCTGCCCGTTAACACTCCGTTTGCAATAGGATGAGCTCAGGGGATTGTATGTGAATGAGTGAACACATGTCATATGAGATGATTAAAAATGAGTGGGTCCCTTTTAGAGATTAGTGGTTGTTAAATTATTTCATTTACTTGCTATTTGTGATGAATAATAAATCACTCTCACTGTCTGCTGTTCTATTCATTTATTACATGAGGATGTTTAGAAGCTAATTACTCTGAGATCGCCTCCCAGCAAGAAAGGAGAAAGGGGATGAGGAATTCCAGCTAGGGATTGCGTTTCTTTTGTGCTGGGCCTGACAATGAGCCAGATTCTTTTTCAGGGTTACCCATAGTTATATCCATTTCCTACTTTTCTTTCAGACTTCTGTTAAGAATGTCCTACTGCTTGAAAGGCTGTTGGAGAGTCTTTAAAGATCAAAATGTCCGTTAATCTAAACTAGTACTTCCTAGAACTGTAAAATTTCAGCGTCTATTTGGTAGGTGTCTGGAGTACTCATTTCCCTCTGGGACATCTGTTAAACTTTTCACAGAATGTACAACAAACACTCCCAGCCCCTTCCCTCTAAGAATGCAATTAATCAATTCCTTCAGCCAGTGTTTCTTAAGTGCCTACTATATGCTCAGCACTCTGATAAGAGACTGTGGAAAAGAAGTATATATGCCATATTCTTGGTAGTGAAAGAGCTTAAAATCAAACCAGGGAAATAAACATAAGATGATAAAATGTTCAATAATACCTATGGTTAACAAACCTTGGAACATGCACTGTGTTAGGCACTTTTGCAAACATTGTATCATCTAACTGAATCATAACAATACATTGGGATGAGTCTTATTACCAGCCTACAGATGAAAAATTGAAGTTCAGAGATGAGACTTGCTTATGTTCAAACAGCTGTTCAGTAGAAGACCTGAGACCCAAGCCCCTCTGAACTCCAAGTCCAGTACACTTTCTAAAATCTCATATGTGCCAAATACAATATGTGAGATGATTAAGTGCTAATTTGTGTGGCAAGAAGACTGAGTTTTGCAGTTCAGAGGAAAGGGCCCAGAATTATCAAATAAGTTTTTGTAAATATAGGGTCTTCACTGAGTGACTTTTTGCAGGGTGAAACAGGTGCAAGGAGCAAGGGGAAAAGACAACAACAGAAACAAAGCCCAGAGATCAAGATGAGAGAAAGAGAAACTGGAGGGGCTATTCCAAATAGAAATTGAGTAGACCTTATAAACTGGGTGGGGAGGGGATGACCTAATTGGTTGGGTTTCCCAGGCAGTTGGGACCAGATATTGAAGTGTCTAGAAAATTAAGCAAGGAACAATTAGATATCGTACAACAAAAAAGAAAGCTACTGGAGGATATTCTTTCCTTGACCAAATTTTAGTCAGGTTCCTCTGAGCTACCTTCTCAACTAGGCCTCAAACTTGGCCTAGGGGAACTGCAAACTCTCAGGACAAACAATTTTGTCCAACCCACACATTAAGAGGCTTAAATGCACTTCAGCATGGCTTCTATAAGCCCAAGGTCATGTCCCTAGGATGACCCCAGACCCCTTAAAATGCTTGCCTGAGCAAGCTCAATACCGCCACAAGAATTTACTGATTGTTTCAGCAAAAACCTGACGATAATCTCCCAATCTCACTTTCCTTAGAGTAGTTTCCTTAGAAAACGTACTATTATAAATCCTTTCTCGGTCCCTTTAAGATGTATCTTCTACACCCCAGGGATATCTTTCCCAAGAAGCCATCCTTTTTAAAGGTAACGATAAAGAAATGCAGTGTCCCTGTTCCCCAATCTCTGTGGGAGGAGCCTAACATTGATATGCACCAGTTAGCAAACACGTAGATGGTCTAATCACATTGACCAACACCCACTTCCCCTCTCAATGTCTTTCAGTACTTTTTCTTTAGTACATTCCATTGTTTAAAAAGCTTCCCACCTTTTGTGTCATCGCAGATGAGTTCAGCTTATACTGGAGTCTGTCTATCCTACTGCAGAAAATCTATCTTGTCATCTTTAACAAACATCCAGCGCTATTTCTCTTTGACAGTATTGAGCAGGACAATGATAATAAAAGCAGTGTTCCGCTTACCAGCAGGAAGCAGAATGAGTCACCTTCCCCCTTACAGAGGATCCTTATCACCTACAGGTTAAAGCCCAAAGAACTGAGCATGGTACACAATGACTGCCTGTCATTACAGTTTCATCTTGCACCACTCCCCAACCAATACCCAGTGTTATACCCAGCTGTAATGTAAGCTTGCCCTTCCTGAAACAGACCATACTTGTTTCTCACCTCCATAATTGTTCAAAGGCTATTCCCTTTGCCTTTCCCTCTCCCATAATAAATTTATATTCATTAGTACCATTAATGCTCACAATTTTATAAGGTACATGGTCCCCTTTTGCACATGAGGCAACTAAGATTCAATGAGTTGAAGTAATTTGCCTAAGTTCATTCAGATAGTGGCAAAGCAGAATTTAACCCAGGGACTTTGAATCTCCTGACTCAGCTTTTACTCAAGACCAAATGTGCCATACTACTTCCCCTCCTCCCAGGCTATGTTTTTTCCCCTGTCTTCTTCCTATAGCAAAATTCTAGGCATACTACAAACTACAGCTCAATCCTCTCTACCACTTGAAATAGTCCTTATCCCTCTCTTCTCTGCTTTTATAGGGTTCTATGTTTGCTGTTATTATAGCCATTGCCATATTTAGAGACGGTATTTTTCATCCATTTGTCTCTCCCACCTTGAAGGTAGAATGTCTGGTTCATTGTCACCTCAAGCCCAGTAATTGCCACAAAACCCACACTCAGTTAAAGCCTGTTGTATAAATGCTTGAAAGTGGAGAGAGACAAGCATGAGACAAGTATCTGGAAAAGTTGTAGTAGTGAGGGCCTACATTAGTACTGGCAGTGAAAGAGAAGTAAACATTTTGGCAGAAAAATCTACAGACTTGTTGATTAGTTGCATGGGATTATAAAAAAGAAGGAATTAAAAACCATCCATTCAGTATATAATTATTGAACCTCTTCTGTGGTCCTAGCTCTGTGGTGAACACTTGAATGACAATGAAGCTTCCAGAACGGTTTTTAGGAAAACAGTAAGACCATTGGTAGGAACAGGGAAATTCTTCTGGAGCAGTGCTATGGTTGGGGGTATATTTGCAGAAAAGAATTGGATGTTCAAATTGATGATTTATAAAATCTCTGAGATGAACACATGTACTTTATTTGTTTTGATTGATTTTTAGTTTATTTTTTCCAACAAGAAGGAAGATAGATATTTGCAATCAAAGAAAAGAAGCTTATTTCTGCCAGGTAGATTTTCTGTAGGTGGCAATATAGAAAAATGGCTTGGAATGAGCATTGGTTTGGTGGCTTCATAATCAAGATTGCAGTGCTATTAGTGTTCCAAAGTTTTCACCATAAAACCTGTATTGTTTTGTAGTTTGCATAAATTTGCATGTGAAATTAAGGGAATTTTAACCCACGTATATGGGAGGAGGGAAAAAATTAATACAGTCTGTATAATTATATTCAAGCCCAAATTAAGAGGCTGTTATGCATATCATATGCAGAATAGTTTAGTAAATCCATCAACATAATCAAGCCCCAGGTGGAGGATGGCAAAGCTACAGTCAATCATGTGCTAGTAAATATTACACCAGCTATCTGGGAGCAAAACAGTTAAGACTTGTAGGCCTTGCCTATTTCTGTGGGGAAAATACTCCCACCATGGACAATTTCAAACCACCTATGTGACATCAGTGAACACAGAGTTGGGAAGAGATGTGTACATTTGGCTCTCAGAACCTGGTATACATGAGTTCCAGCATAAGTTCCAGCATACCACAGCCTTCATCTGAAGACTAAAACTTCTCACATCTGGCTCATTGAGCTCCTAAACATAAGAGCGTCTTCTAAGAGATGGACATGCTAACCGGTGAAAGGAACATCAGTACCCATGAAAAACAGCTTTGTGAAACAGTGAGGCACACATCTCTTGAGTTTCTGGAACATGTGGCCCCTTTGGGAGAAGAACCAAAGCCCAAAGGGATAGAAAAGCAACCACTGGTATGTGAATAGGGAGACATTTGCTAACACAATAAGGACTAAATAATTCCAATCTCAGAACAATCCCCTCTGGCCCTTCACTCCTGTGTGGTTCTACAGATGGGCCAGGTGTAGAGTAGGGGCACCAGTCACTATGGTGAAAGAAAGCAAGTACCTGACAGCCCTGTGATTATCTGCTTACATGCTTGCCTGTCCTAGATACTGAGCCCCAAGAGCATCAACCACGTCTTAATCAGCATCGCATCCCCAGTGAGTCCCTGACACACAGTGCGTTCTTGATTAATGTACACATTGAACGAGAAAATGAGTAAACTTGCAGGGAAAACATTACTTTTAGGATACCTGCATTGCTTACTTCACAGATACATTGTGAAGATAACACAATGACAGATGGGAAGCATTTCAAAAAATGAAAGAATTAAACAAATATTATTATTATTATCATTATTATATCTCAAAAGAATCTGCTATAAACTAATTAGAGCAGTACGGGTTTTTCCAGTCAAGAATATTGACAATAATCTCTTGTAGATATAGAAGTCTCCTGGTCATGTGGTAAATGCCTTGAAGTACTACCTTCTAAATTATTGTCAAAACATGATAGATTACCACTTTCAGAAGCTTATGTGTGTAAAGTATCTCAGCCTCTGGGAAAATTAAAAAAAAAAAAAAAAAACAACAACTTTGTGTTGGTGTTTCTAAGATCTATTTTCTGACAGCAACTCTCCCAAAGTGGGTTGCTTGTTAAATTTTTCTGCTTAGATTATTATTCAGTTGTTCCTTTCAAGCTTCTACTAAACATATAATTAAGTTCTACTGCAATCGTTTTATCAAACAGAAGAATGTCTGATCTGTTGACCATAATTTGCTGGTCTGTCATTATGTGTTACCTCAAAGATTTTCAAAAGTGGGTATCAAGCAGGTGAGAATCATCTAGAAAAAACCTGTTCACACTATATGTATTACCTGGAAATTCTAATAGACCCACAATCCAATGTACCCCTTTCCTCCAAACAGATTGGAAATCACTGTTTCAGAGGGATGTGTGTTATATCCCATAGATATGATAGGATTTAAAAAAACAATAAAAGATTGAGGACCTTTGATCTGAAATATTTTTAGGCAAGTGCTTAGAGTATGGATTCATATGTAGAGTCTTAGAGCTGAAGGGACTCTTTAAGAAAATGTAAAATCTCCTCTCACTTTCTAATGAGTAACTGAGGTGTAGGGTGGTCAGACAGTCTCCAGGTTTGGTGCCAGTCAGTGGGAAGGCAGGACTGATACTCACCTGGTCGGTGTTTCTACATGTTTACCCACGCCCTCTGTCCTCACTGATGATTTTACCACAATTAACACTGCAGTGCTAATTACCAGGGTATGATATTCAAAATCCTATTTTATCTATTGGCACCATCTTAGTTGGGCCTCAGTTTGTTTATACATTTGTTAGATTAATAATTATTTTATAATTTGGTATTAATCTTATTGCTTTTCTCTAGGTACCCTTCTCCTGGACTCAACTTCCTATTTCCACATCAATGTTTGTGCCACATATTATAGAATCCCAACCTTCTTTCATTATTCAGTGAATGTAAGGATATTTTATGTAATAAGAACAGTGTTACTTTTTGAAGATACAGTAGCACACAAGACAATGCCCTATCCTCACAGAATTGACAATCAAGCAAAACTGTTAAACAAATAGCTACAACACAGCAATAAGTGCTATGATGACAGAACTATAGATTCCTTTGGAAACTCAGAGAAGAGATACTATATTCATTACCTATGTTGTATAACAAATTATCCCACAACTTAGCGGCTCAAAATAACAAACATTTATTATTTCATAAATCATGTAAATCAGAAAAACAGGTCACAGTCGAGCTGTCACCTATGGCGATGGTGTAATCTGAAGGCTCAACTGGGGATGACATGTCATCTGTTTCCGAACTCAATTATATGACCTTTTACAGGCCTCAAAAGATTTGTTTTCAAGTTCACTAACAGTGTCACTGGTAGGCCTCAGCTTACCATGTGGGCTTCTCTACAGATGTTTGAGGGCCTTCTAGTAATTGATGGTCTGAGCAAGAGAGTCAAAGAGTGAGAAAGGATGCTGCAGACAAAAGGCATGGGCTTTGGTAACCATACCTGGAAGTGATATCATAAGTGGAAAATGCACACCCCTTTCCTGTATTCCATTTGTTACACGTGAACCACATATCCAGTTCATATCAAAGGAAAAAAAATTGTACGGAAGCATGAATATCAGGAAGTGGGGATCATTGGGGTCAACTCAGAGACTTCCTACTACAGGTACCCTAAATGGGCAGGGCTTAGAGGTATATGTCAAAGAAACCTCTCACTCCCCCATCTTGAGGAAGTGGTATTTGAACGAACTTGAAAGACAAGGTGGTGAGGGAGCTGTTCTAGGGAAAGACAGTCTGTGCCAATGCGTGTTGGAAGAGAAAGCAGGTTTAATATTCCTGGAGTATAGACATATAGAGGGTCATAGAAAGTAGTAAGAATGAGGCTGAATGCAGAGGCAAGCCACAGGATGCGTCATGACCTCACCAATTTGCTTTCTTTTGTTCTCCTAGAATGGTTTCCACTGTTTTATTATTGAATAATGATAGATTATTGCAAGATATTTTTGACTGCAAGTAAAACAATCCCCAACTCAAATTGACTTAGCCAATAAGGAAATATATTAGCTTGCATAGGACGAGATGCCCAAGATTGACTGATTCAGTAGCTCAAGAAGAGTTTTTCTACTTATCCACTCTGCCATCCTCAGTATTGGCTTTTTTCTTATGTTGTCACATCACAGTGTCCCAGGAAAACAGAGAAATCCTCCTTTCCTGCATTTCCTACTTGAGTTGGAGAAAACCTTACCTAGAACTTCCCTAGAATTTCTCCCCTCATTTCTCAGTGGCCAGGGTTAGGTCACAGCCTGATTCCTGAGTGAGTCATTGGTAAGGAAAAAGACATCACCTTGATTGGCTTAGACTAATAAACTGGGATGGTATCAGCCACAAACAACTACTAGGGACAGCTTCATACCGTATTTCCCCCAAAATAAGACCGGGTCTTATATTAATTTTTGCTCCAAAAGATGCATTATGGCATGCATTACTTTATATTGCAAGCATCCTGAAATATCATGCTACGGCTTACTTTCTGGTTAGGTCTTATTTTCGGGGAAACATGGTATTTAGACTAGATTAGTTTAGTCCCTCTATGAATTCTTTTCATTTTAGCTTTCATGCCCTGGACTGTAATCAAGAGCAGTTTTAAGGATCAGACACATTAAAATGTGCTTATACATTGACTGTTAAACTGTTTCTGAAGGCATTGCTTTCTTATGCCACTTGAGGTCTTTTGTGAAAAGACTTTCATAAGAAGCTCCTTCCAGAATTAAAGTTGAAAAAGAAAACCTTGACGATAGTATACATCTTCCTTTCTGAGAATGAGAAATATGGAACTGATCATGCTTCTGTTTCTACAATGGTCATCAGGAAACTCCAAGCCAGAGTTGTAAGTAATTCATATTAACAATTGTAAATTGTTGGGGAATTTTTTTCCTGCCTGCCATCTTGGACTTCGTTTTCTGTTTCTGTATCTCTGTAACCCAGATTATCAGCCGATGCCTCCAAGCCCTCATTTCACCCTCTGTCACCTGAGCTCATCATTGGTTGCCACCATAAACTCACAATATTAAGCATTTGGGGAAATTTATTACTGCAGATGGCTAGAGATGATGGAGTCAGAGGGAAAGCGCAAGTCATGCACTGTATATCACTTAGGAATTTAAGTAACCTGTTTCATAAACTCTTTCCCTGTTCTCCCTTCACATTCCTCACATCTCTTCAGAAGCAACAAAAATTTCTCTCCTTGGTCTGTGCAAGGCAGTTCAGGGATCATCTTTGGTTTTTTAAGTATGCTTGTGGGATTCCTCTTTCCATTCTGGGAAGGTCATCAGTATACTCCAAACAAAATTCTCCCCCAAGAGAAAGTCTGGCAGATAAAATGTCTCTATCTTCTTACACATATGTATTTTATTAACCTATTGTGTGTTTGTCTTTCTTTTTCAGCCACCCAAAATCTTTTTTGGGAAAGACAAATTATAAATAAGTTTACTAATGCTTTCTAAACAATGTTTTAAAGGACATTATTGGCTACAAGAAATAAAATGCTTACAATTACAAATTGTGTATAGTTCACTAAAATGTTTGCAGATGACCTGGTGAGTGGCTGTCACATGTGGATCTCAATTTCCTACCTTTCTGCTAATGTTTACATCCAAGATGGGAAAACAATTGAATAAAATACTAGACATTTTGGAATCCAAAACCCACCTCTCAAGTATGTAGAGATCATAATTGTAATAAATATTTTGATGTAATAAGTATAGTGTAATCTATCTGAAACAATCACATTCTTTACTCTGCTGCAATACAGCACTGCAGTCAAGAAAGAATCCTTGACGTGATATTGAATAGCTATGTGATCCCACCATGGTAGAAAGAGACGTTTTTAAAGATGCTGAAAAGGATACCTAACTCAAAACAATATGCTTGAATTATTCATTTTGCCACAATGCAGTTGGAAACCTATCCCCACAGGTCTCCTTTCCGCTGTGCTCCAACCCCCTTCATTGTTCCTTTGGAGAGTTCAGCTCCACTCCTCGCTATTCACAAACCTTTCCTGGAACCCAGCATGAGTATGCAAAGCCATCAATAATTTATTTTTTTCCACTTTGGGTGGTGATGATGTTACTGTATCAGCACAAAAAATGATCCAGGTGGATAATGCTAACAATAAGTGTGCTACCTTAGATGTCCCGAGCACACATCCTCCCTGGAGCGCAAAATGCTCTCCTATCTATTGGCTCATTTGTCCTTTCAAATGAGGCAGATACTGTTATTAAGTTAGTGCAGAACCATAAAGGTTTAAGCTACAGTAATCAGCAGAGAAAGTAGGAATAAATGGAAAAATGCACAGGCTCTAACTTAAAGACTGTCATACATTGAAGACAGAAATTGTTTTCTCTTTCTTTTGAAAATCCTCAGTTGCACAGTGGAAAAAATCAATAAATACAATAAAGTAAACTAACATTGGCATGCATTTTAGAGTTACCAATACTCCATCTATACTACCATTTCAATACAACCCTGGGCAAGGATATTTTTAACTGCATTTTCTGGATGAAATTGAGGCTCAGAGAGGTGAATTTACTTGCCTGGGACTGTGGAACTAGTAAGTGGTAAAGCCAAGACTCAAATCAAAATCTTCTGACTCTAAATCAAGTTCTTGTGTTGGCACAGTTCCGACTAGCAGCTGATAAGAGGGAATTTTAGCCACATTTCAAATCAGGTGGTAACTTACAGTGCTTTATATCATTGTATAGGATAAGAAGATGGAAATAATTCATTCAAAACATTAAGGCTTTAGACTCAACTGGAAACATGAAAACAACTACCACAACAAGGTCCGGTTTTATTGAAAATAATACATATATGTAATAAAATATACAATAAAATCAAACTTAATGGACCCTGAAAACATCTCTGAGTTTCTTATCTGCCCAGGACTGGTCAGTATGACTCCTAGGAAAAAAAGAAGTGAGGCTATTCTGAAGGTTAGAAAGAAAGAAATGTAACTCAGTGTGATCATGCTGTAGCTACACAACAATTTAAGCAGAAACATACCGCTGAAATGCTAAATATTAATTATGTTAGGAATGAGTAGGTCCAGCCTGGTTTGCTATAGCAGAGGCTTAAAGGGAAGGCAATTTTTGACATTAGGACCAGTAAAGCCACAAAGAAAAGGAGTATTAAGTATAAGCCGTCCGGCTGATGGACTTTCAGGATGGACTTAGAATTACAGAGCTATACTAGGACCTGGGGCTGGCCACTAGACACCGAGTTAGAATGGGCAGGCTATGCCTCAACTCAGTCACTGGCAAGAATGATGCTGACAACCCTCCACTGGGTTCCTTCTCATCACTTCCTCTCATCCTCACAAGAATCCTGGAGGATTACTCCATTTTGCAGCTGGGAAAACTGAGGTTCAGGGAGGCTAATTCTTCCCAAGTCCGAAGCCAGTAAGCAGCTGAGCTGGGCAATTTCAATTTGAGGCTGGGCCTCTTTGTGACCACACTGCTCTGGGCAGGTGAGGTAGGATTGTTCCGTGCAATGTAACACACCAACTGAAAAATTCAGGGATGAAATGAGGTGGCAAGGAGGAAGAGAAATAACTCATGAAGCTTTTTTCTGCTCCCTGATTCCTCACACCTTCAAGCCACAAATCAATGGCCTACTTCACACTCCTCCCTCTCCCACAGTCCTGAAGGAGGGTGAGAATAGAGGAATGAAGGTTTGTCAAGCCCCAGCCCTGACCCCCACAAAGTCATTATTCACGACTAACCAGGGAATCTGTAACTTGATCCTACATCGCAGCAAGGTGGCTTTCCAGGGGGCCACCATGGCATTCATCACTGAAACCCCTGAAATTTGGCCTCCGAGGCTTCCAGGCACATGTACAATGCATTACGTTTCTAATCATAACACTGACAAAGCGATCTTCAAATAAGGAGCTTGTGAGAGAACCTACCCAAATTAGGAAACCAACGTGGGCACAACAGAATCGCCCTCAATGTCTTCTGCACACTGGCACTATTTTTCTCCTCTTGCTTGATACTGTCACTGAAGCATCCCCTTAAGTGACAGAATTTTTCACAAGGCAACCTCTGTTTCTGGAGAACTTATACCAAGTTCATTTATTATTGGCCTGTTTCCAGACATCAATTTTGTTATTTTTCACTGCTGCTTTTGTTACTGGAAAATATTCACCACCACCTCTCCACGCCCCCAAGACTCTGGTCATCTTGGAATTTATTGTCTAGAAAGAGTACCAGGCTCCTGAATCTCAGAATCTGACTAGCTCATTACCAGAGTCACCACCACTTCTGTTGGCTTTAAATTGAATATTTGTGTATGCTCACTCTTTTCTGGCACCCCAGGTGTAGCCCCAATTTATGAATTTGAGATGTACGTGATATGAATGATCCTCTTTGCAGAGGTATCTCATGCACCTGCGGCTTAAATCTTAGGCGAGAGACCTGCCTAAGTATCTTGCTTTGTGACTCAAACCCCAAGCCCCACTCAAGTTTCTAATTTATCTCCCAAGGCTAGGGCACCTCCTTAATGAAAAGATATTCAAGTCAATAGCAATAAATACTTTCGCTATCTCCTTTATTTCCCGCAGAAACTATGTAGGACAGGTACTATTATTTTAACTTTCCAATTGAAGAAACTGAGGCACAGGGAAATTATATAACTTGCTTCAGATCATACAGCTAGTAGATAGGTAGATTTGTAACTGCAGCAATCGATGCTGGGTCTCTCTCTCTCTCATACTCTCATACAAGCTCTCTCAATTTTTTATTTGTAAATAACTTCACTTACAAAAAATTACCAAGAATAGCAATAATACAAAACACTGACTTACTCTTTACTCAGATTTACATACCGTTCGTTAATATTTACCCTTCCCCATTTACTTTGCCCTTCCCCAGCCCCCTCTCTCCCATCTCTACCTACATAAAAATAATTTTTATATAATATATCATATACAATGGATATTATATGTGCATTTTTTTTCCTGAACCATTTGGAAGAGAGTTGAATACATCATTCCCTTTTGTCCTTAAATAATTCAATATGTATTTCCTAAGAGGGATATTCTTTTACATAACCACAGCACAGTTATCTAATTCAGTAAATTTAACATTAACATAAAATTTTAATCTAATCTACATCTACAGTCCAACTTTTCCAAATGACCAAAAAATTGTCTTTTATACTGTAGTTTTTCCTTTAGTGCAGGATTCAGTCTACGTTCAGGTATTGCCTTTAGGTGCCATGCTTCCTTAGCCTCTTTTAAGCTGGAACATTTCCATAGCCTTTCTTTTTCTTGTATGATGTTGGCACTTTGTAGAATGTAGTTCATTCCTCCTTGTTTTTTCTAGTAGAAATTACCTGATTTGAGGTTTTTCTGATGTTTTCCTCATGATTATATTTAGGTAATACATATCCATCCAGGATATACAACATCCAGGATATATTGTGTTTTTCTCAGGGTATCATGTGCTGGGAGTATACAATGTTTATCTGCTCTTCATTGGTGATTTCACTTTGTTTGCCTAATCAAAGTGTTGTCTGATTTCCATACCATATAGTTACAGCTATTTCTTTTGAAACTAACAAGCAATCTGTGGGGAGTCAGTTTAAGAACATGAAAATATCCTGCTCCTCATCAAAATTTCCCCCCTGAATTTAGTATCTATTGATGATTTTTGGCCTGAACCATTTAACTAAGATGTTTATAAAATGATGATTTTCTAACTCTTTCAGTCCCTCCACATTTATCAATCAGCTCTGGGTATTCTACATTAAATAAGAGCCCTTGCTTTTCCTCCTTTTATTTACCATATTTTGCCATGTATAATGCACATCCATGTTTTTGGTCCAAAGTTTCAGGGGAAAAAATCTTTCATTTTAACTTTTTTAATTCAAATTTTTATTTGTTTACATTTAGGTACTAAAAGTAAAATGTGAAAATTCCTTTATTATAAAGGAATTTTAGCATTTATTTTTTAACATGTTACGTTACAAGAAATTTTATGTAACAGAT